>NC_134357.1:135220585-135571898 GCF_048569485.1 Anomaloglossus baeobatrachus | reverse complement strand
ATCTGGCATCAAGACCAGGGTTAGTAATGGAGAGGCATCTATCAGATACCCCCATTACTAACCCAGTAAGTGTAAAGTTAAAATAACACACACAGGAAAAAAAAAAATAGATTATTTGAATAAAGACACCCCCCCAAAAAACAAAAAAAAAAAAAATATTACCCCCATTGTCATTACACCAGAGCAATCAGGAAGAGCCGGGGCGAAGTTCCAAAATTGGTGCATCTAATCTGGTGCGCTAATTCTGGGGCAGCTGTGGGCTGCTATTTTTAGGCTGTGAAGAGCCAAATAACCATTGGCCTTCCTAGGTTGATAAAATAAGCCCCCAGCTGTCTACTTGGCTGGTTATCAAAAATAAGGGGGACCCCACACCATTTATTTTTTTAATTATTTATTTATTGAATTAAACCAGGCAAAAAATACCCTTTAGTGCCACATGAAATGTTCTTAAGGCTGCGACCGCACTTTGCGTTCACCTACTTGCAGTTCTAAACGCACGTTTTGTGCTTAATTGATTTGACAAAAGTTGCCTTTTTCAGCAATTTAGCGCTGAAAACGCATGTGTCGCGGGCGGAGGAGGGGATGCTGCGCTCACCCACTGCTCGGGTCCGGCTGCTGCTGCTGCTGCTCGGTGGCTCAAGCGATGGGCCGGATACCGGGGACTCAAGCGGCGTTCCTCGCCCGTGAGTGAAAGGGGGTGGTTTGGTTTACGGATATTGTCCGTGACGCCACCCACGGTTGTGGTGAGGTTGTGACACCACCGCTACTCTGGACGGGGATCCCGGGAGCGATGACAGGGAGCAGATAGGATGTTGTTTCTCCCCTCCGTGGGTAGGGGGGTTGGTTGTCCCAGGGCCTGGTGAGGGGTAGGGATGGATGGCAGGCGGGTTACGGGGCCTGGTGAGGTGCAGGGTCGTGGGGGCAGCGCTGTGCCGCACGGCACGGTGGTAGTCACTCATCCAATGATGAATGCAAAGTCTCCGGTAAAACAAACGGCTGGATGGACGGGTCCCACAGACTGCTGCGGTAGCTCTCCAGGTAGGTTGATGGTGACTGCCTTTCCCTGCACCTGTGTTGTGTTTACGGTTCCAATGGCTTCCCACCGGTAACCCGCTCCCCAGCTTGGATGGATGCTGAGGGAGCCCCTTTTGCCCGCGGGCTCTGGCCCTGGGAACTGTAGCCATGGCGGTGACTGTGTTTCCCTTTACGGTGTGAGCTGTTGCCTTCAATCGGGTCTTGACTGCTGGGAAACCCCGGAGGTTCCCTTCGCTAACGGATTTGACCAGTTTTACGGCGACTCCTAGCCTGGTCGGGGTCCGTAAGCCCTGCCGAATGGTGCTGGCTTCTCTTTGCTCCCCGATCCGGTACCGTCGGACCACCGCCCGTCCCCGGTCCTTATGGTTCACTCCAATCAGCCTCTCCTGCAGACGGTCACCACCATCTGCCAACCTTGCTGTTCCGTCCGGGCCACACAACCGGACGCCTTCAGTCTCCTCTGCTACCACTTCACTTAACTCCTCCTCCACTCCTCTCCAAAACTCATCTCTCCCAACTCTCTTCCTTTTCCCGCCTCCAGGACTGTGAACTCCTCGGTGGGCGGGGCCAACCGCCTGGCCCACCCCCTGGTGTGGACATCAGCCCCTGGAGGGAGGCAACAAGGATTTGTGTTTGACTTCGGTGTGCCTAGCCGGAGTGTGGGGTGTGTTGTTGTTGTACCTGTGACGTCCTGGCTTGTCCAGGGCGCTACACATGCATATTTACCGCGTTTTTCATGCGTTTTCAGCGCTTTTTAGCTGCTTTTCCACCTGCGTTTTGACAAATGCGTTTTGTAGATCAAGACACTGCTAAATAAAGGTTAAACATTCAAGATAAAAAAAGGATTAAATACATAAGTGCAGAAATTAAAAAGAAAATAGAAATATATAATGAAATTATAGCGGTAATATAGTATTTATTAGATAAATAGTACTAAATTTAACATTTTCTTTAATTTAATTGTCGGATTATGTGTGTGTGTGTAAAGGGACATATGAAATCATTAATTTTATGTGCAAAACGCATGCGTTTTGTAAGTTCAAAACGCATGTTTTCTGCACAAAAAAAGCAGGTAAAACGCAGGAATTTGCAGGATTCTTGGTTTTTGACATTTCTCATTGACTCCAATGTTAGCAAAACGCATACAAAATGGCAAAAACAACTGACATGCTGCTTCTTTGAATGCATGGTTTTTGCCACGAAATATGCAAATTAAACGCAGCGTTTAGAAACGCAAAGTGCGGTCTAGAAATCCCAATTTTCCATTGACTTTGCTGTGAAATCAAAACGCATGCCTTTTGGCATGAAAAAGGTGCTTCTCAAAACGCACCTAAAAAGCACCCAAAACGCAGGTGGAAACGCAAAGTGCGGTCGCAGCCTAAGTGTGCAAGTGTAAAACCTTGCATATATGCCAGCTGTAATCTAAGCTATATCAACTTTCCTCAAATTGTTTCTAGAGGAGAGTGTGCCAAGCATGGCGTCACCAGGTCTCATACAAGCCAATCACTGTAATGCAGTAGATAACAGGGCCACAGCATTACTGTGATTGGCAGGCAATGCTGCCATGTTTAGTGGCTGAAAAACAGCTGAGAAACATGCAGTGTGGGGACTCAAGCATGATACTCCAGCTCCCGCGATACTTGGCCAACAAGGAAAACAGGGACACTGCCTGAGCACCCCAATGCTCGATCGCGTGCAGAACATGCTCGCTGATCACTATTGATCAGTTTTGCTACTGCTTTTTATTTTACTATCTTTCGTGAGCACACATTCTAGGGAGAGAAGCTTATGAAACACGGGCAGCTGCTTGACCAGCTGAGGGAGTATTCTCCGGTCGTGATGTCTGTATTACCAAAACCCTTATCCTAAAATAAACACACGGACTGCATGCGACTTGGTTCAAAATGGCCACAGAAGCCTTTATTGCCTATTGTTCACAAACTAAGCACCTTAGGGACGCCGTCCAACGGGCGACCCAGGACAACAACACACAGATAACAATAGACAATGCCATTTACATGACCCTCCCGGGGGCAGGCCCAGTCCATAACTACTACTCCCCTTGTCCCTGGGCGCAACACACCGACCCAGAGACGAGGTGCCAATCACCCACGGATTGACACCCCCACACTTTGGCAGAACCCCGTGCCTGCCACATCCCGGAACCGAGAGCCACCATACCCAGACAATGACTCCCGGTCCAGTTACCAGTCACTTCCAACCTCTGGACCAGACCTACCCCCCCGCCGCTGTCACAAATAGCATCCCAACATCCCAAACCATGTCCCCCAGATGACAACACAAAAAGGGAGGGTGGGCGGGGATCTCTTGGCGTCCGGAAGAAGAAGAGGAGGTAACCCCCTCCTCTCCCAGACTAACCCTTTCCCTACTCCTCCTCTTCCTCCCAAACTAAAACCACCCATTAGTGCCATATTAGGCCTGCCTACCAAACTGTCCCTATTAACCCCATCACTCCCTAACTCCCCCTTGGTCATGTCGCCCCTCCTCCCCAAGGGGGGATCCATGGCTTTCTTGACCAGCTGAGGGAGTATTCTCCGGTCGTGATGTCTGTATTACCAAAACCCTTATCCTAAAATAAACACACGGACTGCATGCGACTTGGTTCAAATGGCCACAGCAGCCTTTATTGCCTATTGTTCACAAACTAAGCACCTTAGGGATGCCGTCCAACGGGCGACCCAGGACAACAACACACAGATAACAATAGACAATGCCATTTACATGACCCTCCCGGGGGCAGGCCCAGTCCATAACTACTACTCCCCTTGTCTCTGGCCGCAACACACCGACCCAGAGACGAGGTGCCAATCACCCACGGATTGACACCCCCACACTTTGGCAGAACCGTGTCTGCCACATCCCGGAACCGAGAGCCACCATACCCAGACAATGACTCCCGGTCCAGTTACCGGTCACTTCCAACCTCTGGACCAGACCTACCCCCCGCGCCACAGGACAGACCACGTGACACCTTACGTGGCCTGGACCCGCCACACACCAAAAGCTCGCTCAACACCATCCTGCAGGCCCAATGCCCATAAATCCACTCCAATGTCATTGAGGTGCACTCCGTCACCCCTCCGAAACCGCCAATCTGCCGGCTCCAACTCCCTGTGCCTCACCACAATCCCACCATTCCTGGTCACAAACCTGGCAACCACCCGATTCACCTGGGCCCTGGCCTTATTGACCTTTTCCACCGACCGAGCCCCCCTCCACGACAACCTGGTCACTATGTCTGACCACACGACAATCAAACCCGGGTACTGCTTCCACAACCGCAGCAAGTCGATCTTTATATCCCGGATCAGATCCCGCGACGCCCGAACTCCCAGATCATTACGTGTAATACCAGCACATCCGGAGGCCGGTCAACCTTTACAATTACGACCAAATTCTGGGACCACCCTGCCCCACTCCATGCCCCGAACACCGATCCACCGAACAGTCGCCTGCCCACGATCCAGACCTAGCTGCCGACCATTCGGGCGAACCGCCGCCCGCCGAGCACCCCAAAACACGAAGGAATGCCCCAGAATCCAGATTAGGCACATCCCTACAACAAAGAAAGACAAAACGAAAACAGAAATTAAAACCAATAACATCACCACCATCAACGCCTCTCAGAAAACCCATTCTACCTCCGTCCTCTAACACTTGTACGTTACCCCCCTTTTCTTTTTTTTTATATATATAAACCACTTCCAAACCGCCAGACCACCTGTACCTAGACAAAAGTTACCATAATGCTACAACAGCTGCGGCCTCACGTACCGCCGAAAACAAGAAGATTCCCATCTACCAATACGCTTTACCACCTCATCTCCAAGCCCCCAACGAGCGGCCTCCGTAGCTGCCCCTATCCGAAAGGAATGCGACCCGAAATCCTCCGGGCGCTCCCCCACGTTCCGCAAACTTCGCCGCAGAACCGCTACAAACTGGAACCTTGATAAAAAAGACCCATCCACGTGCCGCAAAAACAGGCCCGGTAAACCCCCCCTTACGGCCATGAATCTCTCCACCAAACGTACTGGGCACAACTCCTCCCCCGGGACCGCGTATAACACCACCAACCTACCACGGCCCAGCTGATCCGTTTTCGACCGACTAATCCGGCACTCCACCTGATCACCACCCAATCGCACATCCTCAAGCAGCAACCCGCCGCCTGTCACCCTGGACGGGCTTACCAACTCACCGATCCGGAAAGCCCCATAAAAAGCAAGACCGAAAGCCGTTGTAAACAAAACAGTCTCGTAAACCGACTCACAAATGCCACTCAGGCCCCCCACCAACCGCCTCAACAAACCAAACGATACGGGACGCCTCTTGTCCCTCTCCCGCACACCGCGGCGAAACCCCCGCAAGGCCCGTCGAACCCGAAAATCCTGCGAAACATCTTGTTCCCCTCTCACTTTTAACCAAAACGCCACCGCCGCCACCCGATGTGCCACGGCCAACGCCGATCGCCCGGCCGAGAAATCCACACTCACCAACGCCAGTAATGCCACCAAGTAATCCACGCTCACCCCATCAAACATCCGACCCAACAACTCCTCCCATTCAGCCCACACCTTAGCATATCGGCACCAAGTCACCTCAGTCACCGAATTCCGAATCAATTCTGAGATCACCGCCTCACCAGATTCCATAAATCCACGGGACACTCCACTCCGACTTCGTCCGCCCAAGGCAGTAGCGCCCGAAACCTGCTGAACTGAAAATGAGACAAAGCGTCAGCCACCCCGTTGTCAACTCCCGGAACGTGCTTTGCCACCACCTGTACATTCAGCTGCAGACATCTCAACACTAAATGCCGCAAAAACACAACCACTGGCTCCGACTTAGCAGACAAGTTGTTGATAGCAAACACCACTGCCTGGTTATCACAATGGAAGCATACCTTCCTCCCGGCAAAACGCGACCCCCACAGCTCCACTGCTACCACGATAGGAAATAGCTCCACAGAGCCAAATTCCTGACCAAACCGCTCTCCCACCACGCCTGTGGCCACCGACCCACACACCAGTGACCTCGAAATACGGCCCCAAACCCTGCCGACCCAGCCGCATCGGTGAACAGCTGTAACGCCCCGTTAGACGCCACCTTCTCCATCACCAGGGCCCGGCCATTGAAACACTGCAAAAATTGATCCCACACCAAAAGATCGTCCTTGATCGCCTTCGTGATTCGCATGAAATGTGTCGGCGACCGCACACCTGCCGTCGCCGTTGCCAAACGTCTCGGAAAAACTCTCTCCATCGGCATAATCCTGCAAGCGAAATTCAATTTCCCAAGCAAGGACTGCACCACCTTAAGCCGCACCTTCTTTGCCGCTTTCACCCCTGCCACCGCGGCCCTCAAATCACGAACCTTCTTCTCCGGCAACCTATATTCCATGGCAATAGAATCAATCTCAATCCCCAAAAAACGCATCACAGGCGCCGGGCCTTCCGTCTTATTGGGAGCCAAGGGAATTCCGAAGCTGCCCGCGACTTTCTGCAACGCAAATAACAACCCCGCACAAACCATTGAACCCACTGGCCCAACACAAAGAAAATCGTCCAAATAGTGAATAATGGACGTAAGCCCAGACACATCCCGAACCACCCACTCTACAAAGGAACTAAATGCCTCAAAATATGAACATGAAATTGAACAACCCATTGGCAAACAGCGATCAACATAATAACTGCCATCCCACCAGCAACCTAACAAATGCTGACTATCTGGATGAACCGGTAACAACCGAAACGCCGCTTCCACATCTGCCTTTGCCATCAACGCCCCCCGACCCGCTGCCCTGACCAGGTCCAACGCCTTGTCAAACGACACATAATATACCACCGATAACTCCGGTGCAATGCCATCATTCACCGATAACCCCTCTGGGTAAGACAAATGATGAATAAGCCGAAATTTGTTCAGCTCTTTCTTCGGCACAACCCCCAACGGCGAAACCACCAACTTCAAACATGGCGGGGTGTCATAAGGACCGCCCATTCTGCCCAAAACCACCTCCTTTCTCAGCTTCTCATCCACCACATCCGCATGATCCCGAGCAGAACGTAAATTACGGTACGGCGGGGGCGATGGACTAACAGCCGACAGGATACGGAAACCGTCAGAAAAACCAAACCATAACAACGCTGCTGCCTCGCCGTCCAGCTACCTATTTAAAAAGGGGGCCATCGCTTCTACCTTCACCGGCGTCATCCCTTTTTCCAACCCCGTCACCTGCTTTTCCTTTCCCCTTTTTAAAACACTTGGACAGGCTATGTTCTCCCCCACAACCTGAGCATTCATGCTTAAAGCGGCATGCTGCTCCAAACCTGCACTGCCCCTCATTATATTGCCAACAGAAACCTTTTTTCTGACTTGCCGGGGACCCGGCCCCCGGTCCCCCGGCACCCCCCCGAAAGGGCTGAGTCGGTGCCGACATCAGTCGCATCCATAAGGAAATATCCTTATGGTCCCATCGCATATCCGGCCGCAACACCTTCCGCTGCCGGAATTGCTCGTCGTAACGCAGCCACGCCAGCCCGCCATAAACCCGATAAGCCTCCCCTATCGCATCCATGTAACCAAACAAGGCCGAACAATGCTCCGACTCCTTTTCCCCGACCACGCTCGCCAAAATCGCAAACGCTTGCAACCAGTTTGCAAAAGTCCGAGGAATAAGCCTATAACGGCGCTTTTCCTCCTCGTCCTTCTCCTTTTTGGAGTCGCTCGGCTTAACCCTATCCAGATTAAATTTCTCCAGGGGAAGAAGAGAAAAAATCTCCACATATTCCCCTTTCCAAATTTTTTCCCGCACCTCCTTCTTTAAATGAGCCCCCAGCGGGCCCTCAAAACAAACATACACTTCGCTTTTAGCCCTATCATCTAGGCGCACCACCTCATCCTCCTTCTCCTTTTCTTTTTCCTTTGCCCCCTCCGCCGCACTCCCCCCTTCACCCCCCCTTCCGCCACGCCCGCTTTGTCCCCCCCTCCCACCGGCGCCGCCCCCCGACCTGTCGTCCCCACCCACGCCGCCGCCGGCGCCTGCGCCGCCCCCCCGCAGCCCCGGCAACCGCCGCCAACCCCTGCAACAGCCCCAACAACTGGCTCCACACTGCTTCTCCGCCGGGCGCTGCCGTGTCCACAGCCGCCCTCCCGCCCCCGAAACACCCCGCCAGCGCAGCCCCTGCCGCCTCCGCGGCCGTCTCACCCAACCGCGGCTCAGCGTCCCCCGATACCGCCGCCTCGCTGTCCTCCGTCTGCCGTCCATCCGACTCATCTGACAGCACGACCTCCTCATCCTCGCCACTGACCTCTTCTTCCATCCGACATCCGGGGGTCGCCGCCGCGGCACCCCCCTCACCACGGCCGCCAGACCGGGCCGCCGCGTGGGCAGAGCCGTCCCTGCTCCGTCTCTTGCCCCGGGGTGACAGCCCAGGAGACCGTCCTGTCCCCAGCGCCGGCACCCCAGGCCTTGACCTCTTGCGCCCGCGCCCACCCCCTCGCCGACTGCCAGGGGACTCTGGACGCGGATGGATAGATGCCCGACTCTGGATCCCAGCCGTCGCCGCCTCTGGCCCTCCTGGGCCGCTGCAGGCCTCCTGTCGCCGGGTCCTCCCGCTCCCACGGGAGACCGCCACATCCGGGGGCTGCACAGCAGTCCTGAGTGACCGGGCGGTCGCCGCAGGGCTCACGCCGTCACCCCTGCTCACTGCCGCGCCAGGGTCAGGCACCAGAGACCTCCCCCTGGCGCTGGACCTACCGCCGCCTGCAGCCCCTCGGTCCCCCCGCCGACTGCAGGGGGAACTGCTGGCCTCCATCCCTCGCCGAGCGCGCTCCCGACCTGGAGCCGCTGCTGTCACGATAAATCCAGCCCGGAGGCCGGGACCGGAAGTAGGCCCCATGCTGGCCACTCCCACCTCCCGACCACCGCGGCTGGAACGCAGATTCCTCCCGCTGCTGCTGGGAGCAGCAGCCAGACTCCGCTGCTGCTCGCCTGGCTGCGGAGGGTCCCTGGAGGGGCTCTGGCATCTCCTCCTCGCCCCCCCCCCCGCACCCGGGGAATACCTGCGGGGGGGCCGCGACTGGCGCACACCACGGCTGGGGGAGCGAGGGGCAAGCGCCGACGGGTTAACCCCGGCAGCCCTGATGTGGGTCTGCACTGCCAGGGGCCCGTGCGCTGCAACGGCTGCTTCAATCAGGCGCTGGAGTTCCTGCAGATCAGCCATGGTGGGATCTCTTGGCGTCCGGAAGAAGAGGAGGTAACCCCCTCCTCTCCCAGACTAACCCTTTTCCTACTCCTCCTCTTCCTCCCAAGCTAAAACCACCCCTTAGTGCCATATTAGGCCTGCCTACCAAACTATCCCTATTAACCCCATCACTCCCTAACTCCCCCTTGGTCATGTCGCCCCTCCTCCCCAAGGGGGGATCCATGGCTTTCTGGAATCTCACAGGCTGGTAATCGGACAGACACAAGATGCCTGATAACGGTAGCAGTTCATATTACACCTTATATCATCTGGATTTCAAGTACCATACTTGGAAGACTATTATTTATGTGTAGAAACATAAAATAGCTTCATAAGCTACAAGTGGCTGCTATTGGTTTCCTAGACAGAGATGTTGAACTATGTTCGCCACTGATAATTAAGATAGCAAATGTATTATCTCTAAGCTCTGTGAACTAGAATTGATGAATTGAATTGATGAAGTGATCTGCAGAGAGAGGAAACTTGTAACATTCTTTATAGGTCAAACCAACTGCTGTATTACAGACCATGCAAAATGTATTTTTTTTTTAACCCCTCAACTCCCTGGGTGACTTTCCATTTTTTTTTTTTTTGCTTCTTCGAAGAGCCATAACTTTTTTTAATTTTCCGTTAATTTTGCCATATGAGAGCTTGGTCCTTACGTGACAGTTGTACTTTTAAATGAAACCATAGGTTTTACCATATAGCGTACCGAAAATCAGTAATACAAATTCCAAGTGCGGAAAAATTGCAAAAACAGTGTGATTGCATGATGGTTTTTGGGATATTTTATTCACCGTGTTCAATATACAGTTAGGTCCAGAAATATTTGGACAGTGACACAAGTTTTGTTATTTTAGCTGTTTACAAAAACATTTTCAGAAATACAATTATATATGTAATATGGGCTGAAAGTGCACACTCCCAGCTGCAATATGAGAGTTTTCACATCCAAATCGGAGAAAGGGTTTAGGAATCATAGCTCTGTAATGCATAGCCTCCTCTTTTTCAAGGGACCAAAAGTAATTGGACAAGGGACTCTAAGGGCTGCAATTAACTCTGAAGGTGTCTCCCTCGTTAACCTGTAATCAATGAAGTAGTTAAAAGGTCTGGGGTTGATTACAGGAGTGTGGTTTTGCATTTGGAAGCTGTTGCTGTGACCAGACAACATGCGGTCTAAGGAACTCTCAATTGAGGTGAAGCAGATCATCCTGAGGCTGAAAAAAAAGAATAAATCCATCAGAGAGATAGCAGACATGCTTGGAGTAGCAAAATCAACAGTCGGGTACATTCTGAGAAAAAAGGAATTGACTGGTGAGCTTGGGAACTCAAAAAGGCCTGGGCGTCCACGGATGACAACAGTGGTGGATGATCGCCGCATACTTTCTTTCGTGAAGAAGAACCCGTTCACAACATCAACTGAAGTCCAGAACACTCTCAGTGAAGTAGGTGTATCTGTCTCTAAGTCAACAGTAAAGAGAAGACTCCATGAAAGTAAATACAAAGGGTTCACATCTAGATGCAAACCATTCATCAATTCCAAAAATAGACAGGCCAGAGTTAAATTTGCTGAAAAACACCTCATGAAGCCAGCTCAGTTCTGGAAAAGTATTCTATGGACAGATGAGACCAAGATCAACCTGTACCAGAATGATGGGAAGAAAAAAGTTTGGAGAAAAAAGGGAACAGCACATGATCCAAGGCACACCACATCCTCTGTAAAACATGGTGGAGGCAACGTGATGGCATGGGCATGCATGGCTTTCAATGGCACTGGGTCACTTGTGTTTATTGATGACATAACAGCAGACAAGAGTAGCCGGATGAATTCTGAAGTGTACCGGGATATACTTTCAGCCCAGATTCAGCCAAATGCCGCAAAGTTGATCGGACGGCGCTTCATAGTACAGATGGACAATGACCCCAAGCATACAGCCAAAGCTACCCAGGAGTTCATGAGTGCAAAAAAGTGGAACATTCTGCAATGGCCAAGTCAATCACCAGATCTTAACCCAATTGAGCATGCATTTCACTTGCTCAAATCCAGACTTAAGACGGAAAGACCCACAAACAAGCAAGACCTGAAGGCTGCAGCTGTAAAGGCCTGGCAAAGCATTAAGAAGGAGGAAACCCAGCGTTTGGTGATGTCCATGGGTTCCAGACTTAAGGCAGTGATTGCCTCCAAAGGATTCGCAACAAAATATTGAAAATAAAAATATTTTGTTTGGGTTTGGTTTATTTGTCCAATTACTTTTGACCTCCTAAAATGTGGAGTGTTTATAAAGAAATGTGTAAAATTCCTACAATTTCTATCAGATATTTTTGTTCAAACCTTCAAATTAAACGTTACAATCTGCAGTTGAATTCTGTTGTAGAGGTTTCATTTCAAATCCAATGTGGTGGCATGCAGAGCCCAACTCGCGAAAATTGTGTCACTGTCCAAATATTTCTGGACCTAACTGTATGGTAAAACTGATGTGTCGGTGTGATGCCTTAGCTTGGTACGAGTTTGTAGACCCCAAATATGTATAGGTTTACTTTTATCTAAGGGGTTAAAAAAATCCAGAAGTTTGTCCCCAATAAAGGGCACATTTTTGCACCCTGTAGTGTTCTCATTTTTCGGAATATGGGGCTCAGTGATGGCTTATTTTTTGCATCTCAAACTGACATTTTTAATGGTACTATTTTGGTGCAGATGCTAAGTTTTGATCGCCTATTATTGCACTACCAAAAAAACATACTTTTTTAAATGTTTTTGCTGCTACGCCATTTACGGATCAGGTTAATTTACTTTATATTTTGATAGATCAGGCATTTCTGAATGTGGCTATACCAAATGTGTGTATATTTTTTACTTAACCTTTTAATTTTCAATGGGGCAAATGAGGGGTGATTTGAATTTTTTAGTTTTTCTGTTTTTTTTTAAACTTTTGTTTTTTACTTTTTTATTTTTTTTATTTTATCTTACTAGTCCCACAGGGGGCTAGAAGGATCAGCAGTCTGATCGCTCATTCATTTCTGTAGATCAGAGCTGCACAGCTCAGATTTACAGAAATGCTTGTCTTCTGTAACAGCCAGCTGCTCTGCCAGCTGTAATAGGAAGTGAGTCATAATAGCACAGCAGTCATTATGTGACCCTGTGCTACCATGGCAACCATCGACTCCTTGTGATCACGTCATGGGGCTTCCGATGACGGCGGGTAAGTATGCGTCACCCGCTGCGGGCATTTAAATTGCGCTATCACATTTTGACAGCATGATCTAAGGTGTTAACAAGCGCGGGTGGTTCACAGATCCACTTGCACCTGTGAGGCACACATGTCAGCTGTTCAAATCAGCTGACACTTGTGGAGATTGCCGCAGGCTCACTGCAGTAGCCGGCGGTGATCACCCCTTCATGATTTAGGATGTACCGGTATGTCCTCGGTCGTGAAGGGGTTATCAATGGGAATCTGTAACCAGGTTTTTGTTACCTTATGTAAGAGCAGCATAATGTAAGAACAGAGACCCTGATTCCCATCATGAATTGCTTGTTGGAGTATTTATAAAATCACTGTTTTATCTGCTGCAGAGCTACCAGTTCTCTGAATGCTGAGGTCTGTATAACCCCATCCTCACTATAGAATGGCAGCTTACTGCCCATGTACAGTGTGCACAGAAATCTGCCAGTCGGTATGTGGGCGGGGTTTGTACAAATATCACTAACATAGAGGACTACCTGGCACTGGTTTACTAGTCCTCAAATGATAACTTTCTTCTGATAAAACATTGATTTTATTAAAACTCACACTTGGCAGCCCAGTAAGTGGACTAATCACTGGAAGCAGGGTCTCTGTCTCTACATTATGCTGCCCTCAGATTAGGTGTCAAAAACTTGTTGACAGATTCCCTATAAATATACATTTGAAATTTAATAGTTATAATTTATAGTAGGTATTACAATGTGCCGGTTGTGGTGATTGCAGCTACAGGAGAATTATTGGCTCACAAATGTCCTGTCCATAGAAATCGGTATAAAGATTAGATTACTACTCGGTGGGAAATGTCCATAGGGAGCTTTTGACATATCCTATATCACCAAGGATGAAAGGATCATATATTATGTAAGTAAATAATGGGCGAACAATGTTGACCTTCCACATATTATCAGTTTTACATTTTTTGAGCTACTGCTTCACACAAGCTAGAGGGTGTATTGGAAGGGACCAAATTTTAATTTTAACCTTTTGATGACATTTGATGTTGTCATGGTTGAGAAAAGGTTACTGCAAAATGATGCAAATGTAAGTCATGACGATTATGTGGGCACAGAACAGGCGTTCAGGTATAAAATTCTGTGATGTACCCATGGGTTCAAGGTGCTCATCGCACCTCTACATAAATTCCTTGAGGGGTTTTGAAAATGGGGTCACTTGTGGGGGGTTTTCATTGTTTATGTACTTCACATTATCTATCTCTTCCAGCCAATTTTGCACTCCAATGTTCAAATAGTGCTAATTCCCTTCTGAGCCCTGCCGTGCGCTCAAACAGTTGTTTTCCACCATATATGGGGTATTGGCATACTCCGTAGAAATCACACATTAAATTGCATGATGCATTTTCTACTTTTACCTTTGCGAAGATTAAATAATTAGGGCTAAAGCGATATTTTTGTGAGAAAGTAAAATTTTCATTTTTTTCCTTCCACTTTGCTTTAATTCCTGTGAAGCACGTAAAGAGTTAATAAATTCTGAAATGTGATTTTGAGCATTTTAAGGGGTGTAGTTTTTAATCTCTTGTCACTTTTGTGTATTTTCTGTCACAAAGAATCCTCAAAGTGACTTCACATGTGATGTGGTCCCTAAAAAAGTTGGTTTTATAAATTTTGCTGGAAAAATGAGAAATTGCTGATAAACTTTTAACCCTTCTAACTTCCTAACAAATTTTCAAAAATTGTGCTTGTGTAAAGTAGACATTTGGCAAATGCTATTTATTAAAGGGAACCCGTCCCCAGATTTGTCCCCATAAGCTGCAGCCACCACCAGTGAGCCCCTTATGTACAGCATTCTTGAATATTGTATATAAGTGCCCAGGCCGTACAACATAAACAGCTTTAACACTAGAAGTCCCAGAGAGGGCTCATTTAACATTTCTACCTTTGGAACCCAGAGACGGGTTGAATGACCTGAAGGATTTTAGCTAACATCCTATAATCACCGTCTTTTGTTCTGTAATTAAGGCCATTACTGTCACACCACAGGAGGTTGTTGTTTTCCATTGAGTTTAGCCATTTAGTTTCTAGTTGGTTCTATTCAGTTTGGACTAAGGGTCATTTGACCCTCTTTCAGGACTTCAGGGGGGGGGCTCGAAATTTCTGGGACTTTTAGTGTTAATTATACTTGCCTATGGGGTGGTTCAGTCTGATGGGCATCACTGGTCTCGGTCCGCACCTACTATCTTCCTTCCATCACCATCCTCTTTCTCTGCTCTATGTAGATGACATGTTCTATGCTATCCAAATTGAGGCCTCCATTGCGCTCCTGAGCATGTGCACTTTTCTCTCACCTGCAGAGGGCAGATGAAAGTATTGTAGTGCGCGGGTGGTCCTTGACCTTTCTCTGTGCCTGCGCAGTACAGTACTTAGCTCTGAACTCAGCAGAGCAGAGAGAAGTGTGCAGGAGTACAATGGAGGCCTCTGTGTGGATGATGTAGGACGTGTAATCCACATGGAACTGGGAAGGAGGATGGCGATGGAAGGAAGAGAGGAGGCACCGGAACCGAGACCAGTGACGGCCATCGGACCAGACTGCCCCACAGGTGACTATAATAGAATATGATTTTTACGTTCTACAGAGCGGGTTGGGCTCTTATATACAGCATTCTAGAATGCTGTATATAAGAGTTCACTGGTGGTGGCCACAGCTAATAAGGGACTAATTTGGGTACAGGTTCCCTATAATAATTTTGTGTGGTTTAAAGGCAAAAAAATTAAAAGTTTGAAAATTGCAAAATTTTTGTTAAATTTTCAATATTTTCATAAGTAAACAGAAATCCTATCAACCAAAATTTACCACTAACATGAAGTACAATGTGTCAGAAAAAAAAAAAAATAGTCTCCGAATCACTGGAAAATATTGAAGTGTTCCAGAGTTATTACCTTTCAAAGTGACACTGGGCAGAATTGTAAAATTTGGCCTGATCAAGAAGGTGAAAACAGGCTCGGGGGTGAAGGGTTTAAAAAAGTCCCTAAAAGCCCTATTAGGGCATATTGACATCATATGTGGATGTTTCCTGCTCATACGCAGGAGGACTCAAGCACTCCATGGGATACATGGACGACCCTTTATCTGAAGAGACACCATGTAATGCTATATTTCTGGCCATGTATGGATTTCTATACCAAAATCAGTTTTCGAGGGAGCTTTTTATCTTTTTCCAAGAAGGTATATTTTTTAGAGGGAATCTGTCAGGAGGTTTCTGCTACCTCTTCTGAGAGCAGCATCATGTAGATAATGTAGAGGTCCTGAATCCAACAATGTATCACTTACTGGGTTCAGTTTACTGGAATTAATGGGTTCAGTTTACTGGGTGCAGCAGTTCTGACACAATCGGAACTTTTAGATTTACCATGTAACAGGGCTGAAAAAGCTTCCCACGCCCACACTAGGCTCTCTATATATAAAGTCTATAGACAGTGAGGGTGTACCAGACTAGCTTACCCAGTCAAGCAATGATAATATCCTGAAACTAAAACAAACATTGCAGGTAAACAACTGCACACAGTGTGAAAAGAGACACATGGTGGAAATCTTTGTGTTAACCCCTGCAGCATGCGGTCTTCAGATTACGTAGCAAAAACCTGATGACCTATTCCCTTTTAACTCTTGCACAATAAATTGGATACCATCACTGTACAGACCTGAAGAGAAAACAACGGGGCCACCTAGATACTTTGTAACATTACTATTTGTAGAAATTGGTAGTTCTTCACTTCTCCACTGGGTGATACTGCAGTTTTTCTGTAGTTTTGTGGTGTTTTACTTAGTAAGTTTTATTTAACTCCACTATTTGTATTCAAAATTCTGGTCTCCACATAAGGGAAAGAAATGGACCGTGCCGCTGGGACATACAGTATAGAATCTGTAAATCTATTTATGTTTGACATGCAATTTAAGGCTTTTGGATAAGTGCAAGTTAATTATTGCATTCTATAAATATGGTGTAATGTACTGATCTTATACAACTGATAATATCGTCAATCATGGAGTTCAATCTGTCGTTCACCACAATTATGTAGCAGTGAGAAGAACATGGCTGTGAATATGTGCCGTAGCTGGGAACGTTGGAAGTTGATGGATGTGACCTTTCTCACTCTTTTTGTCTGTTGGTTGGCAGTAATTGATAACATATGGGCGTATTTATGGGCATCCTGTTCTCTTCCTGTGTTAAACCAGCCATGCCTCAAAACAGTATACTGCAAACCTTATGTGCAGGAAGCAAAGGTACAAACCTCTCCATTAACAATTTCCTCAGCCAACTGTGGTGTGACATGATCATTTTGATAAATGTTATTCTGAAAAAATATTATAGTGTCCCTGTGGAGATTGTATATTCTATTGGAAATTAAAAATTGTTAAAAATAGAGGTGAGTCACATTTGGGTAAAGTTAGAAGTTGTATTTGTCGCCTTCAGGTTTTAGGCAACTCTAGGTCACAACGTGGGAAGTCGGTCTAAACTCCGGGTGCTGAACAGCCAACACATTGATAATGTCCCATAGGACTGTGCAGTAAAAGGCCAATCCATCTTTTAAAGGCAATCTGTCACCAGTTTTTCTTTCCGCCTCAAGTGAACCTGTCAGGTATAATATGCACCCAGAACTACAAACAGATCTGGGTGTATATTGCTAATCCCTGCCTAACGGTCCCTGTATCTAGTAGCACAGATAAAGAGATCTTTAGAAAAAGTATTTCTAAAGATCCTTTATGATATGCTAATGAGCGCAGGGAGTTGTCGCAAGGGCGTTAATTCCCCTGAGTACTCTGCCCTCTTAGCATGTTAGCACACTCACAAGGACGTGCTAACTTGCTATCCAATGTCCATTGCCCAGCGTCATCAGCGCCCTGTGGGCGTGCTAACATGCCAAGAGGGCGGACTAGTCGAGGGAACTAACACCCTTGTGACAAGTCCCTGCACTCATTAGCATATCATAGAGGGTCTTTAGAAATACTTTTTCTAAAGATCTCTTTATCTATGCTACTAGATACAGGGACAGTTAGGCAGGGATTATAAATATGCACCCAGAACTGCTCATGGTTCTGGGAGTATATTGGACCTGACAGGTTCCCTTTAAGAGAAGTATAGTATAGAGGCAGAGACCCTGAATCCAGTGATGTATCACTTACTTGGCTGTTTATGATAGTTTTGATAAATGTTTTGTTTTATCTGCTGCCGATTGACCAGTTCTCTGAATGCAAAGCTCTGTATAACCCCACCCACACTACCACTTATTGATTTCTTTCTGTGTACACTGTGCATAGACAGAAAAATGCCAATCAGTGGTGGAGGTAGGATTATAGAGAGCTCATGAATATAGAGGTCTGCAGCACATGGCAACAGGTTTGCTAGTCATCTAGTGATCTAATAAAATGCAGTTTTTTTCAAAACAAAAGCAACCAGCCCAGTAAGTGACACATCACTGTAATCAGGGTCTCTGCCACCACATTTTGCTAATTTCAGATTAGGTAGCAATTATCTGGTTACAAGAGTTTCTTTAAGGAATAAGGCTTGGGTCATCAATATAAGAATTGTAGTGGAACTCGCTTATTGATTGTCCCTGCAGGCAATGTAATGTATTGTTTCTGTAAATCTAATTCAAAAGTGACAATCTACAAATTTATGGCTGCCACAACAAAATCAAGAATAATCCCTATTGGACATAATCACTGTCCCCATTGGGGCTCACAATCTAAACTCCCTCTCAGTGTGTCTTCCGAGTATAGGAGGAATGCGGAGAAACAGGACAAAACCCATGAAACATAGGGAGAACATACAAACATTTTGGAGATTTTTTCCTTAGTTGGACTTACTGATATTTAGCAAATACACATTTTATGGAGTGCTGCATAGTGACCTAGCTCTCTTCTAAGTATTACTCTAGATGTTTTATGTTTTAAAAACAGTCCTGTATGGTCTAAAATAAAAACTAAAAGCATAGTCACCTACTGATCTCCCTCAGCTTCTCCATAACTCTGCCCAGGTACCACACCATAGCCGTGCCCAGTTACCACACCATTGCTCCGCTCAGATCTTCTCTCCCTGGTGGCACAGTGTCTGTACTTCTTGTTCTGGTTGTACTGACTCGTGGCCATTACAACTAGTCACTGGCCTCAGCTGTGTTGCGTTAGGCTAGTTCCACACTTGCGTTGGACGGCTTCCGTAGCAATGCGTTGTGTGACGATGCAACGGATGCGTTGCATATAGTGGCACAACGCAATGCTACGGATCGTACAAAACAACGGAAAGCTTTATTTTTTTTTTTCTTCTTCTTTACAGTTTACCGGCAGCCGACTATTGTGAACGATCAGCCGATCGCTCTCAATAGCCGGCGGCCGAGCGCTCAGCTGGGCGTTCTCACGTGCCGGCGGCCGGGCGATCAGCTAGGGGCCCCGACATGCCGGCGGCCGAGCATGCCGGCGGCCGGTCGCTCAGCTGAGCGCTGTCACTTGTCGGCGGCCGGGCATGCCGGCGGGTGGTTGATCAGCTGAGTGCTCTCACTTGGGCACTCAGCTGAGCGCTGTAACTTGCCGGCGGCCGGGCATGCAGGCGGGCGGGCGCTCAGCTTCAGCCACCGAGAGACAACAAAAATAAAGTTTGTGATTTAAAAAAAAAAAAGAGCATGCGCAGTGAAATCCTACGGATTGCGCTGCTCAAAAAACGTTACATGCTGCGTTCCTTCCGCCCGACGCAGCGTCAAAATAACGACGCTGCGTTGTCCAGCGGATGCAATGCTGACACTTGCGTTACAGTGCGTCATCCATACAAGTCTATGGAGAATAGCGCAGTGCGTTAACGGACTGCGCTATTCTCCATAGTGACGGAATGCGCTGAACGCAAGTGTGAAAGTAGCCTTAGTCAGCTCTGAAGCCACTGATTTGGCTGCAGCAGTCATATGCCTGTCCCTGCTGGAAAAGTAAGCAAAAAGAAAAGCGGTGGACCTGAGGACCATTAGAAGAGGGGTCTTGTGAACTGAATATGTGGATAATTTACAGGCTCGTGTGTAGTGACATTGATGGATTGTTCGAGAGTTAGGCGGCTCTGTAAGGATTTCTTGTAGTGCAAGGGGATTTATTCCACTCTTAGCTAGGCACCACCACCCTGCAAAGATTCTTAATATAAAGTAAAAAAAACAAAACTGTTCTCTAACCATACTAAAATAGTCCCTTTGTTTCCTGGAAAGCATACAACCTATAAGCACCAACCCTTAGGGGTACTTTGCACACTACGTCATCGCAAGCCGATGCTTGCGATGCCGAGCGCGATAGTCCCCGCCCCCGTCGCACATACGATATTATGTTATAGCTGCCGTAGCGAACATTATCGCTACGGCAACTTCCCTTACCTGCCCTGCGACGTCGCTCTGGCCGGCGAACTGCCTCCTTACTAAGGGGGCGGGTCGTGCGGCGTCACAGCAACGTCACACGGCAGGCGGCCAATAGAAGCGGAGGGGTGGAGATGAGCGGGACGTAAACATCCCGCCCACCTCCTTCCTTCCGCATAGCAGGCGTGAGCCGCAGGACGCAGGTAGGAGATGTTCCTCGCTCCTGCGGCTTCACACACAGCGATGTGTGCTGCCACTGGAACGAGGAGCAACATCGTAACATCGGTCCTTCCGAAATTATGGAAATGACCGACGCTACACCGATGGTACGATTTCGACACTTTTGCACTTGTTAATCGTATCAAAAACGATTTACACACTCCGATATCGATAGCGAGGCCGGATGTGCGTCACTTTCGATTTGACCCCACCGACATCGCAGCTGCGATGTCGTAGTGTACAAAGTACCCCTTAGTATGAGGCTAAGATTACAAAACGCATGTAACATCAGAGATTCCGAACATCAGTATAAATATATTTATCACCGAACGTGTATCTAAAATTTTGCCCCATTTTTCTCTATAAATGTTAACATTTCACATGTTCCTTACATTTTTATATGTACTTTTTGACCTATACACATTCATTTATATATGTTATCAACATACAAATTTATCAGTATTATCCATCATCTCCTATGTCAGTGATGTAGCAATCTGTCTTCAATGAATACACATTTTATCCATGGAAAGTAGATTTCTCTGATAACATATACTATAAAGTTGCTTATTTTCATCTATATTATATTGGTTTATGACATAAGAATTAAAATGATGGTTGCACTTTAAATATAAGAAAAAAGCTATAAAATCTGTCAGTCCGCAGCAGACCTTTTGTGTATTTTTTGTTTTCTGTAAAGGAAACGCACCTTACTATTGCTACTCACTGCGACCAGTAATCTGGAGCACAGATTATCAATAATTGGCAATACATAGTCCTAAAACCAGGTCTACATCTTGCTTATTAATTAAAGGGGTTGTCTACTACTTGAACAACCCCTTCTGTTTTGATTCTAGGTTACCCCAGGTAAAATAAAAAAGCCCATACTTCCACAGCCAGTGTGGTTCTAGTGGTCCCGGGGCTCGCTGGTGTGAATGTAACGCTCGCGGCTGAGATTGGGGATGGACCCACTGGACCACAGGGGGACCTGGGCGTACCCATATAGGACATAGGAGGGGATTAACTTGGCGCCTATCAGGTATTCACCAGAGCCTCTGATGGTGAGGATGGTCTTGGCTGCCAGCAGAGGCCAGGTGCCACTCCCAGGGTAGTGCCCGGGATAATGGCAGCTGATCAGAGCTAGGTGACAGCAGGTTAGGCGTATGGTCACAGACCGGACAGGTACTGGCAGACAAACTGGGCAGATACAGGAACTCTGACTGTGCTGGAATGGGTACACAGGACATAAGGCACAGGACATCAGGAAGGTCATCGGGTTATAGGTTTGGGACTTCGGCATTCAAGTTCAGTGTTCAGAATTCATGTACAGGACAGCAGGAAAGAGACCGGATATTGGACACAATTCATCAGATATGGATCACCAGGCACATGACATCGGGTATTGGGTTGAAGGAACAGGACTAAGAACATCAGGGACAGGTGCAGGACATCAGAATTCAGACAGAACACAGGAACGGGTGCAGGGGTCAAGCTGGTACCAGGACACAGTTACACAGACAGGACGGGTCTAGAAACACAAACAGGACTGTTGTAGATACAGCACTGATTACTAGGAGAACTGGAGCTGGACACAGGCAGACCAGAGCAACCAGCTGGACCAACACACTGGAACTAGGTCAGAAACCTAGTGAGTTGCTCGGGCCCCTCCCATAAGAGTGGAGGGAGCTTTAAATACCTGGTGCCTCCCAGCCATAGGCTAGAGACACTTTTTCAAAGTGCACACACTTCCCCCTAAAGAGACAGGAAGCTTGAGCACCCCCTGGGCTCGAGGCCAGGGAGGAAACCCCGTGTGGCCATACGGGTGAGCAGAGGACCAAGCATCACATGGGCGGCCATGCATGAAAGCAGAGAACTGAGCAACACATGCACGTTCGCAAGGACAAGCGGGTGGCCAGGTGGGTAATGGCAACGGTATCCCTGGAAGAAGAATGAGAGGCAGCGTGACAGCCGTGCCGGTGATCAGTGAGTATGAAGTGCTTGTATGCAATGTGCGCAAAATGGTGGTGGAAGGGCTTTTATAGACGCTCTGACGCTGCGCAGCCAGCCACTTAGAGTATTGCCACAACCAAGATGGCTGAGGCATTACTGTGGTTGGTTAAGAAGCCCAGCGTGTTTAGTTGCTGCAAATCAGGCGCCAAACCGGCTGGGCGGGGCATCCGAATATAGCGAGGAGAGTACACAAAAACTTCCAATGTAACGAGTAACCAGATTATCGTACTATCCGTGCAAGTTGTGAATAGTAACGATTACACTTGCTCATCACTAATTTTGATGCAAAGGTTGGTTCAAAATTGGCAATGCAGGTCTAGGGGTCTGTAAAATAATCAGACCGCCCTCAGATGACATTAGAGTGTGGTCCGTTTTCACATATTATCAAAATGACGAAGATTGAGAAACTTTTTTCTCTCTACATACGAGAAAAACTGATGACACTTGGAGCACCCTCTGATCCAATTGATCCATTTTTCTCATACGTTAAAAAAAAGAATCTGAATATGCATTGAATATGATTGGCTAATTCTGAACACAACCACACCCCAAATATAAAAGGGTGCTCACACTTATGCAACCACATTATTTTGTTTTTATTCTTTTTATATTTCCTGTCAAAATGAGTTCTTCAGTTTGCATCTTAGTAGGTTTTGTTTTTTTTTGCATGATAAAAACCTTATTATAACGTGGATGTGTAAACTTTTTATATACACTGTATGTTGTTTTGCACGTATGGCATAATTAAATCTGCCATGGACATAAACACTGTTTTGATCCTTACATGAAACCTTTTTCATTTTATTTTCTCAAATAAATTCCCACGGTTTTTCTCACTGTAAGCGGAACGTGTCATCTGATTCATTCGTGTCAATATTTTGTGTGGCTGTGTGACATTAATGGCTGGGTGTTGAGTTATTTAGATGGCGCACCTAATTTACACTGCTATACAAGCCCCATGGCTACTTTATATTGCATCAAAGTATCATTTCTTCAGTGTTATATTATATAAAAAAGCGTGTGTGTGTGTGTGTGTGTGTGTGTGTGTGTGTGTGTGTGTGTGTGTGTGTGTGTGTGTATAATATAATATTTCTCCCTGCAGTAGTCTCTTGTCATTTTAATGCTATAAACAGAGGTGACAATATGGGTTTTAAATTTCGGTACATAGAGTACATCGATTAGACTGGGTGAGGAGGGGAAAGGGGGTCATTGACAAATAATACATGTCAGAGAAGCATATCGGATTTTCCGTCTAGGCACTAGTGATGGGTGCATCCGGAATGTAAAAGGTTGGATCTGTGCGGATTCAAAAGTATCAGAGCACCGACCCCGGGCCTGTAGTTTTCAGGGAACTCCTCCAGGTAACGATTAGGGTTTGGCAACTCGGGTTATTAAAAAAATAAATACAGGAAAACCTAAAGAAAAAATGGGCAAAGTAGGCACATTCTACTTACGAAGTCTCTCGCGCTGCTGTACACTGCCTCTGGGGCTGCTCAATAACCTTATACATAAGCACTGCTTTCCCCGCCCACCGTCAGTCCCAGGGTCTCTGATTTGTTGCAGTCAGACAGCTCTCCCACCCCATGTAACAGAGTGTTTGACTGCTTTCAATCAAAGATGCTGACCGTGTGTATATGTGTGTGTGTGTGTGTGTGTGTGTATGTGTATATATGTATGTTTGTATATATATATATATATATATATATATATGTATATATAAACATACATATATACACATACATATATATATACACACACACACACACACATATACACACAGTTTTATATATATATGTATATATATATATATATATATATATATATATATATATATATATATATATATATATGTACAATATGATACCCAGCACAGATAAAGCATGCAGGCTGCAGCCCTTAACCATGCCCTTATCTTGGCTGTGTATCAGGATAAGAGGAGCTGCATGTAGCTTTGTTAATTGTTTAAATTAAATTAATTTTAAAAACTGTCATGTGATCCCCCACAATTTTGATACCTTGCAATGATGAAGCCGACAGTTGGGGGCTGGTATGCTTATTGGGCCCCTCAGCCTAAAAATAGCAGCTTGCAGCCGCCCACAATTGTTGCATCCATTGTGACAATCCCGGAACTTTACCCGACTCTTCCCGATTTCCGTGGTGGGGTGGCAATCGGGGTAATAAGGAGTTAATAACAGCTCACAGCTGCCCTTAAGCCCTAGATTAGTAATGGGAGGCATCTATGAGACCCCCCCCATTACTAATCTGTAAGTGAAAAGAAAGAAACAATACCGAAAATATCCTTTATTTGAAATTAAGTACAAAAAGATCCACCCTCTTTCATCCCTTTATTAACTCCAATAAAACCCAGGTCCGGTCTAATCCACACGAGGTCCCACAATGATTTCGGCTCTACTTCATTACTGAAGGAACAGCTTGTGGACATAGAACATGACCAACTGCTGTGACCTTTAAGCAGACACTGAGCCGTGATGTCACAGCTGGAGGTTCCCACGGTCCTTCATCGGTAAGTATAATGCTCCTGCTCCAATCTCCCTATCCCTTCTACCAGTTTTAAGCTCCTGATTTGGGTGCCCATAGACTTATATGGGGACCAGCATCTGGGATAAATTCCGAGCCCGAACCTGTGTTTTGGGTTTTTGTTTTTTTTTTGTTTTCATAAACCCAGTTGGACCTGCTGATCCCGGGTATCTGCGAGTCCGTCCATCACTACTAGGGACTCATTATCCTACAGGGTTAAATAAGATACAATCTTGAATTATTGAACATGTTCTCTCTGGTGCATACATTTTATTTTATGGTGTACATTTTTGGAATACATTATGCCTCTGTCCCACCCATACTACACCCATATTGCCATAGCTGGCTGGGGCTGGCGTGTAAATGACAAAAGTTGCAAAATTGAACAACTGTCGAGTTGTGGAAAAAATATTGCACCTTATTAAGCTGCATATGACAGATTTCTGGTGTACACACCTTGATGAATCGGCCCCTTTTGGTGACATACGAAAACTCCATACATGATGCTTATCATGCTGTCAGGAACTTCTGAACTTGAGACGATCTCATTATTTGGGAAAAAAGTACAGGGTCAATCCAAGTGATTAAACTTGCCCTTGAATTTTAATGCTTCCCCTTCTAGGAAAGCAGCTAATTAATTCCTGAATTACCTTCAGTTTTTGGCCTCATTCATTATGCCCAGTAGGCATTCACAAACATTTACAATACCCTGAGTAGAAAAGTGTTTCCTGATGTGCCTGTTTAACTCTGGACTTATTGGCTTTTATATGGCGTTGAATGGAATAGAAAGCAATATATGTAGTCTATTAAAGGTACCTGTCAAGCAGAAAAGTGTTTTTTTTGGCTTCGTAAATCAGAATAGCATTTATTGCAGAATACTGGAACGTAATCAGTGGTTGGTTATTACATAACAATAAACCCACAAACTAGTCCATAACTAGAAAACATCCTAAATATTCTCTGACCACTTTATGGATATAATTTCTAACTTTTGTTTAAAATCAACATTGAAATGACACAAAATTTTCATTAATATTGTACAGGCTTGGTACATACAGTATATAATTAATATACATACACATTTATATATTTTCAGTAGTGTGAAAAAGTTTTAGGGAGGAGAAAATACTGCAAATTAGGATCGGTTACCAAATTATCAATTGCTAAAATGGAAAGTGAGTGAGCAAAAGAAAGAGTCAAATCAATCGTTGGTGTGACCAGCCTCTGCCTTCAGGACAGCACCAATTCCTCTAGGTACACGCACACAGGTTTTGAAGGAATTCGGCAGGCAGGTGATTCCTAACCAAAAGTTTTCTGTGGATGTTGGTTTTCAGAAATTTTTTTTATCTCTTTGTATAACCTCAGACAGACTCGATGGTGATGAGATTGTGGCTCTGTGATGGCCACATCATCACTTCCAGGACTCCTTCTTGTTCTTTACGCTGAAGATAGTTCTTAATGACATTAGTTGTGTGTTGCGGTGATGTGGGGATTTCATACTGTGCTTGGTGGGAATGTGCTGTGGGTGCATCATATTGTGTGAATGTGCTGTGGGGACACTAAACTGTCAGGGCATTATACTATGTGTTGGTCCTATGGGGGAATTAGTGTTTTGGATGCTGTGAGTGTATCAAGCTGGGGGTAATCCTATTATGTGGGGAGACTATTAGGGCATCATTCTGTGTGTTGGGCACTGCAGGGGCCATGAAGGTAGTATTGGACTGTGTGAAAACTCTAATGGGCTTCACTAGAACAATATTTGTGTGTGAACATATATAACAGACTCAGCAAGGATGGGGAAGAAGCATTTTAGTGTAAAATAAAAATTGCCATGGCAGACGCAGTATAGTATGGGATCCCTTTTCCTAACTTTAAAAGTTGTTACATTGAATCTGTCACCTGGTTTTTGCTACCTCATTCGAGAGCAGCATAATGTAGGCAAAGAGACTCTGAATCCTATATTGCATCAATTAGATTACTGGGTGCAGCAGTTCTGACACAATCAAAGTTGTAAGGTTTAGCAATGCCGCGGAGCTCAAAGAGCTACTCCCGCCCACACCAGGCTCTTTGTACAAGTCTATAGACAGTGAGGATCTGCTAATCACAGAAAGGGGGTGTGCTGGATAAGTCCCTGCTTGCCAGCTAGTCACAACAATGCTTAAGCTACTGATGTTAAAACAAACATTGCAGGTAAACAACAACACAGTGCAATAAGAGATGCATAGTTGAAATCTGTGTTAACCCTTAAGGTCCCATCACACACAGAGATAAATCTTTGGCAGATCTGTGGTTGCAGTGAAACCATGGCCATATTGTTCCATTTGTACACAGCCACAAACCTGGCACTGATTGTCCACAATTTCACTGCAGCCACAGATCTGCCGCAGATTTATCTCTGTGTGTGACAAAGCCTTTAGAGCATGCTGTCTTCAGATTGCATAACAAGAGTCTGCTGACAGTTTCCCTTTAAGTTTCCACTATATAGTCCATACCCATCACTGAGAGGACTATCATAGCTGCAGCAGATAAATATTTTCTTGAAACTACAGTTAGCCGGGCTTTACACATTGCGACATCGCTACTGATATATCGTCGGGGTCACGTCGTTAGTGACGCACATCCGGTGCGACATCGCAATGTGTAAATCCTAGGTGCGACAATAAACGTTCGCAAAAGTGTAAAAAAATCGCTGATCTGTGTCACATCGTTCATTTCCATAATGTCATTACTGCTACAGATACGATGTTGTTTGTCGTTCCTGCAGCAGCCCACATTGCTGTGTGTGAAACCGCAGGAACGACAAACATCTCCTTACCTGCGTCCACCGTCAATGTGGAAGGAAGCAGGTGGGCGGGATGCTATGTCCTGCTCATCTCTGCCCTTCCGCTTCTATTGGCCGGCCGCTTAGTGACGTCGCGGTGACGTCGCTGTGACGCTGAACGCACATCCCCCTTGAAGAAGGGATAGTTCGGCGGTCACAGTGATGTCACCGACCAGGTATGTGCGTGTGAAGCTGCCGTAGCGATAATGTTCGCTACGGCAGCATCAGATATCGCATGTACGACGGGGGCGGGGACTATCGCGCTCGACATCGCAAGCAATTTCTAGCGATGTCGCAGTGTGTAAAGCCCGTCTAAGAAGCCCAGTAAATGACACACTGTGAAATAAACGTTTGCCCCTATATAAGCTACTTTCAGATGTGGCAGCAAAAGCCTTATGACATATTCTTTGAACTTGAAATACTATAGCTTCCTAAAGTAACATCATTTGAAGCCCATAGTTACATAGGTTAAAAAAAAACCTTGGTCCATTTAGTTCAACGTTCCTCCACCAGTTCTACATTTGGTCTCTAAATCATGTATAACTGACAATGTTATGTGTACTGCAGTAATCATCCAGCGACTGCCATTACTACCTCTTGTGGTAGGGCATTCCACAATCTAACTACTCTAACTGTACAGAACCCTTTCCTATTTAGCTGCCGGAATCGCTTTTCTTCTGACCAACAGTGAGTGCTCCCTGGTCCCATAGTTATAGTTATTTTAAATGCAGATGATATAGAATTAGGGTTCACAGTGTCTCTTGGTCACACAATTCTAATGGTAAAAATCATTAGCCTCTGAAAATATTCAGTTACTGTAAATTAAAAAAAAATAAAAAGTGTGTGCAGGTCATAGTGACATATCAGAAGTTTTGGTGTGGCTAAGGATGCTGTGATCCCTACTGATTGCTGAAAAAAGAAGGGAAAGCACTTTACTGAGTACCGCTTTCCTTGTGTACAGAGGATGAGCTTAACTAAAGGCTGCTTTACACACCACGATATCGCTAGCGATGTGACACACCCAGATCGTTGTTACGATTTGCCGAGATCGCTCATAGGTCATTTAGTAGGAGTGACACGTACACATCTCACAAATGACGCTACATTGTTCAGCGATGTATTGTTTGACCAAGGCGGTCGTGTGGATGTTGTTTGTCATTGGCAGGGTGTCAAACGTAGCAATATGTCTGCTGCGTTCCAAACGACGAACAATATTTTGAAACTGAACGACATGTCAACAATCAACGATTTCCACCTTATTTGCGATCGTTCGGAGTCGCACGTAGGTGTCACACGCAACGACGTCGCTAACGATGACGGAAGCGCGTCACAAAACCATGACCCCGACGACGTATCGTCACATAAATCGTAGCGTGTAAAGCGGCCTTTAGTCTATTAGCCTGTCTCTTCAGTCTTTGAGGAAAGATTAACCCCTTCACGACCGGCCGATTTTTCGCTTTCCGTTTTTTTTTGCCATTCTTTTTCTGAGAGACGTAACTTTTTTATTTTTCAGTCAATATGGTCATGTGAGGGCTCATTTTTTGTGGAACGAGCTGTACTTTTAAATGAAACCATCAGTTTTACCATATAGTGTACTGGAAAACAGCAAAAAAATTCCAAATGCAGAAAAATTGCAAAAAAAGTGCAATAGCACTATTGTTTTTGAGATATTTTATTCACTGTGTTCACTATATGGTAAAACTGATGTGTGGGTGTGATGCCTCAGGTCAGTGTGAGTTCGTAGACACCAAACATGTATAGGCTTACTTTTATATAAGGGGTTAAAAAAAAAATCGGAAGTTTGTCCGAAAAAAGTGGCGCACGTTTTACGCCATATTCCGTGACCCGTAGCGTTCGCATTTTTCGGGATCTATGGCTCAGTGACAGCTTTTTTTTTGCGTCTCGAGCTGACGTTTTTAACGGTAACATTTTTGCGCAGATGCTACGTTTTGATCGCCTCTTATTGCATTTTGCGCAAAAGTTGTGGCGACAAAAAAACGTCGTTTTGGCGTTTGCAATTTTTTTGCCGCTACGCCGTATACTGATCGGATTGATTTTATATTTTGATAGATCGGGCGTTTCTGAACGCGGCGATACCAAAAGTGTGTATATTTTTTATTTTTTTAACCCTTTCATTTTCAATGGGGCGAATGGGGGGGTGATTTGAACTTTTAGGTTTTTTTGTTTTTTTTTAATTTTTTAAAACTTTTTTTTTATTTTACTAGTCCCCCTAGGGGGCTATTGCGATCAGCAATCCGATCGCTCTGCACTATCTGCTGATCACAGCTATACAGCTGTAAACAGCAGATACGCTCACTTTCTTTTTCACTGTGCCGTGGGCACAGCGAAAGTGAAAGCAATTCATGTGTAGTACAGGAGTCATCACATGACCCTGTGCTACCATGACAACTATTGGAAATCACAAGATCGCGTCACGTGAATTCCGGTATCGGGCGGTAAGTAAAAGTTTACCGCGATTGAGCTTATAATGGCGCTGTCACATATTGACAGCGCCATTTAAGGGGTTAAACGGCACGAGCAAATAACGATTCTGCTCGTGCCTAGCAGGCACACATCTCAGCTGTGAAAATCAGCTGAGATGTGCGCCGATCGCAGCATGCTGCCGGTGGCAGACCGCGGGCAGTAATGTTATGACCGCTAGGACGTAAGTTTACGGCCCGCGGTCGTTAAGGGGTTAAACACTTCTGCCCCTTTGCTTAGACGGTCTTTTTTTAAATTTATACTGAGTGCTTCCTCCAATTGTCACTGCTCCAGTGATTGGAACAGGCTTTCTCTTTTCTTTTATGCTCCTTCATTCCAGAATTGTGCCACCTGGCAATAAAGATGCAAATTTCCCCTTCAACTAACTTGGCATTCAGCACAGAACTTCAGTGTGGGTGTTTGCCTTTTCTCCTCTGACAATAGCCAATCAAAACATTTCCACACCCACGGTTCCGTGGTATCCGCCCATTTGGTGAAATGGAAAATTTGCATCTTTATTAAATGGGGTATAACTTTGAAATGGAGAACCACAGAAGAAAAATAAAAAATGTTCCAGAATCAGAGGAACAGCCGCAGTTGGAGGAGGTGCTCAGTTTGTTTTTAAAAAAAAAATTAGTGACAGGTTCTCTTTAAGTAATGGGGCTCAGAATGTTTGATTGGTGGGATCTAAGTGCTCCTATATCTCAAGCTCTTGAAAATGACAGTTACTCTTTCACCACTTTAATATCTCATAGGTGAAAAAAAAATGTGCAAGAATTCTTACTTAGGCGGGCTTTGCACATTACGACATCGCATGCCGATGCTGCGATGTCGAGTGCGATAGTCCCTGCCCCCGTCGTACGTGCAATATCTTGTGATAGCTGCCGTAGCGAACATTATCGCTATGGCAGCTTCACATGCACTCACCTGTCCTGCGACCGTCGCTCTGGCCGGCGAACCGCCTCCTTCCTAAGGGGGCGGGTCGTGCGGCGTCACAGCGACGTCACACGGCAGGCGGTCAATAGCAACGGAGGGGCGGAGATGAGCAGGATGTAAACATCCCGCCCACCTCCTTCCTTCTCATAGCAGCCGGGAGGCAGGTAAGGTGATGTTCCCCGCTCCTGCGGCTTTAAACACAGCGATGTGTGCTGCCGCAGGAACGAGGAACAACATCGTACCTGTCGCTGCATCGGCATTATGGAAATGTCGGAGACTACACCAATGATACGATAACAACGCTTTTGCACTCATTCATCATATCAAAAAGGTTTTACACACTACGACATCGCAAGTGACGCCGGATGTGCGTCGCTTTCGATTTGACCCCACCGACATTGCACCTGCGATGTCGTAGTGTGCAAAGCCGGCCATAGTCCTTTTTTATCTCCTTTATGGAAACCTACCGCTTGTTTAAAGCTGGTGTCACACATAACGACGACGACAACGACGTCGCTGCAACGTCACCATATTCTGTGACGTTGCAGCGACCTCAACAGTGACGTCGCTGTGTGTGACACATAACAACGATCAGACCCCTGCTGCGAAATCGTTGCTCGCTCCTGAATGCTCGAAGTCATTTTTTGATCGCTGCTATCCCGCTGCGCCATGCTGATAAGCTGATAATCCTTGTGTTTGACACCGCAGCAGCGACGCTACGCTACGTCTGAAACCACACAACGACCGTCGACGTCGCTATGATCGCTGCTCCGTCGCTGCTTTTTCTAACATGTTTGACAGCTTACTAACGATCATCTATGGTCGCTGCTACGTCACAGAATATGGTGACGTTGCAGCGACGCCGTTGTCGTCGTCGTTATGTGTGACACCAGCTTAAGTTTTTTGGGTTTTTTTTTAACTTGATTTGTCTATCTTAAAGATAATTGGTATCTAGGCGGACACAGAAATTTAGCATGTTCATTGTTTTAACTTCTGAAGGAGACAAAATTGAACAATGCATGTCTCAAGGGACTAGCCTGGATTCATCTTTAAGAATAGTTTTATTTTTGGGGGGCCACATGAATATCTTTTTTTACTATTTGCAAACAAGGATGTTTAAAATGAATATTGCCCTTGTAGTCACAGTGGCTTGAATATATTGTTGTAACCAAATATTAAAATTTTTTACTATGCAATTGCAATATCTGTGGAGTGACCACTTTAACATTTCACATGAACCCTGTGTTTAGAACATAGTGTACCCTATTGTTGTAAAATCTACAATCCAGTCTTCAAGTGGCTCCAAAGTAGATGCTACCAGCTGCGCTACGGGTTATACTGGCAGCTCACACTGTATTATTTCACAATAACCCTGTCAGTGTGTCCATAGTATGTGGTATTGGTTTGGACTTCAGCTCTTCACAAGGGTATCTCGTCTCCAGTATCATATGTCATTAAATTAGGAACAACTGTGGAAGACTACTAGCTTTAATTGGGTTTGCTTGTGGGGAGATGACAAACATTTTAATAAGTCACTGCCAACTACACTAACTTTTCTGGGAGTTATTATTATTAAATAGTTTCTCCGGGCTTGAGCTAATTCACATTAATATGCAGTTGTGGCCAAAAGTTTTGAGATACGTAAGTTTTTTTATAGTTAGCTCTATATTGCTCTTAAGAGTGATCAGACAAACTTAAAAAAAAAACCTAAAGTCTTTCCTTCCCATTAAAATTAACAATCACAAAACTCCCATTCCCACTTAATATTCTCCCTGCCAAAATATGACTGTCTTACATCTTTTCCATCTTCACATTAGCTTAGGAGAAAGTGTTAACAAGGACAAGGCAGCTGATATCACTGAATTATAAGAGGGGATTGGCAGCTTTAATCCCTTCACCCCTAAGCCCATTTTCACATTCCAGGCAATTTCTTTTCAATTCTGACCAGTGTAAAATTTTAAATTTTTAATTTGTAGTTTTTAAGGTAATAACTCTGTAACGTTTCAACATATCCCACTGATTCTGTTTTCTCGTACCATATTGTACTCCATGATAGTCATAAATTTAGGTGATTAATTTACTTCATGTCTACTTTACATCAGCACAATTTTAGAATCATTAGTTTTTTGTTAGGAGGTTAGAAGGCTTAAATGTTTATCAGCAATTTCTCATTTTTCCAACAAAATTTGCAAAATCATTTTTTTAGAGACTACATCACATTTGAAGTGACTTTGAGAGGCCTATATGATGGAAAATAACCAAAAGTGACACCATTCTACAAACTGCTGAAAATCACATCCAAGAAGTTTATTTACCCTTCAAATGCTTCATAGAAATAAAAGCAATGTGGAAGGAGAAATATGAAAATTTTGCTTTTTCCCTCAAAAATTTTACTTTAGCTCCAAATGGTTCATTTTTTCAAGGGTAACAGGAGAAATTGTGTGCAATTTTTCCTGAGAACGCCGATACGCCATATGTGGTGGAAAATTACTGTTTGGTGGCAGAGCTCAAATGGGAAGGAACCACATTTGACTTTTTGAGCTCAAAGTTGTCTGGAATCGTTAGCAGATGCCATGTTGCTTTTGGAGAGCCCTTGAAGTGACTAAACAGTGGAAACCCCCTACATGTGACCCCATTTTGGAAATTAGACCCCTCAAAGAATTTATCTAGATGTTTGGTGAGCACTTTGACCCCCAGGTACTTCACAGAATTTTATAGCGTTGAGCTGTGAAATATAAAAAATGTTATTACCACAAAATGTTGCTTTAACCCCAAATCTTTCATTTTCACAAGGGTAAAATGAGAAAACTGACCATACAATTTGTTGTGCAATTTCTCCTGAGTTTGCCAATACCCTATATATGGTAAAAAGCTACTTTTGAGGCACAGTACAAAGTAAAGAAGGGAAGGAGCCCCATATTTTTGTTTCAGATTTAGTAGGAATGGTTTGCGGGTGCCATGTCACATTGGGAGAGCCCCTGAGGTGCCAGAACGGCAGAAATCCCCCACAAGTGATCCCATTTTAAAAACAGCATTCCTCAATTAATTAATCTAGGGGTGAAGTGAGTATATTGACACTACAGGTGTGTCACAAAGTTTTATTCTATTGGGTGGTGAAGAAAAAAAAATACATTTTTACCACTAAAATGTTGTTTTAACCCCATATGTCCAATTTTCACAAATGGAATAGGTAAAAAAGGAACCATAATGTGTTACACAATTTCTCCTGAACGTGGCAATACCCGACATGTGACTGTACAGTACTGTTTGGCAACACGGCAGGGCTCTGGAGGGAAGGAGCGCCATTTGACTTTTGGGGCACAGAGTTAACTAGAATAGCTTCTGGACTCTGTGCAGAGGCCCTAAGTGCCAGAAAAGCAGAAATCCCCTCAAGTGACTAAATTTTGGGAATTACACTCTCTGGGAATTAATCTATGGGTATAGTGATGATATAGTCTCTGGAAAACACCCATGAAGTCAAAAGCAGTGGGTGTTGCAGAATTATAATTGTAAATAAGCCCTTGTAATGCCCAGTACATTGTATTGCCTATACATTGTGCCCAGTTCATGCTTCTGGAGACTCACACCCTGTAAAGCAGACTTTCCTCACAACAACAATGCTAAATATGTGGATGGCTACATCTATACATTGTGTACATTTACATCAATACATTACATCTGTCAGTCCTGCACTGAGAGAATTGTTTTAGTCCATGGTCCTAGTATGATCTAAAAGGATTCCTGTAGCTGGTTGACTCGGAGGTTGTCATGACCATGACGACCTTGGGTTGTCATAGCAGCAATCACGTCCTCATGATAACATCACAGGGGCACCAATCGGATGGAAAAGGGAGCGCACTCTACGGGGTAACCGTCCTTGGCTCTGAGAGCCAGCGCTTGGCTGTCATGTAAGCTGAGCTCCCAGTGGTGATCACGTGTGCACAGCTCCTATGTGCGATTTCCAGGATGTACTGGTACATCCAAGGTCTTGAAGTCCCTGCCAAATGGGACGTTCTGGTAAGTCCTTGATGAAGATTATCCAATATCAATATCTTTAAATGGCAAAAGTATGTGAACCTGTAGGATTAAAGGATAATTTTGTGGTGAAATTTAAAGTCTTGTGTTTTCAAATTAATATGGTGACAATTATCTATGAGTGGGTTACCGGTTTTATTTAAAGAATAGGAATATATCAAAGTCTGAGCTTCTCAACACGTTTGTGAAAGTGTATCATGGCATGAACAGAGGAGAATTCTGAGCACCTCAGAAGAAGCGATGTTGATGCTCCTCAGGCTAGAAAAGGTTCTACCATCTCTAAAGGGTTTGTGCTTCACTATACAAAGCCAGACCTTTCTAATATTAGCTAATGTTAATCGAAAGGACATTGACAGACAATAGAGAGCATGGCAGGATTGCAAGGAAAAAGCGTGATCTACATTTTGATTTTGCTAAGGATCACCTAGAGAAGACAGAAGGCTATTGGAAAAATATAATATTTTGGTTTAAATGAGGCGTTCTGTTTGGAGAAGGTAAAACCCTGCATTACAGCATAAAAACCTCATACCTCATCTGTAAAACATGGTGATGGTAGTTTCATGGTTTGGGTCCATTTTGTTGGGTCTGTGCCAGGACCGCTGCCATCATTGGCAAAAGAACAAATTGTGGATTTTATCTACAAAATTCTAAAGCAAATTGTTAGGACATACAGTATGTGCAGGACTAATCAACAATTAACATAACATTTAGATGTAGTTATTGCTGCATAAAAGGGTCATACCAGATACTTAGGGGTACTTTGCACGCTGCGACATCGCAAGCCGATGCTGCTATGCCGAGCGCGATAGTCCCCGCCCCCGTCACAGCTGGGATATCCTTGTGATAGCTGCCGAAGAGAACATTATCGCTACGGCAGCTTCACATGGACTCACCTGTCCTGCGACGTCGCTCTGGCCGGCGACCCGCCTCCTTATTAAGGGGGCGGGTCGTGCGGCGTCACAGCGACGTCATACGGCAGGCGGCCAATAGGAGCGGAGGGGCGGAGATGAGCGGGATGTAAACATCCCGCCCACCTCTTTCCTTCCGCATATCCTACGGAAGCCGGTGACGCCGGTAGGAGATGTTCCTCGCTCCTGCGACTTCACACACAGCGATGTGTGCTGCCGCAGTAGCAAGGAACAACATCGGACCGTCATGTCAGCGTAATTATGGATTACGCTGACGCTGCACCGATGATACGATTACGACGCTTTTGCGCTCGTTAATCGTATCATCGAACCTTTACACACTACGATGTCGCATGCGATGCCGGAAGTACGTCATTTTCAATTTGACCCCACCGACATCGCACCTGCGATGTCATAGTGTGCAAAGCCCGCCTTAATGCAAATGTTAATGTGCCGCCCCCGCGTCAGCAGCCTGGCCGCTCGGATTTGGATTTGCGGTGGCTCGGAGGATCTCTGGACCCGGGGGTCGGGGGTCGCGCGGCCACTTGGATAAAAGGGTGAGTATTTACATGGGATGGTATGGTTAAAGTTTGTGACGCCACCCGTGGTGCGTGGTAAGATGGAGTACCACCGCTGCGATTGGGAGTACCCGGTGGCGATGGTGTGGGCAGCTAGGTTTTTAACCCCTCAAGGGCAGGGGGATGCCCCGGGACTCGGTGAAGTTGACGGGGAGGTGCTGTTGGTACGGTAAGGATCACTTCTGTACTCACTCAGTCCAATAACGCTGACACCGACAACTGTGGTAAACCAAAGTTCTGGACACCGCTGTCGCTGAGAGGGAGCACGCCTGGATCCCATGCCCGTTGGTGTTGCCTGTTAGTCTGTGACCTTTGCCTTGGTACCTAGTTTTCTGGTTGGACCCTCTAGTATAAAACTAATCGGGTCCCGCTCACCAGTATAGCTAACTGGGTGACCTTGCTCTTAGGGTTCACGCTTGGGATTTTCTGGACCGTGTAGTGGGAAAGTCCTATCCCCCTCATTGCGCTAGTATCCCGATTTTGGAGCTGGTGGAGAACGGATCTTGAAGGCTCCGTCCTCGTTGGGTAAATTGCCAGGACGCCTGAAGCTACTTCTTGACCTAGGGTCCACGTACTCTGTCATGCCCTGGCCCCTGCCCTGTGAGGACACAAGGCCTCCGGCTGTCCTCCTCTACAGTTCGTGCCCCTTGTCACTATCCCCTGGGACTGGGGTCCAGCTCCTACCAGGCCCAGACCAACGTCTGCCACCTAGTAGTTCCAAGGAGCCCAGCTCCTGACCTCCTCTCACTTTGAGAGCTACTTCTGTTTTCACCGTCTCCTGACACTCCTAATCCCCCCCCTTAACCAATCCCCCAAGTGGGCGACCCTATTCCACTCAGGTCAGCCACTGGTGTGTCTGGTGGGTTTGGTGCAGAGTGTTCCTAGTATTTTGATTAGCTTGTTCTTGGCAACACCAAAGATCAGGGACCCGTAACCAAGGAGGAGGTGGATATTGTACAGAAGGGCAGATTGCACAATATCCTGTGACGACCTGATAGGCCAGGGCGTCACATTAACATACTTTTGTCACTTACAGAAAAGGGATATTGGACCATTTTCTTCTTCAAAAAAATGAGAGTCTAATATTGACTCATTTGTTTAATTTGGTTCTCTTTTACACAAGTCCTTAAAGAAGATATACTGTTGTGAATTTAGATTAAATTCATGCAGCAATATGGAAAATTCTGAAGGGTTTACAAACTTTCAAGCACCACGGTATGTATGGTGTGTTTCCAGGATGCTTTTGTTTTCATCGTTTTTTATTTCGTAGCACAGTTTAATTCCTGGTCTGGATTGATTCCTCCTTGAACAGCCCATGTGAGCTGTATGATCTGCCTTTCCTATAACCTGGATGATCTCCTGCTCCACACTCTGATTTGTTCTGTACATGAAAAATGGTGGTAAAATGTCCCTGTATCCTATACTCTGCAGTCAGTGTGGCCCGGCAGCACCAGTCCTTCCTGACCACTTCCTTAGTGTAAATTGTAAAGCCCTGCGGAATATGTTGGCGCTACAGAAATAATAATAATAATTATTATTATTAGTGATTAGTCAGAGCTAGAGCTGTAGGTACTGCATGAAGTGTGACTCCAGCTCTATTCCACGCCCAATGCATACCACCTCCTAATTAAATGGCAACTCCTTTACCTGAAGTCACTCAGCATGGAGGTGATCAGTCACGTAGGAGGAGGTGGCGCTGGGTGGAGAACAGAGCTGGTGTGACAGAGGCTCACACCTCGGTCACACCAGTTCTACCCATAGCTCTTAAGTCTCATTTGCAAATCAATTCAAATACTAATGCCTCAGTAACAGAGGAAAGCACTGGCCATGTAAAAGCATTGCTAGATTTGTTTTTGAAAGAGCTAATAGACATGTAATTACTTTGGGGGGTGAAATCCTACTGACTGATTCCCTTTAAAGCTCCATTGATGAAGAAATAAAAATATATTGTTCTTAGAATACAGCAAAACCAAAATATTAAAGAATTTTTACTATTCAAAAGTAGAAAAAAACATATAAAAAAATATGACAATCCATAACATTTATAAGGTTTACTAATTCCTTTAAAGCAAGGCTAGCTGGCACATAGGTACTGTATTAAACATGGCCTTTAGTCTTTGCCTGACCACACCCACACCACACGCCCACCATGATTGGCAGCTTTCTGTTAATGCACAGTGTACACAGAAAGCTGCCAATCAGTGGTGTGGGTGGGGTTCTGCAAAGCTCAGCATTCAGATATCTGCAGCAGAGAAAGCAGTGATTTTATCAGAATGATAGCAAGCATCCCAGTAAGTGTTTTGTGGCTGTAATCAGGGTCTCTGCACCTACATCATGTTGTTTTCAGATTACATAGCAAAAACCTGGTGACGGATTCCCTTTAAATGATTAAGGCCCTGTGCGCACTTACCGGATTTTGCCGCGGATTTTGTTGCGGTTTTGCTGCATGTTTCGCTGCAGAAAATGTTCATAACATCTCTGCAGTGAATCACCAGCAAAACCTATGTGAAAAAAAAATCCTGTGCGCACTGGGCGGATTTTGACAGCTGCATGTTTTGCTGCGGGATTCCCGCAGCAAAAACAATTGCATGTCAATTCTTTTCCGCACATAGCTGTGGGATTTCACTCCATTGACTCCAATGTAATCGTGAAATCCCGCAGGGAATAACGCAGGCAGCAAATTCTGTGCGGTTCACTGCGTTTTCCTGCGTTATTCCCTGCGGTATTTCGCGGTTTACCTCCGGTAATGTACATTGCTTGCCTGCGGTTTTGCAGGGAAGTGATGTCATTACAGGAAGAGGAAGCGGAGGAGAGAGTAAATACACAGATCACAGACACACACAGACATCACAGACATAGAACACAGACACAGACACATAGAACACACATAGAAAGCAAACGGACATATAGAAAACAAAGCACGTGGGCTCCGCTGTATATTTACCGTCCAGCCGAGGTAAGCACACAGCGGCGGCCCGGTATTCTCAGGCTGGGGAGGGATAGGGGCAGGGTTAATGTCCCCCGCCTCACTCCCCCTCCCGCAGCCGAGAATATCAGCCGCAGCTGCCCCGGGACTGTCGCATGCATTATGCGGCAGTACCAGCGTGTCCCCGGCTCTTCTTGCTGCCGTGTAGCAGTGGCAGTCAAGGTAATACAAGGGGTTAATGGTGGCGGATCACCGCCATTAACTCCAGGCTTGATCATGGCAGCGTCTATGAGACAGCTGACATGATCAACCCGTAAGTAAAGTGAATAAAACACAGACACCGAAAAATCCTTTATTTTAGATAAAACAAACAAGCCTCGTTCACCCTTTTATTAACCCGTCCCGAAACAAAGCTCCGACGTAATCCACAGGTCCTGCGCTGCTTACATCCAGCCGCGACTGACACTGTCACAGCGCTGAATGAATGCAGCCTCGCAGCGAGACAGCAGAGGTAATTACCGGTCATTTCCCACGGCCGGTAATGTGAACTCACTGCCGACCGTGGGAAATGCAGTGTGCTCACAGGGACTCTATCTATCCCTCCTCTATCTATCTATCCTTCTATCTATCCCTCTGTCTATCTATCTGTTCTTCTATATATTCTTCTGTCTATTTCTCTATCTCAGAATGAAATGACTTTTTTTTCTTTTTTTTTTTTTTTCAATGTGCTTTATTGCATTGAATGCAATAAAGCACATACCAACCCGCACGCGGCAAAACCGCGGCAATACCACCAACAATGCCGCGGTAAAACCGCGGCAAACCGCTTGCGGTTTTCGGGTGCGGTTTTCCGTGGTTTTTTTACCGCAGGGGCGGTAATCTTTATACCTGCGGAATTTTCTTGAGAAAATTCCATTTTCCAGTGCGCATAGGGCCTAAACCATGAAGAGGAAGGACATAAAGCAGATTGAAATGGTAAAAAAGATAAAATTACAAATAGATAACAGTGCAAATTTGCCCACAATGTTAGAGGCTTGTTAAGGTCACTATGCTGATTTACTTTTTAGAGCTGTTATACATTTTACATAGATTAAAAGCACAAACACGTAGCAAACATCTGTAAGAAAATTGTAGATGCCCTACAGCACGTAGCCGAAGTCCAAGAAACCTCAGAACTGTGGCTTACCACCATGGCTCACACACACTGTTGTTCTGGGTAGCAATATTTTTATAATTCTTTGCCACGAAAAACATTTTTGTACTAAGAAACATAATTTTCCTCTGTCGGGGCCCCAAATGACTTAATTGTCAGGAAGTATAATGGGCAGACGCTGAAACCTAAATACAGATGCAGACTGGAGCTCGGCAAACTGCTTCATCAGCACTGCTCAGAAACAAAATAGTTTCTTATTTGGAAGTATTCAAGGAATTTTAGACAGCAAGAAAAAATAAGAAAAAAATGTAAACTGTATTTCTTGAAGTTTTTGGCTAATCCATTTGCGTCAGAGGGCGCCTTTTGAGAGACGGTAATGGTGTTTTGCTTTTTCGTCCATTCTGTACTGTACAGCCTCCAGGGCCTGTAGTTCTTAGTTGTGACTGTGCTTAGGAAAAAATGTTATAAACTGAATATAAAGTAGTTTGTAACTCCGCTCATTGTTTTCTATGAACCAAAGGAGAATCTGCTGTGATTACAGGGGCATGCATAGTGGGGTTTTTTTTGGGGGTGTAATGTTCTGATGGAACCAACAGAAAAATTGGTAGTATGTTCCATAGGAGGCCATATTACTGAGCTATTTTACCAGACCGAGACATTGCTTCAAGGGAAATATATCTACACTAGAAGGTGGCCCGATTCTACGTATCGGGTATTCTAGAATTTACGTATTGTGTAGTTCATGTATGATTTTTGTTATATATATATATATAGATGTTGTTGTGTGTAGTTACCAAGTGTTTGTGTAGGGCGCTGTACATGTTCTGAGTGTCGCGGGGGGTGAGAGCGGTGTTGTATGTGTGTTGCGTGTGTTGCGTTGTTTGTGGAGCGCTGTGTGTCTGTAGCGTTGTGTGTGTGTGTGTGTGTTGTGCGGTTTGTGTGTGTGTGGTGTGTTTTGGGGGGAGGTATGTTTTGAGCAATGTGTGTGTTGTGCAGTATGTGCGTATATTTGTGTGTGCAGCGTTGTCTGTGTGTGTGGGTGTCTGTGTAGGGCGTTGTTTGTGATTCCTAGTGTGTGTGTGTTGTGCAGTGCGCGTGTGTGTGTGTGTTGGGGGGAGGTGTGCACCTCCCATCGTGCTCCATCCCCCATGCTGCGCACCCCCCATCGTGCTGCATCCCCCATGCTGCGCACTCCCAAACGTGCTCCATCCGCCATGCTGCGCACTCCCAAACGTGGTCCATCCGCCATGCTGCGCACTCCCAAACGTGCTCCATCCGCCATACTGCGCACTCCCCATCGTGCTGCATCCCCCATGCTGCGCACTCCCAAACGTGCTCCATCCGCCATGCTGCGCACTCCCCATCGTGCTCTATCCGCCATGCTGCACACACCCAAACGTGCTCCATCCGCCATGCTGCGCACTCCCAAACGTGCTCCATCCGCCATGCTGCGCACCCCCTATCATGCTCCATCCGCCATGCTGCGCACTCCCAAACGTGCTCCACCCGCCATGCTGCGCACTCCCAAACGTGCTCCATCCGCCATGCTGCGCACTCCCAAACGTGCTCCATCCGCCATGCTGCGCACTCCCAAACGTGGTCCATCCGCCATGCTGCGCACTCCCAAACGTGCTCCATCCGCCATGCTGCGCACTCCCAAACGTGCTCCATCCGCCATGCTGCGCACTCCCCATCGTGCACCATCCGGCATGCTGCGCACTCCCAAACGTGCTCCATCCGCCATGCTGCGCACTCCCAAACGTGCTCCATCCGCCATGCTGCGCACTCCCAAACGTGCTCCATCCGCCATGCTGCGCACTCCCAAACGTGCTCCATCCGCCATGCTGCGCACTCCCAAACGTGGTCCATCCGCCATGCTGCGCACTCCCAAACGTGGTCCATCCGCCATGCTGCGCACTCCCAAACATGCTCCATCCGCCATGCTGCGCACTCCCAAACGTGCTCCATCCGCCATACTGCGCACTCCCAAACGTGCTCCATCCGCCATACTGCGCACTCCCCATCGTGCACCATCCGGCATGCTGCGCACTCCCAAACGTGCTCCATCCGTCATGCTGCGCACTCCCAAACGTGCTCCATCCGTCATGCTGCGCACTCCCAAACGTGCTCCATCCGCCATGCTGCGCACTCCCAAACGTGCTCCATCCGCCATGCTGCGCACCCCCCATCATGCTCCATCCGCTTGGGAGTGCGCAGCATGCCGGATGGTGCATGATGGGGAGTGCGCAGTATGGCGGATGGAGCACGTTTGGGAGTGCGCAGTATGGCGGATGGAGCACGTTTGGGAGTGCGCAGCATGGCGGATGGACCACGTTTGGGAGTGCGCAGCATGGCGGATGGACCACGTTTGGGAGTGCGCAGCATGGCGGATGGACCACGTTTGGGAGTGCGCAGCATGGTGGATGGAGCACGTTTGGGAGTGCGCAGCATGGCGGATGGAGCACGTTTGGGAGTGCGCAGCATGGCGGATGGAGCATGATGGGGGGTGCGCAGCATGGCGGATGGAGCACGTTTGGGAGTGCGCAGCATGGCGGATGGAGCACTTTTGGGAGTGTGCAGCATCGCGGATAGAGCACGATGGGGAGTGCGCAGCATGGCGGATGGAGCACGTTTGGGAGTGCGCAGCATGGGGGATGGAGCACGTTTGGGAGTGTGCAGCATGGCGGATAGAGCACGATGGGGAGTGCGCAGTATGGCGGATGGAGCACGTTTGGGAGTGCGCAGCATGGCGGATGGAGCACGTTTGGGAGTGTGCAGCATGGCGGATAGAGCACGATGGGGAGTGCGCAGCATGGCGGATGGAGCACGTTTGGGAGTGCGCAGCATGGGGGATGCAGCACGATGGGGAGTGCGCAGTATGGCGGATGGAGCACGTTTGCTCAGCCTCTCTCCTTCCAGCCTCCCTCAGCATCAGCCTCCCCCTCCCAGCCTTCCCCAAGATCAGCCTCTCTGCTCCCAGCCTCCTCCAGCACGCCGTGCTTTTCTGCCGACACTCACCCACACCCGATCGCATCCACTCACCCACACAACCGATCGCATCCACTCACCCACACAACCGATCGCATCCACTCACACACACAACCGATCGCATCCACTCACACACACCCGATCGCATACACTCACACACACCCGATCGCATACACTCACACACACCCGATCGCATACACTCACACACACAGACACTGACGATATTGCACATACGCGCTGATACTCACAACATCCGGGGATATCACATGCTTCTGGCCATGTGATCCTCCGTCAGGTCCTGGAAGCTCACAGCACAATATCGCCGCCGAGAAGCAAGCGATATCCCAGGATGTTGTGAGTATTTGGATGCGATGTGATGTGTGAGGTGTGTGTGAGTGTGATCTGATTTGTGTGTGTGTGTGCTGTTATGTTATGTATGTTCCGCAGCTGCAGGACCTTGATGTGTGGATGCGATGTGATGTGTGTGTGAGGTGTGTGTGAGAGTGAGTGTGAGCCGGTGTACACTGGTAACTATGATACACATCGGGTAACTAAGGGACCTTAGTTACCCGATGTGTATAATGGTTACCAGCTTTCACGGCCTCCGTTAAGATCCCAGCATCGCAAGGTTATGTCTGGCGCTGCCGGGATCCTGACGGAGCCGGTGTAGAAGCAAGCGATATCCCAGCATGTTGTGATGTGTGAGGTGTGTGTGAGAGTGAGTGTGAGAGTGAGTGTGATCTGATGTGTGTGTGTGTACTCACCTGGGAATCGGGGCCCCGTGTCAGTTGGGCCACAGCGAGCGTGCATTGCGTGAGGGGGGCGGGGCCTGCAGAGAGCCGGGGCGAGAGGCCAATCCGTGTGGGGGGCGGGGCCATGGCGAGCCCAGCGGCCAATCAGCTTTGTGTCACCGTAAGGACACAATTTCGGAGCATGACAGACAGACAGACAGAATAAGGCAATTATATATATAGATAGTATGATGCTGTGGCGCCCCTGACCTGGTCAGGCACCACTGAGTACTGCACCAATGCTGGGTGAGTACAAACAGGTAATCCCAAAGGCTGAGTATGGTGTGGACACACACACACTTTAATCAGGTCTCACACACATCTTAGAGGGGACCCCTGGGCAGACCCAGGAGGGGGCGTGGCCTCCACATCTCAGCTAGTGATGTGGTGGAGAAGCTGGAGAGAGTTGAGCAGTGGTAGTGAGTTGGAGAGAAGCAGTGGAGGAGGACACACAAGCCGAGTCTGAAGCGGAGAGCGGGCACGCAGACACGCTAGTCAGGCCCTGCAAGTGTAGTGGCTGTTTGCGGGGGACTTCGGTTGCCACACAGTCAGCCTAAAAGACACCTCAGGAAGAAGCGAGGTGATTGAATATGGGGATTTTCTGGTAGACCAGGCACGCAGGGGAAACAGGATCCCGAAGTAGGCTTAAGTTTAACTACCCACTAAACCTGCCAGTGAGGGCACTCCAAGTGTCTCATCAAACAACACAGAGTCCGCAGCATCAGCAGCAACGAGGGGGCCCATAAGTGAGATAGGGCAAGAAGCCATCTTTACTTGGTCCACGCTGCCAGCAAACGGGCCAGAAAGAGGAGAAAAGGCAGATGCGACTTCCCTGGATGAATCTCATATACTTCAAGTCGGAGGTTATCCGAAACAAAAAGTGCTAGGAGGGCGAGCTTGCAGTCACCTCTTTTTCAGCCTGAAGGATACCTGGTTCCCTCTGGTTCATCTCAGCATCGCCCGGGTTGCCTCACTCTACCATCAGCAAGTGAGTAAACAGTTAAAAGACATTTCTGGACTGCGACTGAGTTATTCTGCGACCTGTGGTTCCACACACATACACCCGAGCCCCTGGGGCCAGACTCACTCTCGGGAGGCCCCGCCATCTAACTGCAAGTACCATCAGCCCCAGACGCTCGTTGAACTTCAGTGGCGGTCCCCTATCACCCTGACCATAAAACCGAGAGTGGCGTCACGACTCCTATGAAAGTGAACCTGACATACCTGTTGCCAGAAGGGTCCCCACAGAGAAGTCCCTGCAGTGTCCCGCAGGCGACCGCTGCAGCGCTGTGGTGGGCGACTCAATGCCACCATGGTACCAAATGGCAGCAGATATAGTATCTACAGCTCTGTAACACACTGCCACAGGGACCCTGAGTGTCTCCATGATGGCTAATGGAAAGTGCATGTGCATTTTATGTGGTACCACACTCTATTCTTGTAACGAAAAGAGGGGGAAAATAGGGTGTTTGCTTGAGCCGTGAAGTTTGGTAAGGGCTCATGCACATGACCGTATTTTCAGTCAGAGTGCCCCCCGCTCAAAGAAAAATGGATCCAATTCGGAACAATGTTATTTCATGGCGCAGTGCAGATGAATGATATTTTTCACTGACTGATTCGACGTGTGAAAAAAATCACAGCATGCATTCTTCTGTAAATCATGTGGCACTCACCCGTTCAAGTCTGTGGGTCCTTGGAAAAAAATAGGCCTCATTCACATGATATCTGAGTGCGGTCCAATTTTCACCAACTGACAATATGGAGAAACATTTTTTTTTTTCTTTCCACCTTTGAGAAAAACTAGCCCCATTCTGATCAGACTGTGATCAGAGTCTGATAAGCATAATCGGACCATTTTTGTCACATGGAGAGGAAGTGGTAGTGTGAACCTACCCTACGGCTGATTGTTACATTAACATTAAAATTAAGTTTTATGTTCTCTAGTAATGAGCAAGCACCGCCATGCACAGGTTTTCAGTTACCGTAATGAGCAGTTGCATGCTTAGATAAGTGTGGGGTTTACAGAGTATAATGGAAGTCGGAAAAATGCTTGAGTTCTGAACTGACTTCAATTATACTAGGTAAACTAGTCAAGCCCACCCAAGCATCAAACTGCTGGAAACTAGAGGTGTGTGAACCCGTGAAAGTTCGGTTCAGCCAGACTTTAGATAAAGTTCAGTTTGGGCCCCGGACTTGACCTGAACCCCAATGGAAGTCACTAATAGGGCAGTTCTGGTTTCTGGCCATATGCAGCCAGCCATAAACAGATCAATTCCGGGGAGGGTGGGCAGGGTTTTTCCTTTTTTTGGGGAGGGTGCACACTACATCCAATCATGCTGTTGTTAACCCCAGTGTGACCCGTTCAAATACTGAAAGCGGCTCCCACTGGGCCGCGAACCAAGTGTATCCGAGCACAGTGATGCTTGTGTGAGTGGTTTGCATACGTAAAGCATCCGAAGTCCGAACCTGAACTCTGTTTAATTTGTAAAGTCTGTTTTTGGTACGAACACCAAACCTCGGGTTCGCTCATTTCTACTAGCGTAGTTACGAGTGCCCTCGCTCATCACTAATGCCCTCACCTTATGTGCTCTACAAATGACCATAGTTATAATGGTTATAGTAATAAGAAGACGACAGCCAGCTCTTGACCAGATTACCCATGACGGTCATTGCGGTGTAGTACGAATGAATGTTAAAAATCAGAGCTCCTTTAGAATGGTTTTCAAATACATCCTAGAATCTGGATGAAATATCAGGCATATTGGATCTAACATCCTGAGACAAGTCCCTGCCATAAGTCTGACAGAGACTTATTCCTTTCTCCCCACTGGAAATATAGATGCTCTGACCATGTGCACCTGCAAAACTGACTGCTAACATGTAGAATCCATACTATAAAACTGAATACACAAAGTAAAAAAAAAACACCTTATGTGATTTTTCATTTAATTGTTTTGTTTTCTCAAGGAAAAATCAGCTAGTAAAATGTACTGATTGCTGTCCAATGGAATCCCGAATGATGCAGTGGAACATCACACATACGAGAAACAAATACTAAAAAAGGATCATGTGGGGGAGGATCCAAAAATCTCTCTAATATTTGCGTGGTTTGCAAATTCCTGAGTTTCTGCGTATGCAGGGGCTTATGCAAGCTCTAGGAAGGCATGCAAACCTATTCTCTAAGCTCAGAATGTTTGGATCCACTTACATATCTGTACTTTGCCAAAAAAGCGGCTCAGGCCTTCGTTATTTTATACAGATGAGAAGTAATACCAGCTGGTGCATTCTCGTGTGCTCTGACTCTTCCTGGTTCGGATTTAGGTTCACATAGTCTCATCTTTTCCCTTCATATCGACGAATTGTCTTGAAAGTTGTACAAGAAAGTGTTACCTGCCAGTTGACTTAGGTACCGATACAATTAGCGACACTCCAGCGATCTCACCAGCAATCTGACCTGGCAGGGATCGCTGGAGCGTTGCTACATGGTCGCTGGTGAGCTGTCAATCAGGCAGATCTCCACAGCGATCAAAGATCAGCCAACAGCGACCCGTGTAACGATGCTGTGCTTCGTAACCATATACACATCGGATTACTAAGCAAAGCGCTTTGCTTATAGTTACCTGATGTGTACCTGCTTTGTGTGCAGGGAGCCGGCTTCTAGAAGCTGCAGACGCTGGTAACCAAGGTAAATATCGGGTAATCACGCAAAGCGCTTTGCTTGGTTACCCGATGTGTACCTTGGTTAGCAGCGTCCGGAGAAGCCGGCTGCCTGCTCATTCAGATCATTGCTCTCTCGCTGTCAAACACAGCGATGTGTGCTTCACAGCGGGAGAGCAACAACCAAAAAATGGTCCAGGACATTCAGCAACGACCGGCGACCTCACAGCAGGGGCTAGGTCGTTGCTGGATGTCGCACACAGCGACATCGCTAGCAAGATCGCTGTTGAGACACAAAAACCGTGACTCAGCAGTGATGTCTCTAGCGTTGTCGCTTAGTGAGACGTGGCCTTTACCTTTCAAGCCCAAGCTCTCGGGGAAAGGTACTGGTTCTCATTGAAGAAATCCAGGCGGTGTATGGAGACTTACAGGCAATGCTCTATTTACTTTTACCAATGGGAAATTTAAAATTTTATTGCTTATAGATCATGTCTGACTATGTCCAAAAAGGTGTTAAAGTCTCTCAGAGGGAATTTAACGGCTTAATGTGGTCACTGACTCACTGGGTTAGCGCATAGCTCCAGCATACTGACTAAGCAAGAAGTGAATGAGAAATATGAACTTTTTCTGTATGGGGCATAAGTTTTTAGTTTATGCTGTTTTTGTGAAAACAACTGACATTCTCAGCGATGAGCACTGTTGATTTGCAATGCTGGGGTCCTAGATTTAAGTCTACCCAGGGACAGCATCTGCATAAAGTATGCATGTTCTCCCTATGTGCGCATGGATTTTCTCTAGGAAAAATGAAAAACATACTGATAGGTTAAAAAGAATTATGAAATTGGCTGAGATAGGGAAATTAGCTTGTGAGCTGTCACTGGGGTCAGGAACTGATGTTATTATTAAGAATTTCTGTATAGCAATGCAGAATATAGATAAGAAACGGGAAAAAAAATCTAATATCCCTTGATAAAGCAACTTTAGCGCTCAATGTTTCAAAATCCTGGGGGAGTACATATATGATTTTGTGAGCATATATTAGAAATACATTGCAGAGTCAGTAGCTGCTTGTAGAATATGCAGTTGCAGGAGTGAGAAATTGGCTATCGGAGACAAACGAACACTTCATAGAGAAGGCAGAGGTGGTTTACTGTCTCTGCCTTCCTAATCTCTGAATGCACAGTGCTGTGTCACATGGATCAGGATACTGTAATAGTACAAACTCCTCCGTTTTAGTGTTCACTTTTTCACGTTGGAGATGTTTCAAGCAAGACTGCGTCTAGTCTGCAAGTGACTGCATGTATGAAAATGGCATACTTGCAGTCATGCGCTGCCTTATCCTGGTGGGGGCACCAGATAACCCTTTTAAGATCTGCTAAGGAAGCTTAAGTTGTTGAGATATAGTGCATGTATCTTATCATTTATGAGCATGTTGCACTAAGTATCCATGTGTTCACTTGAATTTACAAGACTTTGGCTTAGTGGCACTGTTGATGACTTTCCTCTTTTTGATTTTTGTCAAATGCAATGTTATAGAGTTATCATTGGAATCCAAATTACCAAATAATGCAATAAGTATTTTTTTATTTTATAGTGCCCTTATTTCCAGGTGTTGCACATGAGAAAATGGGGTCTACAGGAGATATTAATTTAACAATACATAGCAAGGTGTGGCAGCATTTTAATGATGAGTTTTCAGGTATAATTTAAAGGGGTGGTTCACCCATTTTTTTTATTTTCTGTATGAGCTCTACTTACCTTTCTAGGCGTCTTCTCCATTGGCTTGTATTTCCATTTCTGGCACTGAGCGGCGCTAACCTGCACGCTCAGTGCCGGTCACATGACCCCCTGGAGCTGTGGCCTTCGGCATCCTCTGACGTCCCGGCATTTCCGGGCTCTCAAACAAGACGGGTACGTCACAGGATGCCGGCGCCACTCAGATTGAGTGACAGGGCTGTGGGCGGTGACTACCGCACGGCACAGCTCAGCATCGAGGGTTAGGATCCGGAGGACGTTTGTGTGGAGCCGGCGTCCTGCAGATGGAGAGGCTGAGGCACGGGGCGCCAGTGTGCAGTACAGGGGGGGGGGGTATTCAGCTGAATCCCCCCCCTGCACGTAAGTATGTGATCACACTGTCCACCCGCCCCGCTCTGCTGCGATGTCAGGAGAGCGGCCGCGGTGTCGGGCAGTGTGATCGTGTGCTCCTCCCAGCAGCAAGACACTGACAGGCATGTCACCGCTGTGCTCTGCCATCTGTCCTGCTGCATGGGACCAACTGTCTGCACTCTGTCACCTGCACCACAAGTCACAGAGTGGAGACAGTTGGTGACTGAGCACCTCTGCCCCCCCCCGTTCTTTCCCCACTCTCTTCTCTCCCCCCACTCTTCTCCCCCTCCCCTCTTCCCCCTTCTTGCCCCCTCTTATGCCCCCCTCTTATCCCCCTCTCCTCTCTTTTCCCTCGCTTTCTTTTCCTCCCCCCTCACTCTCTTTTCCTCCCCCCCTCGCTTTCTTTTCCTCCCCCCTCGCTCTCTATTCCTCCCCCCTCGCTCTCTATTCCTCCCCCCTCGCTCTCTATTCCTCCCCCCTCGCTCTCTTTTCCTCCCCCCTCGCTCTCTTTTCCTCCCCCCCTCGCTCTCTTTTCCTCCCCCCTCGCTTTCTTTTCCTCCCCGCTTGCTCTCTTTTCCTCCCCCTGCGCTCTCTTTTCCTCCCCCCTCGCTCTTTTCCTCCCCCCTCGCTCTCTTTTCCTCCCCCCTCAACTCTCTTTTCCTCCCCCCCTCGTTTTCTTTTCCTCCCCCCTCGCTCTCTTTTCCTCCCCCCTCGCTCTCTTTTCCTCCCCACTCGCTCTCTTTTCCTCCCCCCTCGCTCTCTTTTCCTCCTCCCTCGCTCTCTTTTCCTCCCCCCTCGTTCTCTTTTCCTCCCCCCCCTCGCTTTCTTTTCCTCCCCGCTCGCTCTCTTTTCCTCCCCCCTCGCTCTCTTTTCCTCCCCCCTCGTTTTCTTTTCCTCCCCCCTCGCTCTCTTTTCCTTTCCCCTCGCTCTCTTTTCCTCCCCCCTCGCTCTCTTTTCCTCCCCCCCTCGCTCTCTTTTCCCCCCCCCTCGCTCTCTTTTCCTCCCCCCCCTCGCTCTCTTTTCCTCCCCCCTCGCTCTCTTCTCCCCCCCCCTCGCTCTTTTCTCCCCCCCCTCGCTCTTTTCTCCCCCCCTCGCTCTGTTCTCTCCCCCCTCGCTCTGTTCTCTCCCCCCTCGCTCTGTTCTCCCCCCCGCTCGCTCTCTTTCCCCCCCCGCTCGCTCTCTTTTCCTCCCCCCCTCGCTTTCTTTTCCTCCCCCCTCGCTTTCTTTTCCTCCCCCCTCGCTCTCTTTTCCTCCCCCCTCGCTCTCTTTCCCTCCCCCATCGCTCTCTTTTCCTCCCCCCTCGCTCTCTTTTCCTCCCCCCTCACTCTCTTCTCCCCCCCCCTCGCTCTCTTCTCCCCCCCCTCGCTCTCTTCTCCCCCTGCTCGCTCTCTTTTCCTCCCCCCGCTCGCTTTCTTTTCCTCCCCCCCTCGCTCTCTCCTGGCATGGTCAGTACAGAAATCTCTCCATCGTGGAGGGGTGAGAGGGAGTAATAAACATGGAGTCCCTACTGTGTCTGTGTATTTATTTCTAATAAAGTATTTTTCTCTGTGTGGTCTTTTTTTTTTTAAACCCTTTATTGGAGATTCTTAATGGCCAGGTCAACCTTGGCCTGACATTAAGAATCTCGGGCTTTATACCAGCGGGTAAAACATAGCTGGTATTAACCCCTTATTACCCAGCGTGCCACCTGCCACCAGGGCCACTGGAAGAGTTGGATACAGCGCCAGAAGATGGCGCTTCTATGAAAGCGCCATTTTCTGGGGCGGCTGTGGACTGCAATTCGCAGCGGGGGGCCCAGAAAGTTTGGGCACCCTTCACTGCGGATTCCAATCCCCAGCTGCCTAGTTGTACCTGGCTGGACTCAAAAATTCGGCGAAGCCCATGTCATTTTTTTTTTTAATTATTTCATGAAATTCATGAAATTTAAAAAAAAAAAGGGCTTCTCTATATTTTTGGTTCCCAGCCGGGTACAACTAGGCAGCTGGGGGTTGGGGGCAGCCCGTAGCTGCCTGCTGTACCTGGCTAGCATACACAAATATTGCGAAGCCCACGTCATTTTCTTAAAAACGTTTTCAGGGAAAAACCTTTATAAAAAAAAAAAATGCTTCCCTGCATTTCTATTGCCAGTGAAAGTAACACCAAGCAGCGGGGGCTAGCAGCCAGTAGCTGCTTTGGTTACCCTTAGCAACAGAAAATGTAGCGGGAGCCCACAAACAATGTGATTTTTTTGTTTTTTTATTTTTAATGATTTTTTTTTTTTTTAAAATCGGCATGGGCTTCGCCCATCGAGCACCAGAGCATTTTACTGCTCAATTCATCCCAAGTAATCAGATGACTCCAGCGTCGGCCGATTACTTGTTCTGTGTCCCCCTGCATCCATCGCAGCGTGTACGGGCTGTGAGGTCAGCGGAGTGGAGACAGTGGAGTGGCACTTTCCCTGAGGAAGCCGCTCTCGCGGCGATACGCGTTGGCCTAGCCGCCCTGGGCAAATTGCTGCACCTTGTCTGTGCCTAAAATTCCATTGCTGGCCTCTGGTCTTCCTTCCTTTAACCCCTGCATCTGCACGTCTTGTGCTTTTGGCTACCTGGATTCACATATTTTTATCCACATTGAGGTCCAGCAGTGGTGTACACGTCCTATTTTTAGGAACGTTATGCTAGCCATCTGATGCTCTTGCCTGCATTACCCCATCATCTGCACCCGCTGAGCAGGTTTAGTATGCACATTATCTGCTCATGATCCTGTGCAATCCGTCTCAGGTTATTTTCTGGTATTTGTCCATATACCCTAGTGACCTATGCATCCCACTGTGCTAGTTCTGTGCGTTGCCAGCCCGCCGTTGTACCGTTTGTAACATCTTTACATATTGCTTTGTACTTAAAAAGCGGGCCCAGCATATTTACTGCTAGACACCCACTTTGTGTTTTGTGCTTCAGGCTCATTCTTGATACCAATGCATATATAAGTGTTCCACTTACTACTTTACACCGGTTCGGTGCACTTTGTACTTGCTGTGCTTATTATTCTGGTACTGGTTATTCTCATGTATCATATATTTTGATTTGCTACATGCGACCTTTGCATTACCTGTTGCCACATACTGCATATTGACTGTCTTTCAGCATTGTATATTGGCACTTAGGTGCACGGCACTGCCATTCCTATATTTATTGTTCATGGCCCAGGGCGGGCTGACCTTACCTCTTGTCTGTCTTTCATGTTGCACTATGGTTTTAATGCTTTTAACATTTTGTACCCAATAAAGGCTTCTTTTTTATCTTTTCATTACTGGTGTGCATCTGTTCCATGTGCAGTAGCTTTCCTCTTCTCCTTGCCGGAGTGGAGACAGTGACATGCTCTGCTCTGACACATAGTGTGCTGCATGTCACTATCTTTCTCCACTCTGGGACTTGTAGTGCAGGTGACCGGATGCTACATGTCACTAACTGTCTCCACTATAGGACTTGTTGTGCAGGTGAGAGTGTATACAGTTGGTACTATGCAGCAGAAATCACAGAGTGGGGCAGTTAGTGACATGTATCATCCGGTCACCTGCACAACAAGTCCCAGAGTGGATACAGTGACATGCAGCACACTATGTGTCAGAGCAGAGCATGTCACCAACTTGCTCTGCTCTGTCACCTGCGGTGCTGCATGTCACGTTTTTGCCGCGATTTGGTGCCTTTTTTGCTGCGTTTTTGCTCACTGCGTTTTTAATCAGTGCACAATGCCATTAAAGATTGTTGATGAAAAAAATAAAAAAGGTCTGATGTCATTTCCTTATTCAAAATGTTCATTGTATGCAGGAGAGCAGACAGCAGCTGCAGAACTACAAGGCTCAGCATCCTCCATCCAGGACTGTATGCAGTTTTTTACCCAAAAAGAAAAAAAATGACGTGGGCTTCGCCATATTTTTGTATGCTAGCCGGGTACAGCAGGCAGGTACGGGCTGCCCCCAACCCCCAGCTGCCTATTTGTACCCGGCTGGGAACCAAAAATATAGAGAAGCCCTTTTTTTTTTATTTCATGAATTTCATGAAATAATTTTAAAAAAAAATGACGTGAGCTTCGCCTAATTTTGGTGTCCAGCCGGGTACAACTAGGCAGCTGGGGATTGGAATCCACAGTGAAGGGTGCCCAAGCTTTCTGGGCACCCCCACTGCGAATTGCAGTCCGCAGCCACCCCAGAAAATGGCGCTTTCATAGAAGCGCCATCTTCTGGCGCTGTATCCAACTCTTCCAGCTGCCCTGATGCCGGGTGGCTAGCCGGGTAATAATGGAGTTAGGGCTAGCTGTATATTATCAGCTAGCCCTAGGCCCGAAATTCATGGTGTCATGCCAATATTAGACATGGCCACCATGAATTTCTAGTAAGGATATATAAAAAAAAAAAACACAACACACAGAAAAATATTTTTATTGGAAATAAAACACAACACAATTAGTGACTCCATCTTTATTGAAATAAACCCCCCTCCGCAGTAATCCTGGGTTAGGGTCCCGCGCCGTCCAATCATGATCCAATATCATCTGATCGGTTTGCTGGAAGGCAAAGCGATCAGATGATGTGTCAGGTTAAACTACCTGAATCACATCATACATCAGCTGATTGTATAAAAGCCGATTATACAATCAGCAGATGCATCAGTGCAAAAAAAAATAAATAAATAAATACTCACGTCTGTGCTGATTACCGGCAGCTCCTGCAGCGGAGTCTGATCCTGGCCCATCACTGCAGCAGCTGCCGGTAATCAGCTGATGAAGTCCCCTGACGGCAGGATCAGCTGATAGCCGGCCGAGCGCGAAAAAGCCGGCGACACCACGAGAATCGATCAGCTGATGCGTCAGGTGACTGCATCAGGTGATCCACGGCCAGGTCCTGCAAGCTTCGTGCATGCACCGGGGAGACTGCACACCCGGAGCGGCGGGACCGAGACAGGGGCTGGAAGCAGGCATGGCACCGGGACCCTGCAGACAGGTGAGTATGACATATACACACACATACACACACACACTGTATATACACACACACACTGTATATACGCGCACACACACACTGTATATACGCGCACACATACACATACACTGTATATACGCGCACACACACTTTCTTCCCCTGGCTGTGTAGAGCTGCTGCTGTCTCTGTGTATTGTAATTGATCTCAGTGCACATCCACTGGGAAGAGGCAGGGAGGAGACAGGGTGGAGAGCAGAGTGGGTGTATTAGACACAATGGGTGTGTTAGATAAGCCAGACACCGCCCTAGAGCCACAAAGAATTCTGGGACTTGTAGGAACTGAACACAGGAAGTCAGAGGAGTGATTAACCCCATCAGAGCTGGAGCCAGCAATGAGCATGTGCTGCTAGTGCACAATGAAAGGTAATTTTGCTGAAAAAACATAATAGATGTGTTGAGGGGCACATATTAGCAAGATTTATCAGAAAAAAAAAAAATCAGTTTTGGTAACTGGACAACTTCTTTAAAGGCTTTGAAGGTCAGAGTCTGATTGTTTGGGGTTGTAAGTTTTAGAGTATGAGGAATATATTGGAGAAATCTTGGAGAAAGTTGGGGGAATGTAGTGAGAGATTAAATCAGGGATGTATGGAGGGTACAGATTATGGACACCATGGTAAGTCATTGTTTGTATTTTGAGCAATATTCTCCATGGAGTAGGGAGCAAGTGTAACAATTTGACAGGTTGGTAGTTGAATATGTAGCTATTGATATATGTGGTCATTTATAAGTTCTTCATAACAATATTGCACCTATGGAATCCATATGTCACGTAGTGACTATGGGAAGTCTGGCATACAGTGCGACACACACACAAAAATAAGGGGACAACGGGAACACTATAACAATGGTGGGCCATAGCGCTAGTAAGGGGGAAGATGGGACACCTCCTCCTTTCACCTGCAGCTGTATCCTACACTCCTAGCCAGTCCTTATACAGGCTCCAACTTGTCATCAAACAGGATGCCTGAGACTCTGGCAGACCCTGCAACAACCTTAGTTAGTCAGCTGGCAGGTGGGAACGCTAGCCCCACCGCTGTACTAATATAACACCAGAGAAAGGAAAGACAGACAGGGGGTAACTACAAACGACAAAAGTCTAACACACGGCTGCAGTCAGAACCAGGACTGCACCCTAAGCAGCAACTTGGGATAAGAGCTCCACTAGCTCCTTCCACCTCAAGGCCCAGCTTCTAAATGAATCAGAATATCCAGCATTTTCTACCGGGAGAAGGGTATATATATGGACTTGGAGTGGTCTCAAACCGGAAGCACCTAAGGAGAGATAATGAGTATGCTCCTGGCAAGGAGAAACTAACCTTAACCCTTTACTCTCCAAAAGAAAGGAAACTACATTTAATAAAGAGTCTTGCATGGCAAATGAAGGACTCTAGCCCTGAACCTGTCACTAGTCTCATACAGAAGGGAGACGGCCATGACACCATATGGTGACTTTCACCCAACATTGGCAGTATTTTTGTTTTTTTCAGGGAAAATTCATGAGGGAAAAAAAGTAATTTTAAGAAGAAAGGTATTGAAAGCTTGGAATTCCTGTACAGCAACCTTATATGCATTGTTAGAAGGGTAAAATACTACTCATGTAAAACTAGTCTAATAGATACAAACATGAGACAAATACCAAAATGACAGACTATTTTTTTTTCATTTCCTTTGATGCCATGGATACAGATATTGGCAGTCCTAAAAAGCCTAATTCATTCTCGTCCTCCTTTAAAATTCAGTGTTTTTAATGGCAGTTTCATTGCCTTCAGTCCCTATGGTTTGAAATCTTTGTGATGATGTAATTTGGTTTCCATAGTAAGAAAAACATTGGCAATAGTATGTTCAGCAATGCGTGACAGTTTAGCTCAGGTGGGACTCTGACACCTGCCAAGTATTTGTAGGTCATCAGTATAGGTATGATCCAGTCTTATAGTGTCAGTGTTGGCAATGGGCCAACAACATTGCAATGCTTTGGCCAGATTATACACTAGAAGGATTAGACGGTAAAGTTGAGTTGTCTTGTTGTGAATGGTTAATATGATGGTTACAATATCCGTAGCATAATGCTGTCTACAGTAGATATTTCGGAAGTGCCCTATATCGCTCTACCTCAGCACATCAGACTCTCCACTACCGTGGAAAGCTTCAAGAGGAACCTCAAGACCCACCTCTTCCATCAAGCCTACAACCTACACTAGCCTTCAGCCCAGTAGACCACTGCGCAACCAGCTCTGTCCTCACCTATTGTACCATCACCCATTCCCTGTAGACTGTGAGCCCTCGCGGGCAGGGTCCTCTCTCCTCCTATACCAGTCTGTCTTGTACTGTTAATGATTGTTGTACGTATACCCTCTTTCACTTGTAAAGCGCCATGGAATAAATGGCGCTATAATAATAAATAATAATAATAATAATAATAATAATAATAATATTGAAGATCTTGCATATTATATTGACCCAGCTAAATCCTAGCATTTTTGGAAATATACTTATGAGAATTGTTTGCTTTTACAGTAGACATTTTGCCAGTCCGAGCTACTTCCTATGCTTCTCATCTTTGTGATATTTATGAAAGGGACCATACAAGAAATATTGTCAAAAGTGGTTTCATGTAAAACCCCTTCAAAAGACAAGATGGGGCTCCCTTCATCTGGGGAAACATTGGGCCTATCTCCAAAGGAAATAATGCTAATAAACTGGGGAGTGGTCTACCTCAGGAGCTAATCTCAGTGGGAACCATTAATGGTTAAAAAAATGCTTACGTGCATTTTTAGAAGGAGATAACATAAATACTTATGTAAATTGTGTAAAATTCTTGGACATAATGTTCATCCAGTTAAGCAACACTTTGGATCAGGAGGGAAAAAGTTTACTCTTTTAGGTGGATTGGTGCATGCATTATGGTTGTACCTAAACTTTTTACAGCACCCAAGGATTTGGGTGCAACTATTTTCAACACTTTTGCCTAAATTCTGATATTTTCACAAATAAACACAAAAAATATTGTCCTAAATTTACCACCAACATGAATACATCATGTCACTAACAAATAGTCTCAGAATCACTGGAATTCGCTGAATCGTTTTGGAGTTATTACCACGTTAAATTACACTGGTCAGAATTGAAAAAAAATGGTCTGGTCAGGAAGGTTAAAAAATAGGCTCGGAGGTTAAGCCTAATTACAGCATGATCTCTCACATATAGGGTGACCCCTCACACAGCCTCCCATATATAGAGTATAAGGAGCCCCCCACATAGCCTCTCGCTATGCAATGTGAGCCCCCCATAAACACTCTATATACAATGTGAACTCCCCCTAACCGCTCTAGATACAATGTGAGCCCCTACATAGTCCCTTTTTATATTCACTATGAGCCCCCAAATAATGCCTCTATATTATATAGTGTGAGCCCCACATAAACTCATATATACAGCATGAGCCCTCACATATCCTCCTATATACTTAATGAGCCCTCATAGTCTCCTACATACAGCATGAAACCCACATAACCTCCTATATGCATTATGAGCCCCATTTTGCCTTGTATATACATTTCTGAGCCCTCATGCAGCCTCCTATATACATTGAGCGCCACTTAGCCTCATATATACAGTATGATCCCCCACATAGCCTCCTATATATGAGCCCCATATAGCCTCCAAAATACACCATGAGTCCCCACAGAGCCTCCTATATACTTTGAGCCCTCACACAGTCTTGTACATACATACAAACATCCCATACACATAAAAAAAACACCACATACTCACCTTGCTCCCATTCCCCTGGTGCTTTTCTCCAGTGTCTAATGAACTGACGCTCCACACAGCACTTGCGATAACGTGACGCATCACATATGATGTGCCTCATGCTGATTGGTGGAAGACTGAGCCAGCGGTCCCTCCTCCATCAATGTGTTCAACGCTGTCTGCATCCTGAGGATGCAAAAAGCAGTGACATTGGGTGGAGGAGGAGGACACTCTGTGACCCCGCGGTCCACTGTTTTTAGGCCTATGGCTGCCTCAGTGTGTGGGCCTGGACACACTTTGCCCAAAGCGAACACCTGTAGGAAGACAGGTGTTTGCCTTGCCGACTGGATCAAATGAGGAGTCATGTTACTTTTCTTGAAGTTTAATAAAGTGGAGTCTCCTCTGTATCCTCTCAAGAAGCATGCTATAATGAAACATGGACCATACCATAAAAGAAATTTCTTACACTGTATTATAAAGATTAATAAAATTGCACTCAGAAATTGACGTTTGTATAACATGCGAACACTTATATCACAGATATTAGAAGGGTATTGTTTGTAGAATAATTTGAGATTACATTTGTGTCTTACTGCATTAGTAGAGCTAGAAGAATAAAAGAGAAAAAAAATAAAATATAAATTACCACTACCACCCTGTGTGCATGAGTAATTCTGATTAGCCTAAGGATTCAGAAACAATGAGGTCAGAATGACAGGATGACAGTGTAAAATCCGAAGCTTATGTTATTTGCACCGCTGTGATATCTTTGGCATGTTTTTTTTTTCTAGTCTACTTGGCAGAAATATTTATTTGTGCTCTTTGGGCAATAGCAGAGAAAGCACACTGCAATGGTAAAATTTTCCATGTTTTCAAGTTCATTTTAATGAGTTTGTTTTGCGTGTCAGAAATGAACGTCCCCTTATGGTAATGTAGCGCTGTCAGGGAGCTGATGGATCACAGTACCGTAAGGTAACTTTTTTCCATAAATTGCTCTATTTTGACATGTGCTTGGTGAGATTTTGACCAGGAGGCTCCTTTATGTTGTTTTGAGTCTTAAGGGGGCTTTACACGCTACGACATCGCTAATGCGAACTCGTTGGGGTCACGGAATTGGTGACGCACATCCGGCCGCATTAGCGATGCCGTTGCGTGTGACACCGATGAGCGATTTTGCATCGTTGCAAAAACGTGCAAAATCGCTCATCGGTGACATGGGGGTTCATTCTCAAAAATCGTTACTGCAGCAGTAACGAGGTTGTTCCTCGTTCCTGCGGCAGCACACATCGCTCAGTGTGACGCCGCAGGAACGAGGAAGCTCTCCTTACCTGCCTCCCGGCCGCTATGCGGAAGGAAGGAGGTGGGCGGGATGTTACGTCCCGCTCATCTCCGCCCCTCCGCTGCTATTGGGCGGCCGCTCAGTGACATCGCTGTGACGCCGCACGGACCGCCCCCTTAGAAAGGAGGCGGTTCGCCGGTCACAGAGATGTCACCGGGCAGGTAAGTATGTGTGACGGGTCTGGGCGATGTTGTGCGGCACGGGCAGCGATTTGCCCATGTCGCGCAACAGATGGGGCGGGTACGCACACTAGCGATATCGGGACCGATATCGCAGTGTGTAAAGTAGCCTTTAGACGTCATTGTGATTTGTCATTCCATTAATTAAATGTCAGTAGGTGAGCAGATGGGATCATAAATTATACCATAATAAAGCATTGTCAAACAAAAGTTGCAAGTTGCAAAAGGCTAAAACATGGGGTAATGCTGATAGAAAATGTAACTTTATATTGTTAGGAAGCATTTCTCAAATAAAGTACTCAAATATAGAAGAATGTCTTGAAGCCCCTGCCTCCAACTTCCACAAATCCTTATATGTCCTAGTATTATAGCGGGTCTTGGGTATCAGGCCTGGGTATGGTCTTTGTGGACTCTATACTTGCAACGTTACATCAAAATAATGTTTTTCTAAGGGCACTTGTCCATAATCAAGAAAAACAGTGTTTTGGACGCCGTGTGTTTTCGTTGCGTCCAAAACACTGTGCTATACAGTAAAAGTGTGGCGCCCCTAAGGCTTCAGTCGCCACAGGGTATTGCATCTCATTTAAGATGCAATGCGTATCCCGGGTAAGAAGAGGTTAATCACTGGTGTTTTTCCCTTACACAACATCCAGACAGTGATTCAGACAGTAACACAACTCAAGAAGCCAGACAGCAAGGGAAAATCCCAGTTGCTGGGACAACCACTGGTGAGCCATCAGAAAGGTGAGGGCTGCACTGAAGGAGTAGAAACACACAAACAGATTCATTTGAGAATAGTCAGACTCTGAATAACATGGTCGCAGGAGAGAGTGCTTGAGAGCTTCTCCTGCTAGAACCGGGCAGACTGGAAAAGGGCGAGAGGGAACTGGTGGAGCTGGTGAGACAGAGGAGAACATGGTAGCTGAGGTCGAGCCTTACCGTTCCCACAGAGCCAGTACAGTCAGGGTGCAGAGCCCTGGGTTAGGACATACTCCACATTGGACTACCAGAATCTGCAGAGGATGGGGATTCCAAGTCCCATCACTCACCACCCATTTTCCTGGAGCACAGTGACACATACGATCCGGGGTTGGGATTGGAGCCAGGACCCACGGTGATGATCCGCGCTACCTGCATACGGGATGGGACACTTTACAAGAACACCGGGGTCCCCAAGTTGCTTCAAGCCACGGGGATCCACAAGTAAGCGCAGAGGAGGAAGGTTTCACACTCCACAGACACCAGTAATTGCTTCTGATTTACACGAGACCGGCTGGAGCCCATCGCGACGGAGAGCGGCACCACCGGGGCATCTTATGTGAAAAGAACTTTTAACCGCAGCCCTGGTGTCATCCTTGTCATTGCCGGTGCTGCTACCACATGCTTTGGCGCCGTCTTCTCTGCCCTCATTTTCCTGGGGCCCGCTCCACCTGTGGGGAGCGAAACCATCTTTGCTGCTACTACCATCCGTCCCAGAGGACAGCGACAGCAGCGACGGCTAATCCCTGGCTGTGTACCGCAGGTGGCGTCCACACAATCATTCCGACCTCCATCACCTTTCCCTTTCACTGTACACCTCGGGGCCACGGAATCGGTCCAGGCCACCCGTAACATCGCAGAGACTTGCATCACCGGCCCAGCAAGAGTAAAGGTGACCCTTTGCCCCGTGGGTGCTACACAAGCACAGTGGATGGAATTTATAGAAATCCCATTCCCACTGTGCTTTTTTTTTCCACAGTGTAAACTGGCATGCAACATATCTATCAGAGCCACATGTCAATTTATGCTTGTGGAAACACGAGAGTTCTCAGCAGGCGAACACAACAGAAATCCACTGCTCTCAGAACCCTGATCATGGGTACAGTTGCTGCATTTTCCTGCAGAGAACACGCGCTTCTCAACAAGAGAAGACATGCTGTGTCTATAATGCAGCATGCCCAGATGGTGGGAATGTACCCTAAAGGGAACATGTACGTTAATTCATACTGCCCGAAATGGAACAAGAATCAGAGGCAGGCTACTGCATTCTAAACATTTATGCTTTACTCTGAAGTGCTGAGGTGCTTCAGAGAAAAAAGCCGTTGCGTTTGCGACAGAACAAAGTGACTCACCCAAGAAGCACGTCCCTACCAACTTCTCCCCATGCACTAAGCTAGCCTGAATGGTTATCTTCATGTGTCTGTATAGGAAAAGAACTGCTAATATAGGTGAGCAGCCAAGAAGCTAGCAGGAACATAGTTTTGGATTAGTCACCCTGGTGAAAGTAAAACACCAAAAACAGGAGCCGGTCTCTAACTCTTGCCACTCATGGTTTGGGCAGAACGTATCAGCTGTCAGGTTGCCTTTAAGGAACTCCTATATTTAACTAATTTTGACATTAGAAATATCTGTTGGTTTCACTAGGTAATAATGCCAAATATACAAATGGACTTCCACATAATTGGTAAAATAAAAATGATCATTAGTACACATTTGTGCATCCGTTTATTTTTTTGTAGGGGGGGTTAACCTGAAAGAGTAAAGGGTGCTTTACACGAGACGAGCTATCGTGCGATGCATCGTCGGGGTCATGGTTTTCGTGACCCACATCTGGCATCGTTCACGATGTCGTCTCGTGTAACACCTCCGAGAGACGCAGAATCGCTCACAAATCGTGAGTCGTGTACTCGTCGCTCAGTTTCAAAATATTGTTTATTTAAAATGGCGCCGGTTGTTCATCGTACCCGGGGCAGCACACATCGCTCCGTGTGACACCCCGGGAACGATGAACTCAGCTTACCTGCGTCCCGCGGCACCCGCCGGCTATGCGGAAGGAAGGAGGTGGGCGGCATGTTTATGTCCCGCTCATCTCCGCCCCTCCGCTTCTATTGGCTGGCGGCTGTGTGATGTCGCTGTGATGCCGAACATCCCTCCCCCTTCAGGAAGAGGATGTTCGCCGCCCACAGCGACGTCGCTCAGCAGGTAAGTACGTGTGACGGGGGTTTCACGACTCTGTGCGACACGGGCAGCGATTTGCCCATGACGCACAAACGACAGGGACGGGTACGATCGATCGTGAAATCGCACAATCGGTCGACTCGTGTAAAGCAAGCATAAGGCCCTGTGCGCACTTACCGGATTTTGCCGCGGATTTTCTGCGGATTTGCTGCATGTTTCGCTGCAGAAAATTTCATAACATCTCTGCAGTGATTCACCAGCAAAACCTATGGGAAAAAAAAATCCTGTGCGCACTAGGCGGATTTTGACAGCTGCATGTTTTGCTGCAGGATTCCTGCAGCAAAAACAATTACATGTCAATTCTTTTCCGCACATCGCTGCGGGATTTCACTCCATTGACTCCAATGTAATCGTGAAATCCCGAAGGGAATAACGCAGGCAGCAAATTCTGTGCGGTTCACTGCGTTTTCCTGCGTTATTCCCTGCGGTATTTCGCGGTTTACCTCCGGTAATGTACATCGCTTGCCTGCGGTTTGCAGGGAAGTATGTCATTACAGGAAGAGGAAGCAGAGCAGAGAGTAAACACACACAGATCAGAGACACACACAGACATCACAGACATAGAACACAGACACAGACACATAGAACACACATAGAAAACAAACGGACATATAGAAAACAAAGCACGTGGGCTCCGCTGTATATTTACCGTCCAGCCGAGGTAAGCACACAGCGGCGGCCCGGTATTCTCAGGCAGAGAGTAAACACACACATATCACAGACATAGAACACAGACACATAGAATACACAAAGAAAACAAAACACGTGGGCTCCGCTGCATATTTACCGTCCAGCCGAGGTAAGTGTGGCGCCCTGGACAAGCCAGGGGCCACAGAGAACAACACCCACACACCCCACACTCCTGGTCAGGCACACCGAAGTCAAACACAAAACCCTTGTTGCCTTCCTCCAGGGGCTGATGTCCACACCAGGGGGTGGGCCCCCGCCCACCAAGGAGTTCACAGTCCTGGAGGCGGGAAAAGCAAACAGATTAGTTTTTGAGGTGAAAGTGGAAGGAAGTGAAGTGGGAGTGGGCAACTAACTGACAGCGTCCGGGTGTGTGGCCCGGGCGGTACAGCAAGGTTGGCAGACAGTGGTGACCATCTGCAGGAGTGACCGATTGGAGTCTACCGTAAGGACCGTGGACGGGCGGTGGCCCGGCGGTACCGGACCGGTACACAAAGAGAAGTCAGCACTATCTGGCAGGGATTTACGGACCCTGACAAGGCTAGGAGTCGCCGTGAATTTGTCGAATCCGTCAGCGAAGGGAACCTCCTGGGTTCCCCAGCAGCCAAGTCCCGACAAAAGGCAACCGCCCAACCGTGAGAGGGAGACACCGCCACCGCCAAGGCAACCATTTTCCAGGGCCAGAGCCTGCGGGCAAAAAGGGGCTCCTCCAGCCCATATCCAAGCTGGGGAGCGGGTTACCGGTGGGAACCCATCGTAACCATCTACCGTACATAGGTGCAGGGAAAGGCAGTCACCATCAACCTGCCGGGAGCAGAAACCACCGCAGCCGTCTGTGGGACCCGTCCATCCAGCCGTGTGTTTTACCGAGAACTGTGTCCTCATCATTGGCTGAGTGAGTACCACCGTGCCGTGCGGCACAGCGCTGCCCCTGCGACCCTGCACCTCACCAGGCCCCGTAACCCACCTGCCATCCATCCCTTTCCCCATCACCGGGCCCCGGGACAACCAACCCCCTACCCACGGAGGGGAGAACTAACAACAAAGCTGCTCCCTGTCACCGCTCCCAGGATCCCCGTCCAGAGAAGCGGTGGTGTCACCAATATCACCACAACCGTGGGTGGCGTCACGGACAATACTCAAACCCACCATCCAATCAATCCCTACCCCTTTTCACTCATGGGCGAGGAGCGCCACTCGAGTCCCCGGGATCTGGCCCACCGCTCGAGCCACCACCGAGCAGCGGCAGCAGCAGCCGGACCCGAGCAGTGGGAGAGTGCAGCGTCCCCTCCTCCGCCCGCGACATAAGCACACAGCGGCAGCCCGGTATTCTCAGGCTGGGGAGGTAGAGAGGCAGGGTTAATGTCCCCCGCCCTCCTTCCCCCCCTCCCGCAGCCGAGAATATCAGCCGCAGCTGCCCCGGCACTGTCGCATGCATTATGCGGCAGTACCGGAGTGTCCCCGGCTCTTCTTGCTGCCGTGTAGCAGTGGCAGTCAAGGTAATACAAGGGGTTAATGGTGGCGGATCACCGCCATTAACTCCAGGCTTGATCATGGCAGCGTCTATGAGACAGCTGACATGATCAACCCGTAAGTAAAGTGAAAAAACACAGACACCATGAAAAATCCTTTATTTTAAATAAAACACAAATAAGCCTCGTTCACCCTTTTATTAACCCCTCCCGAAACAAAGCTCCGACGTAATCCACAGCTCCGGCGTCCTGCGATGCTTACATCCAGCCGCGACTGACACAGACACTGCTGAATGCAGCCTCAGCCTCGCAGCGAGACAGCAGAGGTAACCACAGGGCATTTCCCACGGCCGGTAATGTGAACTCACGGCCGACCGTGAGAAATGCAGCGTGTGCTCACAGGGACTATCTATCTATCTATCTATCTATCTATCTATCTATCATCCTTCTATCTATCCCTCTGTCTGTCTATCTATCTATTCTTCTATCTATTCTTCTGTCTATTTCTCTATCTCAGAATGAAATGACTTTTTTTTTTTTTTTTCAATGTGCTTTATTGCATTGAATGCAATAAAGCACATACCAACCCGCACGCGACAAAACCGTGGCAATACCACGGTAAAACCGCAGCAAACCGCGGCAAACCGCATGCGGTTTTCGGGTGTGGATTGCCGCGGTTTTTTACCGCGGGTGTGGTAATCTTTGAATACCTGCGGAATTTTCTTGAGAAAATTCCATTTTCCAGTGCGCACAGGGCCTAAGGGGCACTTTGCACACTGCGACATCGCAGGTGCGATGTCGGTGGGGTCAAATTGAAAATGACGCACTTCCGGCATCGCATGCGACATCGCAGTGTGTAAAGGCTGGATGATACGATTAACGAGCGCAAAAGCGTCGTAATCGTATCATCGGTATAGCGTCGGCGTAATTCATAATTACGCTGACGCAATGGTCCGATGTTATTCCTCGCTCCTGCGGCAGCACACATCGCTGTGTGTGAAGTCGCAGGAGCGAGGAACGTCTCCTACCGGCCTCACTGCGGCTTCCGTAGGATATGCGGAAGGAAGGAGGTGGGCAGCATGTTTACATCCTGCTCATCTCCGCCCCTCCGCTCTGATTGGCCGCCTGCCGTGTGACGTCGCAGTGACGCCGCACGACCCGCCCCCTTAACAAGGAGGCGGGTCGCCGGCCACAGGGACGTCGCACGGCAGGTGAGTGTGTGTGTGAAGCTGGCGTAGCGATAACTTTCGCTACGCCAGCTATCACCACATATCGCTGCTGCGACGGGGGCGGGCACTATCGCACTCGGCATCGCAGCATCGGCCTGCGATGTCGTAGTGTGCAAAGCCCGCCTAAGACTCAACTTTTTTTTTTTCATTGTCACTTAGTAATGGATCTGTTAAAAAAAAAGGATGGGAAATGGGTTAAAAATGAATTATCTGCCTCATTTCATCAGTATTAAAAGAGTCACCATAGACCTGAATAATATCCAGTTCTGATATGTACTGTAACAACGGAGTATAGGACATATACAGAGTGTATCAGGATGGACACACAGATCAATAAACAAATGTGTGAATAGATCCAATAAACTAACTCCAAATTTCTGAACGTCCCCTTACCTTCTCTATCCTCCTGGCATCATCAGCACCATTTTAGTGCTTTTCCAATACAATGAAGTTGGGGATGAGATTTCTTACTCCCTGCTTGTTTTACCAGGACCAAATGGGGTTTGACAATAAAAATGTGTGTTTGATGCTGTTTCTAAAATAAAAATGACCTTTGTTACAACATAACAGTGTAAGTACTAGACAAAATAAACTTTAGCCATTTTAATGTGCTCTAATGCTTATTGTGCTAATATTAAAGATAATGGACCTGTATAAATCCATCTTTAATCCGTTAGGGGCAAGCTTGCCCTGAAGCAATTTCTGTATCAATGGAAGCAATATAGAGACCACCCTTTATACTGTATTGTACAAAGATATATAAATTACCTAAATTTGCTGGTAACATGTCACCTGGACGGGTCCATCTTCCTGTAAACTTAACAGATGTACATCAGAACGTCTGCGGACATCCCACTTGGTGGTTTAGCCTATATATTAAAGGAGATCCACCACAAGTTTTTTTTTCTACCACATTTGAGAGCAGCATGATGTAGGAATGAAGAACCTGATTCCAGCAATGTCTGATTTACTTGGCTTTAGTTTTTAGAAATCCACTGTTTTATCTGCTGCAGATCTAGCATTTCTCTTAAAGGGAACCAATCATCAGGATTTTCGTATATAAGGTAAAGCCAGTGCTGTACTGGCACTATCGGGCTGCTTATCTACATACCAATAGTGGTCAGCGCGGATGTTTAGGCTTTCAAATCCAAGAAAGTGAAGTTTATAAATTCAGCAGCTTCTTGAGTGACAGTTGCCTCTGAGCAGATAATCACTGGGTGGGTATTCATACGGATTCCTGTTATTCCTCCCTCTCTCTGTTCTCTATGGTAAGTATTATACAAACGATTCACTTTTTTGAAGGACCTGTGTGAGGTCATACCCATGTGATCTGGTATCCAGCTTTGTTGGCTGAGGCCCCGTCCCTTCTGGTGACATGAGTTTGACCTCACCACAGGTCCTTCAAAAAAGTGAATTGTTTGTACAATACTTACCATAGAGGTAGGAACAGGTGGCAGGGGGGTGGGAATCCATATGAGTACCCACCCAGAGATTATCTGCTCAGAGGCAACTGTCACTCAAGAAGCTGCTGAATTTATAAACTTCACTTTCTTCGATTTGAAAGCCTAAACATCTGAGCTGACCACTAATGGTATAGCAGCCTGATAGTGCCAGTACAGCACTGGCTTTATCTTGTATACGAAAATCCTGATGATTGGTTCCCTTTAATGTTGCTCTGTATAACCTTGCCCACACCACTGATTGTCAGCCTTCTGTGTACACTGTACATAGGCAGAAAGCTGCCAATTAGTGTAAGGGTGGAGTTATACAGAGCTCATGAATATGGAGGACTATTGCAGAAAGTTCTGTAATGATACATTTCTACTGATAAAACGGGGATCTTATCAAACCTACAGCAAACAGCCCGAAAAATAACACATCATGGAATCAGGGTCTCTGATTCTATATTATACTGCTTTCAGATTAGGTGGCAAACACATAGTCACAAATTCCCTTTAAAGGGGGGAATCTAAAGTCTCCAAAGAACATATACTTGCAGATATGGGGTTGATTTGGTGCTAAATAGTACTATAATTCTGTCTTGCTGGGTTTTTTATAAGAGCAGCTACAGGGAGAAAATTAATTGATATCCTCCCTGTAGTTACTCCTTTCTATAAGTGTGACTGTAATCACTTTGACAGCTTGCTCTGAATACACACACTTCAGAGCCGGCTGTAAATTAATGTATAGGGAAAAATTACAGCTGCAATCACTGTCTAGTGGCTGGTGACTTTAATCACTCCCTGCACACCTCTGTGTTTGTAAGCGAGCGGCTGCAGGGAGACGATAAGCTAATTTTACCCTGTAGCTGCTCTTACAGTAGTAAGTCATCAAAGCAGCATTTTAAATCTTTTAACAAAATAGTAATTTTGAAAATGAATGGTTTCCTTTTAAGAGTAAAATAAAATGAAGGTAGTGTTATGCTCAAAGATGTAGTTGATGGTGAAATATGGAACTTGTGATCTGTTTATGATTGGCTCCTTGTGGGTGGAGATCGGAACTCTCTAACTAATGACTTCCATTGGGGTTCAGGTCAAGTCCGGGTCCCCAACCAAAATTTATGTAAAGTTTGGATGAAGCCGCCAAACTGCACTTCCATGGGTCTGCTCATCTTTAGTCACAGGTTTTACTTTCCTTGTACCAGATTAAGTGCAAAATCTGGTGATATCCACTTCTCTGGGAGAACACAACTACAATGGAGGGAGGTTTAAGGGTGGGGATTCCAGCATTTGTATAGTAAGTGGAGCTTTGTGCTCAGGCTTTAGAGCTGTATCACTTGTTTATCATCATGATACATTTTCTTCTAAGGTGTTAATTTGCATTGGGATGACATAGCTGCTTCTTAAAGGTTAATTTGGAAAAGGAGGACATGGTTGCTTTTGAAAGGTTAATGTCCTGGAAGAGGAAATAACCTCTTGTAAATGACAATCTAATATGGGGGAATAGCCTGCTTCTAAAGGGTTTATCTGAGACTCTCACTAGACAGGCGACAGGTTTTATATTTTGAACTGTTTCTCCCTTTTACCCCACTCCCCAATATTCCATAATACACTATCAATCACTCTATCCTACAATACTCATAAATTTCTGCATTCAGTAGGGAGGATAGCAGCACAGAACTCCCCTTTGCTTACACACAATCTTCCTTCAAACAATAGTATCTACCAACTCAGACGCCAGTAGTCTTACAAAGCTGTCACGATAGTAAAGCTAGAGTCACACGTAGCGACGCAACAGCGATCATGACGACGACCTGACCTTATCAGGATCACTGCTGCGTCGTTACATGGTCGCTGGTGAGCTGTCAGGCTTCTCACTTCACTTGGTTACCCGATGTTTACCTTGGTTATAGCTTACCGCAGGCTGGCAGAAGCTGTCTCCCTGCTCCCTCCTCGCTTCAGTTCGTCGCTCTTGCGCTGTCACACACAGCGATGTGTGCTTCACAGCGGGAGAGGAACGTCCAAAAAATGAAGCAGGACATTCAGCAATGACCGGCGACCTCACAGCAGGGGCCAGCTCGTTGCTGGATGTCACACACAGCAACAGCGACGGGACGTCACAGAAAATGGTGACTTAGCAGCGACGTCGTTGTCACCGTTGCTGTCTGTGACACCACCTTAAGACAGTGGAGAGCATGACATCCTTTTGTTAAAGGGCTTATTTCCCAGGAATGAATTGAGTTTCTGTGACCTATCTCAGTGAACTCGTTCCAATATTAAAATGTTTAAATTAATTATTCTTTTTACTCACCAGCATGTTACATTGCAAGACCCAGCTCAATTGCCAGGTCTCCTGACCAAAAGAAACTGCTTCATAGGTATAAATGAAGCAGTTATCTCAGATCTGGAGACTTAGCGGTTTGGGTCATGTCTTATATGAAAACAGTCAGTGTTTTACTGATGTGTGTATACAGCCTAAGGCCCCTTTCACATTGCGTTTTTCTCTACGTCCACAGGTCCCGTCGGGGCATCCGTCCGGACCGCCCCTCCCCCACTCTGCAAAGCGTGCTCCGGACGCATGCACCCGACAGGGCCATTCACTGTTATGGAGCGCACTGCGTAGACCACCTACGTTCGGGTGTCCGTCTGCAGAAACATATATGTGCACAAAATGGCACAAAACAGAGCACATGCTAACGCAGTGCGCTCCATAACAGTGAATGGCCCTGTTGGGCGCATGCGTCCGGAGCACGCTTTGCAGAGTGGGGGAGGGGCGGTTCGGACGGATGCCCCGACGGGACCTGTGGACGTAGAGAAAAACGCAATGTGAAAGGAGCCTTATAGTTGAATAAAAAAAAACAAAAAACTTTCAAATCCTCTTACTTTTCTAGTTTGACACTTGGAAAAGTTAAACAAAACACTTTATAAATAGCAAACACGGTTACTATTGATAGAGCCAAGAGTTTAATATCCATTTTATTAGGTGACACAATATTGTGAGGAAATGTTATTTTCCTCGCATAATGATGACATTCTATTGGTGTCAATATACTAATGCAAGTGTTGGATCCTGAAACCTATATATGTGCCAGTATTCTCTTTCAAAATGTATCCTTTAAACTCATTTATGTAGAGACTTTCTTATAAATGCATTCTGCAAATTTTGGAGAAGGCAAAGTTGTGTTTATTGCTGTATTAGCATTACAATTTGTCATTGATGGTCGTCATGATCCAGTTGGACCAGAAAAACCCCAATACTTTCTACTGTAAATAATGTTATTTGCGATGAGAAATTGGCTTTTTTCTTTCATTTTTATGTCCGGTAATGGTAATGACCGAAAATTGACAATGTGTCCATAAAAATCACAACAATGTATATAAAATAACAACCTTTATTATCTTTAACAGTAGGTAAAAGACATAGGTTACACAATACAACAGGCAACCAGTCCAGGCAGGGAGGGATAAGAAGTATCATAAATATGAGATATGTAAAGAAGTACACTGACAAGCAAAAGGGTATCAATGTTTTGAACAAATAGTCCAAGAAAAAGAAGAAAGCAGGGCCACTTACCAGCAGTATAAAATTTATTTCTTTATTTGTGCTTCATAAGAACATATTGGCAGCGAGCAGGTATGCGGTAGGATGCAGAGAGTGCCTGTACGACAGATGTTTTGCACTTCACAGCTCTTCTACGGGTCCTATCTCCAGGTGAAGTGTTTTCTCCCGCAGGAGGTCCTATCTCCAGGAGGAAACCTGTTTCCTGGAGACAGAACCCATAGAAGTGCTGGGAAGCACGAAACAGCCGTCGTCCAGGCACTCTCTGCATCCTCCTGCATACCTACTTGCTTGCTAGTGTTTTTATGAAGCACAAATAAAGAAAGTAATGTTATACTGCTGCCCCCGCTTTCTTCTTTTTCTTGGACTATTTATATGCGTTATTCGGCACCGAGGATGAGCATGACCGCAAGAAAGTTTTAGCTAAATAGCAAGGTTGTTGTCTGGTTCTACTTCTTCTTGGTGGTTTTTCAAAGTTTTGATCTTTTGACTTTCAAACTCCTTATCTCACCATCCACTGCATGCAGTTTCTAATGTGAGACTACCTGCATATAAATTTGACTTGCAATTATTTAGCATATGATTAGTTATGAAGATGTTACTGCATTGTTTTGCGCCTAAAAATCTAAATTTTATTTTTTATTATTTGTTAGTATTTTTTGAATTCACCTTTTGGCTTTGAACACTGCCTGAATTCTTCTAGGCATGCTCTTGATCAGATTCAAGCATGTCTCGATCGAAATATGATTCCAGGTCTCTTCTACACAGTCCCAGTGTTAGTACATACTGGTCAACTCACTTGGGGATGGATACAACTTTTTCCACAACTCTACCCACAAGTGCTCAATTGGGTTGAGCTCTGGGGACTGTGGGGGCCAATCCAGCACCCCTACTTAATGGTCATTGAACCATTTCTTTGCCAATCTCGACATATGTTTTGAGTCATAGTGCTGCTGAAACACTGTCACCTTTTTCATACCCATAGTACTCGAGTGTACTAAGTAACTTGTATTCTAGAATACTCCTATATAGCTCAGCATTGAGATCACCATCGATCCTGGTCAAGTTCACCGCTTTTGACTGTGAATCAACCTCATATTATAAGGTTACCCCCACCGAACTTTAATTTTTGGATTCATTAGCTCCTTTTTTCCTTGTTTCTTCTAGACCCATTTGCACCCATGAGAACTTAGTCTATTGACTTTCATCTCATTGCTCCAAATCACCTGTTTCCAATTTTCTACTGTTCACTCTTGTACTTTTTTTGCAAACTCGAGCCGACACTTCTTATGACGATATTGAAGTCGAAGCTTCTTCATCTTTTTTTGGCCACAATTCCATACTTGTGTAGTGTGCGTCACACAGTGCTTACATGCATGTCTGTGATCTCACTATTGCAAAGCATATAATCCACCTCCACTGCCCTGTTTGTTGTCCCAGAACTGATGGACCTTGTGGTGAGCCGACTTGTTGATTCCAATATTTTGCCTGGATGTCCACCTCTTAGCTTTTGAATAGATGGATGGACTTCATTTCATATTCTTACAACTTTATTGGCGCTCACATGATGTAGCTTGGCAATTTTATCGACTGAGAGACTGCGGTCGATGAGCTGCGTGTTGCTATTTCTTGGCTGCTCCTTGATTCAAAAAAGTAACCTTTTTACTTGGGAACCAACTTAGTAATACAGTGAGATATTGGAGAATGTGAGAACAGATTTTAAATTGTACTATACAGGAAGAAAAAGATTTTTCAAACACCAAGAGCAAAACCGTAACAATCCAGTGACATGACAAGAATCTTCAAACTAATCATATGCTAAATAGTTGCAAGTCAAATATATGTATGAGATAGTCAAGACAATTGTCTATTAAATGAAGGCAGTCTCACGTTCAAAGCTGTGCTGTAGTGGATGGAGAGATATGGAGCCTGAAAATCAAAAGTTCAAAACATTTTTACCTTTTTGCTTGTCAGTGTAATACAGATGATTCAGGGAAAACATTATAATCTTATGCATAAATAAAGGGTTCTAATGTAAAATGATATACATGACAAGGTAAATAGGATTATAACATGGAATCCAAAACAAAAAATCCCAAAAACAAAGGTGAACTGGAATTTTAAACACAATAATATCTTATGTGTGTGACAAAGGTCATAAAGACAGATGCAACCATTACAAATCCCTTTAGAGATTCTCATGTGCTGAGTTGGCGCTCAGCCTGATGCACGTTTCAACACCTGCCTGCGTCTGCGTCCTCTATTAGATTGTTTGGTGTGAATCTGAAGTGCATTCTGTCTGTAAAGAGGCTATGAAACAATTGTTGACGGACTAACATGTTACCTGTCAACAGTTGTTTAACGCTGCTCATTACGCAGTGTAAATGGACCTTACAGGGGGTTGTCCACTACCAGGACAATCCCTTCTGATTCCACGTTTCCCCCAATTAAAATACGAAAAGCACGTACTCCCCTCCGGTGGTGATGCTTTTCCAGTGGTGACAGCATTCACTCTCCCGTGGCTCACATGAGGTTGTGTTGTCACGCAAGCCATGAACTCAGTCACTGCCGGCTTTTCTCTTTCCGCCTTTTGACATATGAGTTAATCAACAGGAAGTGGGAGTGGCAGTTGCCACTCAGTTCCTGTTGATTACTCCTGTGTCTGAAGGTGGTGATAGAGGCCAGTATTGATTGGGCTCAGGGCTTGCGTGACATTACAACCTCATGTGAGCCTCAGGAGAGCCAGTGCTGGCACTGCTGGAAAGGTGCCATCACTGGACGTGATTAAAAGCTTCTTTTTTAATTTTAATTGGGTGAAACGTGGAATGAAAAGGGGTTGTCCTGGTATTGAACAACCCCATTAAGATTATATTTCTAAGTGATGAGACTGCATGCTCTGTACATAATATATTCTTGTTCTACAAACGTTCATTGAAAATAAATGCAATGCCTCAAAAAACAAACTAAAATAAAGAAAAAATGCTAAAAGATAACTCACTAATATTTTAATCTATCGTGACACTAAGCTTTGTCAGCATTTAGCCAGTAGACCTACTATACAGCATATAGTGTAGTTTGTACCATAAGATCAAAACTTGTTAAGATGGAAACTAATTACCTCCAAGAATCTGTGGAAGTCTGTTAATAAAACATTTTAAACAAAATAAACACTGTGCAGTACAGTCGTGAGGTTTAATGAGGCCCTGGTTGCTGGAATGGCAGGCGTCCAGCAGATCTGAATGCATTTCACAGCCTACCATAATATATATTTCATTAGAAAATAAGCCTGTAACATCCTCATCAGAGTCTTGCACATATAAGCATTAATTACCTTACCATATGGAGCTAGTTGTGCCCCAACCAAATTCTCTCTTCTTCTGTAGCTTTGTACAGTTTACACATTGTAAAAAAAAAAATATATAAAGTGTTTTCTAAGACCAAACCCTTACACCTCATTCAACTATACTGTCAAAGTGTATTGCTGAAAATTCATGTTATTTTGTTTTAACAGATTAAAACAGCCAAAAATATGAAAGAAATGCAATTACTTCAGCTACGGAGTCTGCAGTATTTGGAGAGATATGTTTACCTGATCCTCTTTAATGCGTACCTTCACCTGGAGAAGAAGGAGAAATGGCAGAGACCCTTCAGCAAGTGGATGTATGAGGTACGTAGATCAATGAGTTGTAAATCAAGAACATGTCACACATTTTGCTGTTTAGCTTCCCCGTATGTCTACCCTTTATTCATGGCTGCACTTTTGAAACCTTACTGTATATATAGAGTAATGCAAAGAACATTTCAAAAACATAATGGCCCCAATTCATCAAGACCAGCGTTGTTCATGCCAGTCTTGATGAGAAGGCATGCTGCAATTAGATGCTGCTGATTAATTAAGAGGTGACAAGTGGTGTTCACTTTTGTGTGCGCCTTGTTACAAATCCTACATCAGTGAGTGCTGGAGTAAGATTTGTGGCGTAACTCATCACCACACATCCAACCGCCATTCCACCCCAGCTTCGTCCACTTTGTCGGAGCTGGGTGAAAATCACGTGAAAACACGAAATATTGCTACATTTTAGTTCAGCCTTCAGTTGCACCAAAATGTTGCGAATTTTCAAAGCTTTTTATGCCAGAATACTGATGTAAAATCTTTGATGAATCAGGTCCAGTGGGGTAATTTACCAAAACTATCTAATTGAGCCAATTTTAGACAAAACAGTCTTAAAATGTACAAGAGTTATCGAAGTAGTTTATGTGGTTTGATACATTTATCTAATTTTAAGACTATGAAGTCTAGGTTTACAGCACCTTTTAGTTTGCTCACTGTGCGAGGAATCTATGCCAAATGTTTGGTGAAAAATTTCACTTTTTGGGCTACACCTCCTTTACAGTAAATTGCTCTCCCCCATCCTCCCAATTTTTAGCAGGCCATGCCATTTTTTAGGTGTCTAAAATATAAAAATGAGGCAAGACATAATGGGGTTTATTTTTTATGTGAACTACACTCAACTCCTAATGACATTTGACTCAAACAAATTACTGGTGATCAAACATTCTGGTGACCAATGTGATGATGGGTACGATTAGTAGACATGTTTAAGAACTGAAATTCTAGGTTTCCCCTGCTCAGAAGTCAGATGTAGGTAAAATCTGTTCAGGGGATGAGGTTGACAAAAAAATATAGTAGCACTCACCACTGATAACTTTAGCAGCATTTTTTTTTTAACTCAAATTGTATTGAATTTTCTTAAACCAGGAAAACAGAAACCAAGAAAGGGGAAGGGGAAAACCTAAATCAAAGCATCATCCTGTGAGAGGGAAGTCCTCTCAATTTTAACCATTCATCTTATTGTCGTCAAACCCTATTTCCCTACTAATTGTTCTGTAACCGTTCCCAACCTCCACCCCCGTAAATAACACCCTAAGAAAAACTTATCCACCCCTATGGCAAGAACATTTAGGCTAACACGCTCTATCCAGCTTGCATCTTTTGTTTACCCTGAGAACCTTGCAAGTCCTCAGTAAGGTACCACTCTGTATTTGTAAATGGAAAAAAAACCTACCTGCTTTATTTCTTCCTACGAACATAACCGCGTAATGAAAGCTCTCAATTTTCCCCAAAATGTTTTTGTCTGTCTTTGTTCCTCTCCGCCTCTAGTGGCATTTTATTGAGACAACCTAAGAATTAGACTGATCAGTCAGTCGCCCTGTCACTGGTTACTTTAATGGCATTTTATTGAGACGACATGAAAGGGAAACTGACTAGTCAGTCACCCTCTCATGTTGTCTCACTAAAATGCCACTAAAGTAACCACTAAAGTGCCACTAGAATATTTTGCCTACCTCATCTTTTGTCCAATCATACTTTATTTTTTTATTTTTTTTTTTAGCTGAGCACCATCTAAACGATTTTTTTCCTGAATATTATACAGATTTTCTAATGTGACTATGGTTGCCTACCTATGTAAATACCTTATTGTCTAGTGCCAGTGCTACAGTCCTTCATATTTTATTGAAATCTGTTAGTTTTATGATCCTTTTGCACATCCAGCAATAATCGTCAATTTGTCATGTACTTAGGATGTGTAGAAAATAAAAAACATTATACAGAAATTATATGACAGACATAATAACCCTGTTCTGCAAATTAATTTATGTCTAGAAATCCATCTTCATTCATCCAGGACAACTTTGTGGAATATAATTATTATTGGTAGCTTTTATAAATTCAGCTAAACTTTCATAGAGTTCATAAAGTGAACACTTTAGCCATGTAAATGTCCAAATATTTTAATCCTTGCTAAACGTTAATCATTAAAAATGTGCCCAAACATTGAAATGGAAAAGCATATCATTTTATTTTATCAGACTCGTTCATGATAGAAAAAAGAGTGATCAATACAAATTATGGAAAGGATCAGGAAGAAAATAATTTAAATGAAATCTTTATTCATAAAAAATTTCAATATTTACTTCAACCAATTGCTGCTTCCATAGTTACAGACTACAAACAAACCCTGTATGTAGTCTAATCCTGCAGGCAACCATTAATCCTTTCCTCTTAGTGATCTTTGGGAAGGAAGGATGGCATTGTTTGATCACAGCATGTTGTATTCCTGAGTAGGCTTCTCAGATTCATTTTCTCACAAAATTTATGTACAGCCATGTCATTGTAAGACAATGAAGAGAGGAGGAGACACAAGAACAGGGCTATAGAGAATGAAAGGGGGAACACCCACTGAGCTTATTGCTTGCAGCTTCACAAAGCAGCATGTGAAAGAAAGCAAGTATTAAAAATAAAAGTAGTCATCGTACAATAATATTGTGAAGCTTTGAGGTTCAAGTTGCACTAATATACTTCTAAAAGTACTTTTTTTAAATTAACTTGTGCTTTTACCACGAAAGTTCACCAGTAAACAAACTTGGTCTAATATCTACAAAATATACATATTTGCAATTCACAAATGTGAACCAGCCCACCACTTTTTGTTCTGAATAATCATGAAGCATAGGATTCAGCCGCGTCACAGTCGAAGATCCAAGGAAAAAGAAATATGGAGGAATCCAGCGCTTGAACATGTGATTCTCTTCTTTATTAATTTAAATACATGACAAACAGATCATTGCCACATGGATAGTATATCCATCATGGCACTCTTAATCATGGTCATAGTTCATGATTAAGACTCCCATGATGGATATACTACTAGTGATGGGCGGACTTGCTGATAACCAGGACTGGCGAATCTAATGTCTCAGACGCATCCCATTACTAATCTAGGACTTAGTGGCAGCTGTGGGCTGCCATTAACCCTTTATTACCCTGATTGCCACCACACCACAGGTAAAGTGCTGGGATTGTTGCCTAATGGATGCGACAATTCTGGGCGGCTGCAGGCTGCTATTTTTAGACTGGGGCCAATAACCATGGGTTTCCCCAGCCTGAGAAAACTAGCACACGGCTGGTGGCTGCAGCCTGTAGCCGTATGCTTTATCTGTGCTGGGTATCATATGGGGGGACCCTACACCAATTGTTTGTAGTTTTTTCTTTATTTATTTTTACTGTATGATATAGACCTGTGGACAGGTCTTTTCTACCATGATAGATGCGCACAGCATCTGTGATTGGAAGCAGTCAGGTGATACGCTGCCACTCAGGGTGGGGGCGTGTTTGACTGCAACCAATCACAGACGCCGATGGGCAGTGAAAGCCATGAATATCCATAAGCTTATTAAGCAGCCCCGGAAGGAGAATGAGAGGCCATGGGAGCAGTTAAAGCCACACCACAGCCTTGGTAAGAATAGCGTTGGTTGCTTTATTTTTTTCTTTATTTTTCCTTTACTTTTTTTTTGTATTACCCGATTGCGGGATCCGGATTATTAGCCAGAATTCCTTGAGAATTCTCGGCCCAGCACTCAGGTATGTTTGAAACCGTACATTATAGTCCGGGTCTGCACATCACCATATACTACCCATGCGTCAATGATCTGTTTGTCATGCATTTGAATTAATAAAGAAGAAAATCGCATATTCAACAGCTGGATTCCTCCCTCTTCTTTTTTTTTTTACTCCTATTTGCAATTTATCTAAATATTAGGACTTTTGCCTCCTTAGTTTGTTTTCTCTTCTGGGTATATTTGCTACTAAGGTTCAGAACATTGTGATCAAAGGCAATTTCAATCTTAAGAAAACCAATGGCGCTGCCGACCAGTTAGGAAATCGAGTTGGATATTATTTAACAGGGCACAGACCATATAAAACACCACACCGCTCAATGTCTTAGTTACATAGTTACATAGTTACTAAGGTTGAAAAAAGACCTAGGTCCATCTAGTTCAACCTTCCTCCACCAGTTCTACATTTGGTCACTAAGTCATTTATAACCAACAATGTTGTGTGTACTGAGGAAATCATCCAGCCCTTTTTTGTCCAAGAGTATGTTCACACTGGTTTTTCTCAGATGGATTTGGATCAGGACTGCTTTGAATCCTGATGAAAAAGTGCTAACAGAATGCTCAAAAGAATTAATGAACATATAATTTCTATGTTAAAAAATACTGTTGATATGTTCAGTCTTTTGATTGCCTCTTCAAATTTACAAAGACTCTAAGCGTTTAAAAGAAGAGACCTGATAATTTTTCAGGCATCTTCTGAAGGCACTCAATACTTTTCAATATAACTGAATGGTAAGGATCAAAAGATGTCCAGAAGAAACCCACAAGTCTTCTTGATTGTTTTGCCAGTGTATTTGCTTCAAAAACTGTTAGCGGTTTCTTCACTGTTAAATGGCATAACAAAAAAACCCTCAGAAAATGTCAGTATTAAAAGCCTACAAAATGTTGGAAAAATGCTAAAAAAAAGTTTGTAAAAACTTCTCAGGAAGTGACCAGAATGAAAAATAACAAGTTTCAGATTAACAAAAATTGACAGAAAATTTGCAATTCATGAAGCGTCTTGCACTTTAACAACGGACTCTTTGGCCACCTATAAAAGATGTTTTGTGTTCTTAGGCTGGGGCCACACGGGGTTATGTGCGATGGCAGCACAGCAGGAGCAGAGTGTCATGCGAGGGTCATTGCGACTGGTCAGATCGTGCGATCAGACCACAGCTTCGGGGGGCAGGCCGGCGCTGTGGAGGGGAGGGCTAGTGCTGCAGAGGGGAGAGAGGGATTTATCTCCCTATCTCCTCAGTTGCCGGCAGTTGCAATTCTCGCACTGCTCTCGCGTTACACCAGTGTAATGTTTTTCTCGCCCCATAGGCTTGCATGAGTGCGAGTGGAACAAGATCACATTCCACTCGCAGCATGCTGCGACTGTTTTCTCGGTCCGATTAAGGCTCAGAAAATAGTCGCTCATGAGTGCTGCCCCATAAACTAATATTGGTCCAAGTGGAATGCGATATTTGTATCGCATTCCACTCGCACCATTTTTCTCACCATGTGTCCTAGGCCTAACCCTAATACTCTTCTGAAGATTTCCTGTGCAACTTAGTTGCATTTTCTTTCCAGTCAAGAAACAAATCGAAGTCAGACACTACACAGTATGACAGTGGTCACAGTCTTTTGATTCTCCAAATCTGTAGTTGGAATTATCATTTGCAATTCTCCTCAACATTGGGCTACAAAGAGGGCTTTCCGGTATAAGAAAAATATCTGCTTATTTCTGCCCTCCTACACTGCACCATACACTTCTCCATGGGCCTAGTCTGGTTTTACAATTGGGAACCATCCAAAGGATTTGCAAAATCAGACAAAGTATATGCAGTAGCCCTGACTGTGGGCATTCTGTTGTTTTTGGTTATTTCTGATTTGCAGATACATTTCCATTCTCTATTTGTGCCACAGACATTCTCTCCATTCATCAATTTCCAAGCAGATCAAATAAGCAGCGGCGCACTACACACCAAACCATTTAGAATCAGCGTAGAGCTGGATTTGTTAAATAAATATCAGATCTCCTGCAGTGCTGAAGCAGAACAGCATGGCACATATGTTTTCGTTTCTAAGGAAAAGCGTAACTACTTCTAGGAACGTATCTGAATTGTGAGAATGTGGTTATATCATGAATGGTAACACTTAATGCATTTTGGCTGGATGCCCGAGGTTCTGTGATTTCACTAGCACATGCATATATATTAGTGCTGGCGTTACTGTCATGGAAGCATATAAGGAGCAACTACTTCCAATATTAATAATTTTTCAGTCTGTCGTTGCCAGAGATCCGTTTATGGCAGATTACATGCTGGAAATGTAGGGGACCATGACAATATGACAATCCAACCTGATTTAGTTGTAATCTAGCCTTTTGATGAGACCCATGTACCACACAAACTGGAAAACTAAACCTATTTTGGACTTGATAGCATCTAGTGCTCATGTCTGAGTTTATACAACCTTAATGTCACTTAACGTCCCCAACCCCCTAAAATAGTAAAAAGTTCTGCTTTTTTTTAATTCCTTTTTGAAGATCTAAGAATGACCATATCTACACCAGACTGTATTCTGTCACTACTAATGCTACTATTCAATGACATTGAACAATGTTTAACCCCTTAATGACTTATCTGTCTTTTCATGGCATACGTTAATGGGCCTTAATCAGTTCTGCTTTTTCACGGCACTAAAGCTTAAGTGTATAATGCCACCTAGCAAGCCAACATCCTGTGGATGACAGCTGTATATGACAGCTCACGCCTTGTGATATCGGCTCCAAGCAGTTTTGGAACTGATCCTGCCCAATTAACCCCTTAAATGCCACTTTCAATTGCAACAGCGGTATCCAATTTGTTAAGAGGTCACACCTTTGACACCCAAGATTGTGATTGCAGGTGCCGATGGTTGCCATGGTACCCTGATGTCATTTGATGATGACCCCAGAGTACGATGGCCTGTTAGATTTTGCCCCATCTTTAGTTATAACATTTTGTGAATCACTTGTAAGTTAAAAATACTCAGTACAACACAATATGGATTCATTGAGGTATCCAGTTTGCAAAATGGGGTCACTTATGAGGGGTTTCTGATGTTTTGGCATTTCAAGGGCTTTGCAAATGTGACATGGCATCTGCAGGCTATTTCAGCCAAATTTGTTTTCCAAAATTCACATGTTGCTTTTTCCCTTTTTGAGCACTGCCATATGCCCAAACAGTGGTTTCTAACCACATGTCAACACACTAGGAAGGAACCAAGTAACAAATTGTGTGGTCAATTTTCTCATGGTATCCCTTGTAACAGTGAAAAATTTGGGGCTAAAGCCACATTTTAGAGCCAAAATGATTTTTTTTTTTCATTCCACTTTGCACTAACGTTCCTGGCAGAAGTTTTGAAATATTTGAAGGGTGCAGATTATAAAATGGTAGTTTACAATATTTAGGCCCCTCAAAGTTCATTAAAATCTGAATAGGCCCCTAAAAAACAGGTTTTGTAAATTTCTTGAAAAAAATGAAAAATTGCTGCTAAACTTTTAAACCTTTCAACAAAATAAAATGACATTTGAAAAACGATGCAGCTATAGAGTAGACATATGGGAAATGTTATTTATTAATTATTTTGTACAGCATGACTAACAGGTTTAAAGATATAAAAATTAAAAGTTTGAAAATTGCTAATTTTTCAAAATTTTCATCAAAATTTCATTTTTACAAATAAACACAAAACGTGTTGACCTAAATTGACCACTAACATAAAGTACAATGTGTCACGAAGAAACCGTCTCAGAATCACTGGGATCCGTTGAAGCGTTCAAAAATTGGGCTTGGTCTTTGAGGTCAAAACTGGCTCCGTCACTAAGGATCTAAATTTGCAAATCTTGCCCCTAAAAAAACAATCACTTCCTCATTGGCCACAAACTATCTCCTTTCTGTCTTTTGGTCTACTTCTGGTTATCCAATACTCCTAACACTGAAATTGCAACACCAAGAAGGAAAAGTCACAAAATTATGGAAGTCACAGAATCAATAGGCATGGTGAAGATATGCAAATGATTAAAATGTAAACAAACTTTCAAAACATTTTGTATGAGCGACACATGCAGATATCCCCTCACTTACATGATTTGGCTTCCATGAAGTTAGTATTAGTTGTCTTTGGAATGTTCTGCCACTCTGAAAGCACTTGGGCAACAAATCATCCAGATCCACTGCTGGCAGCTCCCTTTGCAAATGCTGGCTAATGATGTCTCAAATTTTCACAATGGAAAACAAGTCCAGAGACCATACAGACAATGACAGCACATTTTGGCCAAGTGGGATGCTGACAGTAGCATAAGCAATATCGACCTGATTTGTTCAGTTGAAAGATGACTTCTGGTACAATTTTAGTCTTCCTCATGAAATCCTTTTCATGGTGTTGTCCACGTGGTCTACAGAGCAATCTCCAGCTATGATTGCAAGAGAAAAAACAGGATTCATTGCTGAAGAGAATAATTAACCTTCATTCCTGTCTCCATTGCTATATTGCTGTGCACCATGATAGAGTTTTAGAATAATGGTGGGAGGTCAATGTAACAACTGCAGTTTGAAATCTAGCTCACAGGCCAAAATTTTCTAAATGACAATTGTCAAATTGTCTGATGCTTTTTGTAGACTCAATTTGAAGTCTTAGGCGGGCTTTACATGCTGCAACATCACTAGCATCGGCTAGCGATGTCCAGCGCGATAGCACACGCCCCCATTGTACATGTGATATATGGTGTTTGCTGCCGTAGCGAACATTATCGCTACGGCAGCTTCACACGCACATACTTGGTCGGCGACGTCGCTGTGACTACCGAACAATCCCTCTTTCAAGGGGGTTTGTCGTTCCTGCAGCGATGTGTGGTGCTGCAGGAACGACAAACAACATCGTATCTGCAGCAGGAACGACATTATGAAAATGAACGACGTGACACAAATCAGCGATTTTTGTCACTTTTGCACTCGTTCATCATCGCACCTAGGCTTTACACATTGCGATGTCGCTACCGGCGCCGGATGTGCATTACTAATGACGTGACCCCAATGATATATCAGTAGCGATGTCGCAACGTGTAAAGCCCCCCTTAGGCTTGATATGTGGCTTTTTTAATTTTACTTGCAGTGCAGCAATTATACCTACTTGCAGCTCTTCAAAGCTGACAAGACAATGAGAACAAAGCCATTAAGAGGTGTTCACAAGAGAATGTCCTATCAGTCCTACTTTTGGGATAGTGTGTGGGATGGCATAATGTAAGTTATCCAGAAACCTCCAGCCGTCATTCCAGGCAGAGTAACAAGTCGCTGTTACATTGATTTGGTGGTGGAATAAGTGTCAATTTCTCCAAATTGTCCAAGGAGCTATCTTTCACCACAGACACCAGATCACATGATGCTTGTGCTAATATCAGTAGCCCACATGGCTCCAATGTGCTACAGTGTACTACAGCGTCTCTGGACTTGTCTGCCATCGAACACATCTGGAATGTAATTTTAAGCATAGGAAGGATCTAGCAGAGTATCTTGATAATTTGCATGTCCAAGTACATTCAGTGTGCAAGAACATTCCTCAGCTAACCATTAATAACAACCTCACTAATAGTAGCCAAGGCGTGTAAGTGCGGAGGTTTCTGCACTTTGCCCTCATACAGACTAAATCGATATGTTTTCTAAATTTTGTTTCCATGTTTTCACGAGTCTTACAATATCACATAGAAATAGTTTAAGGGCTCATGCGCACGTTGCTTATTTTTTTGCGTTTTTGCAGTGTTTTGAGCAGCAATGTCACATTGTCACACGCCCCCACGCTGAGTGACAGCTGTCTCACTGCAACCAATCACAGCCGCCGGTGGGTGTGTCTATATCGAGCAGTAAAAAAAATAAATAAAAAAAAAAAAAAAAAGACGTGCGGTCCCCCCCAATTTGGATACCAGCCAGGGTAAAGCCACACGGCTGAAGGCTGGTATTCTCAGGATGGGGAGCTCCATGTTATGGGGAGCCCCCCAGCCTAACAAAATCAGCCAGCAGCCGCCCGGAATTGCCGCATCCAGTAGATGCGACAGTCCCGGGACTCTACCCGGCCATCCCGAATTGCCCTGGTGCGGTGGCAAACGAGGTAATAAGGAGTTAATGGCAGAAGCCCATAGCTGCCACTAAGTCCTAGCTTAATCATGGTAGGCGTCTCCCCAAGATACCTTCCATGATTAACCTGTAAGTTAAAGAAAAAAAACACACACACCAAAAAAAATCCTTTATTTGTAATGAAAGACAAAAAAATACCCTCTTTCACCACTTTATTAACACCTCAAAAACACCTCCAGGTCCGACGTAATCCACACAAGGTCCCACGACGCTCTCAGCTCTGCTAAATCGGAAGCTGATTGGAGCTGCAGTAGAACACAGCCGCTCCTGTGAGCTCCATGCAGCAACTGCAGTGAGTCGCGAAATCAGCTGTGCTGTCACTGAGGCTACTCGCGGCCACCGCTCTCAGGTGGAGGACTGCAGCTGTGGCCGCCAGTAACCTGAGTGAAAGCACAGCTGATCGCATGGCTCACTGCAGTCACTCAGGGGATTTGCGATCACAGGTGAGTCCTTCACATGTGACCGCAAATCAGGGTGCGACAGAGAGAGAGAGCCATGTGATGTCAGTGAAGTCAGGTGAAGCTCTGACGTCACTCCTGCGGACTCCTGTGTCCTGGCACTGACCTCGGAGGTTCATCTGAGCTCATGACAGCACACAGAGACAGAGCTACGGGATGACAAAGAAGTCGGGTGCAGTTCATCCAAGTTCATTCTCATTGCTCGGCTCTGTCTGTGTCTGCTCTCAGTGGGCATATAGCAGAGCTAAATTGCCGGGAGAATGCCAGTGCATTCCCCCGGCAATTTAGCTCTGCTACATGCCCGCTGCATAAAAATGCATCCAAAACGCATGTAAAATGCATCCAAATATACATGCGTTTTGGATGCATTCTATTTGTCAACACGCAGCGTCAAGTCTGCCAGAGGGTGCATTTATTTCTGCACTGGCCAGGACGCAACGTGCGCATGAGCCCTAATTCTGACCTTCTCAAGAGAAGTTTTTTTTCTTTTCTGGATAATGATACTTGCTAAGGATTGGGCAACTTCATGAAGGGGAAAATGATAAATTCCCTCAGAGAAGAATATCTACGATTGCCCCTTTTAATTATAGTGGAAAGTATCTTATAAACTTTACAAACTAATATCTCTGCAAAGTTTCATTTAAATCTTAAGCCACTTTATCATTATGTGGTCAGTTTAGCATGTAAAAACGTGTGAAAGATCCTCTTTAAGTATAATTGAATTTCCAATAAGTTTGATCTTCTCCAAAAATTAAATAGGTTTAAATAATTTGAAGACCCAAACTAGCCATTCATTCTTCAAGCAAAGTGTTTTGATCAGAGCTGCATTGTAGTTGATGCCTTTGTCTACGTCACTGGTTTGACATTGAGTATTTTGTGGGAACAAAGGTTGCATCTATCCCAATTATTACTAAAACTCAGGATGGTGTAAGAAGGGTTAATGCCGCTCTGCCATGAATAAGTGGAAACTCTGAGAACATTAGATGGTGATCTTATTAATAACGCGTTTCCGAGATGTCTTCTCCTTCATCAGGTAACATCACATGTATTTGATTTTGACCTAGTGAAGAAGACCTCTCCGAAATGCATTGTTAATAAAATCACCATCTAATGTTCTTGGAGTTTCTACTCATTCATGGCAGCGCGGCATTAACCCTTCTTACCCCATCATGAGTTTAGTTCCACTTGGTGTTACATGCCAGTATAGTGGTTGTGACTGTAACAACCCATCAATGTGAGCCTCTCTCAGCACTTTAACCTCTATTTTCACCCGGTCAGACCCTATTTGCACTCCTTTGTCTTCTAGCCTTTTTTTTTACAAAATGTTAATAAACAAAATCTAATATTTCTACATTCGAATATATTTCCTGTTAGGAAGATTTAAGAAGTGATATGCTAAAGAATTTATTGTATTTGTTTTATTTTTAAATAAGATGTAATTCAATTTGAACAGAGAAAAATAAAGATGTCATACAATTGTATGGAAATAACAATCTATACAAATCCTAACCTAGAGGGCTGTGCAATGCTCCATCTGCAATCTGCCCAATATAATCTGCAGTTGGTGTTTACATTGTGGAATGTCTTCTCTACCTGTGTTAATATGTAGGATCGGGCAAATTTATGCCCTGTCACTTTGCTATTCCGAGGCACAAAGTGAAACAATGTGAGGAGGCCTCTCGAAGTTTGGATAAGTAAATGAGTGTTGGATTCCAGGGGGTCAACATTACTTTGTGACTGACTTTACCAATGGTGTTCTGGCAGTTGCAGACAGCTGCTGTCAGATGTAAACAGTACGTGAGCACACATACCATGCAATCTGTGAGAGGAGAACATCTCCATTGCTTGCCTTTGACTGTTTTACTGTTCCTGGTACAGCTGTGTGATCCGAGAACACTAACTTTTAGTACTCTTCTTGCTGCTCTCTAAGGGGAAAGCTATTGTCTACATACAGAACTCCTAAAATGTTTGGTCTCTGGGTTGTTTTTGTTGATCGTTTTACTCGGACCTCACCGTTTGGTCAGCTGGTTTTAAACAGAAGAAGGTGGAATTTATGCACATTCATTAAAAATAACAGTTTTTGCCAGGAATAACTTAATTCCCAAATCTACTCTTGTGTTTCCAGCTTGTGCTTTTTATTTTTCCAATTAAGTGTATGAGGCTGTAAAGAGAAAGATATCTGAGCAATGTTAATGTAATGCAAATTATATAGAAGACGGTCTGAAACTAAACCTATATTAAATATGAGACGTAAAGCACATTATAGGATTAGGCAAAAGTCTTTTATATCCTTCCCCCATATACTACTAGATGACATGAAATACGAAGTTAGACTTGAAATATAAACAAGTGATTTATGTATATTGTATTACAGAATCCTGAAGTTTAAAGGAGTCAAGTTGCAAAAAACTTCTCAGTATTCAACAGGTTGACATACAATAGTGTGTATATGTATATATATGTGTATATATATATATATATATATATATATATATATATACTAGAAGGTGGCCCGATTCTACGCATTCGGGTATTCTAGAATTTACGTATTGTGTAGTTCATGTATGATTTTTGTTATATATATATATATATATATATATATATATATATATATATATAGATGTTGTGTGTAGTTACCAAGTGTTTGTGTAGGGCGCTGTACATGTTCTGGGTGTTGTCTGGGTGTGGCGGGGGGTGAGAGCGGTGTTGTATGTGTGTTGCGTTGTTTGTGGAGCGCTGTGTGTCTGTAGCCTTGTGTGTGTGTTGCGCGGTTTGTGTGTGTGTGGTGTGTTTTGGGGGGAGGTATGTTTTGTGCAATGTGTGTGTTGTGCGGTATGTGCATATATTTGTGTGTGCCGCGGTGTTTGTGTGTTGGGTGTTGTGTGTGTGCAGCGTTGTCTGTGTGTGTGGGTGTCTGTGTAGGGCAGTTGTTTGTGGTTCCCAGTGTGTGTGTGTGTGTGGTGTGTTGTGCAGTGCGCGCGCGTGTGTGTGTGTGTGTGTTGGGGGGAGGTGTGCACTTCCCATCGTGCTCCGTCCCCCATGCAGCGCACTCCCCATCGTGCTCCATCCCCCATGCAGCGCACTCCCCATCGTGCTCCATCCACTATGCTGCGCACCCCCCATCGTGCTCCATCTCCCATGCTGCGCACTCCCAAACGTACTCCATCCGCCATGCTGCGCACTCCCAAACGTGCTCCATCCGCCATACTCCGCACTCCCCATCGTGCTCCATCCCCCATGCAGCGCACTCCCCATCGTGCTCCATCCCCTATGCTGCGCACCCCTCATTGTGCTCCACCTCCCATGCTGCGCACTCCCAAACGTGCTCCATCCGCCATGCTGCGCACTCCCAAACGTGCTCCATCCGCCATGCTGCGCACTCCCAAACGTGGTCCATCCGCCATGCTGCGCACTCCCAAACGTGCTCAATCCGCCATACTCCGCACTCCCCATCGTGCTGCATCCGCCATGCTGCGCACTCCCAAACGTGCTCCATCCGCCATGCTGTGCACTCCCAAACGTGCTCCATCCGCCATGCTGCGCACTCCCAAACGTGCTCCATTCGCCATACTGTGCACTCCCAAATGTGGTCCATCCGCCATGCTGCGCACTCCCAAACGTACTCCATCCGCCATGCTGCGCACTCCCAAACGTGGTCCATCCGCCATGCTGCGCACTCCCAAACGTGCTCAATCCGCCATACTCCGCACTCCCCATCGTGCTGCATCCGCCATGCTGCGCACTCCCAAACGTGCTCCATCCGCCATGCTGTGCACTCCCAAACGTGCTCCATCCGCCATGCTGCGCACTCCCAAACGTGCTCCATCCGCCATGCTGCGCACTCCCAAACGTACTCCATCCGCCATGCTGCGCACTCCCAAACGTGGTCCGTCCGCCATGCTGCGCACTCCCAAACGTGCTCCATCCGCCATGCTGTGCACTCCCAAACGTGCTCCATCCGCCATGCTGCGCACTCCCAAACGTGCTCCATCCGCCATGCTGCGCACTCCCAAACGTACTCCATCCGCCATGCTGCGCACTCCCAAACGTGGTCCATCCGCCATGCTGCGCACTCCCAAACGTGGTCCATCCGCCATGCTGCGCACTCCCAAACGTGCTCCATCCGCCATGCTGCGCACTCCCAAACGTGCTCCATCCGCCATGCTGCGCACTCCCAAACGTGGTCCATCCGCCATGCTGCGCACTCTCAAACGTGGTCCATCCGCCATGCTGCGCACTCCCAAACGTGCTCCATCCACCATGCTGCGCACTCCCAAACGTGCTCCATCCGCCATGCTGTGCACTCCCAAATGTGCTCCATCCGCCATGCTGCGCACTCCCAAACGTGCTCCATCCCCCATGCTGCGCACCCCCCATCGTGCTCCATCCCCCATGCTGCACCAGCATCAGCCTCTCTACCCGCAGCATCAGTCTCTCTGCCCGCAGCATCAGCCTCTCTCCTCCCAGCATCAGCCTCTCTACCCGCAGCATCAGCCTCTCTCATCCCAGCATCAGCCTCTCTGTCCCCAGCATCAGCCTCTCTGTCCCCAGCATCAGCCTCTCTCATCCCAGCATCAGCCTCTCTCCTCCCAGCATCAGCCTTTTCTGTCCCCAGCATCAGCCTCTCTCCTCCCAGCATCAGCCTCTCTTCTCCTCCCAGCATCAGCCTCTCTCCTCCCAGCCTCCCCCAGCATCAGCCTCTCTCCTCCCAGCATCAGCCTCTCTCCTCCCAGCATCAGCCTTTTCTGTCCCCAGCATCAGCCTCTCTCCTCCCAGCCTCCCCCAGCCTCAGCCTCCCCCAGCCTCAGCCTCCCCCAGCATCAGCCTCTCTCCTCCCAGCATCAGCCTCTCTCTTCCCAGCATCAGCCTCTCTCCTCCCAGCCTACCCCAGCCTCAGCCTCCCCCAGAATCAGCCTCTCTCCTCCCAGCATCAGCCTCTCTCCTCCCAGCCTACCCCAGCCTCAGCCTCCCCCAGCATCAGCCTCTCTCCTCCCAGCCTCCTCCAGCACGCCGTGCTCCTCTGCCGACACTCACAGATCCGATCGCATACACTCACACACACACACACACACCCCCGATCGCATACACTCACACACACCCCCGATCGCATACACTCACACACACCCCCGATCGCATACACTCACACACACCCAATCGCATACACTCACACACACCCGATCGCATACACTCACGCACACACACATTGACGATATTGCACATACGCGCTCATACTCACAACATCCGGAGATACCACATGCTTCTGGCCATGTGATCCTCCGGCAGGTCCTGGAAGCTCACAGCACAGTATCGCCCCCGAGAAGCAAGCGATATCCCAGGATGTTGTGAGTATGTGGATGCGATGTGATGTGTGTGTGAGGTGTGTGTGAGAGTGAGTGTGATCTGATGTGTGTGTGTGTATGTGTGTGTGTGTGCTGTTATGTGTGTACGTGTGTGTATGTTCCGCCGCTGCAGGACCTTGATGTGTGGATGCGATGTGATGTGTGTGTGAGGTGTGTGTGAGAGTGAGTGTGATCTGATGTATGTATGTGTGTGCGTGTGTGTGTGCTGTTATGTGTGTGCGTGTGTGTATGTTCCGCCGCTGCAGGACCTTGATGCGCTGGTAACTATGCTACCATGGTTACCAGCGTATCTCGTCCCCCGCTCGCATGGGAGCCCACACCAGCATACGCCGGCCAGCCCCAGCAATGCGAGGGTATGTGTCGGCTGGTTTGGCGGTGTACGCTGATGTGGGCTCCCAGGGGTACAGTACTCACCTGGTAGTCGTGGCTCCGTGACCGTGTCGGTTCGGGGAATGCGTGGGGGGGCGGGGCCAGAGCTAGCGTGCATTGTGTGAGGGGGGCGGGGCGTGGCCGAGTTGCCAATGCCTGCAGGGTGTCGGGGCAAGAGGCCAATCTGTGGGGGGGCGGAGCCTGGGCGAGCGGCCGGCCAATCCGTGTGGGGGCGCAGCCTGGGCGAGCGGCCAATCCGTGCGGGGGGGTGGGGCCATGGCGAGCCCAGCGGCCAATCAGCTTTGTGTCACCGTAAAGACACAATTTTGGAGCCAGACAGACAGACAGACAGATAGACAGACAGACAGATAGACAGAATAAAGGCTACTTTACACATAGAGATAAATCTTTGGCAGATCTGTGGTTGCAGTGAAATCATGGACATATTGTTCCATTTGTACACAGCCACAAACCTGGCACTGATTGTCCACAATTTCACTGCAACCACAGATCTGCCGCAGATTTATCTCTGTGTGTAAAGTCGCCTTTAGGCAATTATATATATAGATATATATACAGTACAGACCAAAGGTTTGGACACACCTCATTCAAAGAGTTTTCTTTATTTTCAGGACTCTGAAAATTGTAGATTCACATGAAGGCATTAAAGCGTGGAATGAAATACTTAAAAAAGTGTGAAACAACTGAAAATATGTCTTATATTCTGGGTTCTTCAAAGTAGCCACCTTTTGCTTTCATTACTACTTTGCACACTCTTGGCATTCTCTTGATGAGCTTCAAGAGGTAGTCATCAGAAATGGTTTTCCAACAGTCTTGAAGGAGTTCCCATAGATGCTTAGCACTTGTTGGCCCTTTTGCCTTCACTCTGCGGTCCAGCTCACCCCAAACCATCTCGATTGAGTTCAAGTCTGGTGACTGTGGAGACCAGGTCATCTGGCGTAGCACCCCATCACTCTCCTTCTTAGTAAAATAGCCCTTACAAAGCCTGGAGGTGTGTTTGGGGTCATTGTCCTATTGCAAAATAAATGATGGTCCAACTAAACGCAAACTGGATGGAATAGCACGCCGCTGCAAAATGCTGTGGTAGGCATGGTGGTTCTGTATGCCTTCAATTTTGAATAAATCCCCAACAATGTTACCAGCAAAGTACCCCCACACCATCACACCTCCTCCACCATGCTTCATGGTAGAAACCAGCCATGTAGAGTCCATCCGTTCACCTTTTCTACAAACACACGGTGGTTGGATCCAAAGATCTCAAATTTGGACTCATCAGACCAAAGCACAGATTTCCACTGGTCTAATGTCCATTCCTTGTGTTCTTTAGCTAAACAAGTCTCTTCTGCTTGTTGCCTGTCCTTAGCAGTGGTTTCCTAGCAGCTATTTTACCATGAAGGCCTGCTGCACAAGTCTCCTCTTAACAGTTGCTCTAGAGATGAGAGGGTGTGTCCAAACTTTTGGTCTGTAATATATATATATGTGTGTGTGTGTGTGTGTGTGTGTGTGTGTAGTATAAATATATATACACTGATAAGCAAAAGGGTAACAATGTATATAGAAAGTTATGTGGGGTCTCATACTGTATGTAAAGGGCTGTGTGAATGCCCATAATGTATATTGGGAGTGCTGTGTGTCATACTCTATATAGGGGATGTCAGCATACTTAAGGCTGCTCAGTATTAAGTGATACAATTAATAATATAAAATAATTATCATTGAGCATAATTATTTTCAACCTATTGGTTCGGTCTGCACACCAGTTATACAGGTGCATCCCAATAAATTAGAATATCATCAAAAAGTTCATTTATTTCAATTGTCTCTCCAGTAAAGGAGACAAACTCTAGCACAGCGCCACCTATTGGAAGTAGCGATCCTAAAAGTCACAAGTGGATTTTTGACAATCCTTTGCAATATGACTCAGGATATATAAGCCAGATCAGAATCCCAATTTGCAGACACGGTGTTTCGGGGTGCTTGCCCCTCGTCAGTGCAAAGTATGGGGGTGTCTGATCTGGCTCATGAGAAAGCTATGTGGGGACCACGGGGGAACACTATTCTCCTTAAGGAGACTTTGCAAGCCAGTCTGGCTGCCAGGTAAGGGGACTTATAGCTGCAATGCCCCTAAAATTCCACGGGGGAACACTATTCTCCTTAAGGAGACTTTGCAAGCCAGTCTGGCTGCCAGGTAAGGGGACTTATAGCTGCAATGCCCCTCTGGGAAATATTCAAATTGTCTCTCCAGTAAAGGAGACAAACTCTAGCACAGCGCCACCTATTGGAAGTAGCGATCCTAAAAGTCACAAGTGGATTTTTGACAATCCTTTGCAATATGACTCAGGATATATAAGCCAGATCAGAATCCCAATTTGCAGACACGGTGTTTCGGGGTGCTTGCCCCTCGTCAGTGCAAAGTATGGGGGTGTCTGATCTGGCTCATGAGAAAGCTATGTGGGGACCACGGGGGAACACTATTCTCCTTAAGGAGACTTTGCAAGCCAGTCTGGCTGCCAGGTAAGGGGACTTATAGCTGCAATGCCCCTAAAATTCCACGGGGGAACACTATTCTCCTTAAGGAGACTTTGCAAGCCAGTCTGGCTGCCAGGTAAGGGGACTTATAGCTGCAATGCCCCTCTGGGAAATATTCAAATTGTCTCTCCAGTAAAGGAGACAAACTCTAGCACAGCGCCACCTATTGGAAGTAGCGATCCTAAAAGTCACAAGTGGATTTTTGACAATCCTTTGCAATATGACTCAGGATATATAAGCCAGATCAGAATCCCAATTTGCAGACACGGTGTTTCGGGGTGCTTGCCCCTCGTCAGTGCAAAGTATGGGGGTGTCTGATCTGGCTCATGAGAAAGCTATGTGGGGACCACGGGGGAACACTATTCTCCTTAAGGAGACTTTGCAAGCCAGTCTGGCTGCCAGGTAAGGGGACTTATAGCTGCAATGCCCCTAAAATTCCACGGGGGAACACTATTCTCCTTAAGGAGACTTTGCAAGCCAGTCTGGCTGCCAGGTAAGGGGACTTATAGCTGCAATGCCCCTCTGGGAAATATTCAAATTGTCTCTCCAGTAAAGGAGACAAACTCTAGCACAGCGCCACCTATTGGAAGTAGCGATCCTAAAAGTCACAAGTGGATTTTTGACAATCCTTTGCAATATGACTCAGGATATATAAGCCAGATCAGAATCCCAATTTGCAGACACGGTGTTTCGGGGTGCTTGCCCCTCGTCAGTGCAAAGTATGGGGGTGTCTGATCTGGCTCATGAGAAAGCTATGTGGGGACCACGGGGGAACACTATTCTCCTTAAGGAGACTTTGCAAGCCAGTCTGGCTGCCAGGTAAGGGGACTTATAGCTGCAATGCCCCTAAAATTCCACGGGGGAACACTATTCTCCTTAAGGAGACTTTGCAAGCCAGTCTGGCTGCCAGGTAAGGGGACTTATAGCTGCAATGCCCCTCTGGGAAAGATTCAAATTGTCTCTCCAGTAAAGGAGACAAACTCTAGCACAGCGCCACCTATTGGAAGTAGCGATCCTAAAAGTCACAAGTGGATTTTTGACAATCCTTTGCAATATGACTCAGGATATATAAGCCAGATCAGAATCCCAATTTGCAGACACGGTGTTTCGGGGTGCTTGCCCCTCGTCAGTGCAAAGTATGGGGGTGTCTGATCTGGCTCATGAGAAAGCTATGTGGGGATCATGAGCCAGATCAGACACCCCCATACTTTGCACTGACGAGGGGCAAGCACCCCGAAACACCGTGTCTGCAAATTGGGATTCTGATCTGGCTTATATATCCTGAGTCATATTGCAAAGGATTGTCAAAAATCCACTTGTGACTTTTAGGATCGCTACTTCCAATAGGTGGCGCTGTGCTAGAGTTTGTCTCCTTTACTGGAGAGACAATTTGAATATTTCCCAGAGGGGCATTGCAGCTATAAGTCCCCTTACCTGGCAGCCAGACTGGCTTGCAAAGTCTCCTTAAGGAGAATAGTGTTCCCCCGTGGAATTTTAGGGGCATTGCAGCTATAAGTCCCCTTACCTGGCAGCCAGACTGGCTTGCAAAGTCTCCTTAAGGAGAATAGTGTTCCCCCGTGGTCCCCACATAGCTTTCTCATGAGCCAGATCAGACACCCCCATACTTTGCACTGACGAGGGGCAAGCACCCCGAAACACCGTGTCTGCAAATTGGGATTCTGATCTGGCTTATATATCCTGAGTCATATTGCAAAGGATTGTCAAAAATCCACTTGTGACTTTTAGGATCGCTACTTCCAATAGGTGGCGCTGTGCTAGAGTTTGTCTCCTTTACTGGAGAGACAATTTGAATATTTCCCAGAGGGGCATTGCAGCTATAAGTCCCCTTACCTGGCAGCCAGACTGGCTTGCAAAGTCTCCTTAAGGAGAATAGTGTTCCCCCGTGGAATTTTAGGGGCATTGCAGCTATAAGTCCCCTTACCTGGCAGCCAGACTGGCTTGCAAAGTCTCCTTAAGGAGAATAGTGTTCCCCCGTGGTCCCCACATAGCTTTCTCATGAGCCAGATCAGACACCCCCATACTTTGCACTGACGAGGGGCAAGCACCCCGAAACACCGTGTCTGCAAATTGGGATTCTGATCTGGCTTATATATCCTGAGTCATATTGCAAAGGATTGTCAAAAATCCACTTGTGACTTTTAGGATCGCTACTTCCAATAGGTGGCGCTGTGCTAGAGTTTGTCTCCTTTACTGGAGAGACAATTTGAATATTTCCCAGAGGGGCATTGCAGCTATAAGTCCCCTTACCTGGCAGCCAGACTGGCTTGCAAAGTCTCCTTAAGGAGAATAGTGTTCCCCCGTGGAATTTTAGGGGCATTGCAGCTATAAGTCCCCTTACCTGGCAGCCAGACTGGCTTGCAAAGTCTCCTTAAGGAGAATAGTGTTCCCCCGTGGTCCCCACATAGCTTTCTCATGAGCCAGATCAGACACCCCCCATACTTTGCACTGACGAGGGGCAAGCACCCCGAAACACCGTGTCTGCAAATTGGGATTCTGATCTGGCTTATATATCCTGAGTCATATTGCAAAGGATTGTCAAAAATCCACTTGTGACTTTTAGGATCGCTACTTCCAATAGGTGGCGCTGTGCTAGAGTTTGTCTCCTTTACTGGAGAGACAATTTGAATATTTCCCAGAGGGGCATTGCAGCTATAAGTCCCCTTACCTGGCAGCCAGACTGGCTTGCAAAGTCTCCTTAAGGAGAATAGTGTTCCCCCGTGGAATTTTAGGGGCATTGCAGCTATAAGTCCCCTTACCTGGCAGCCAGACTGGCTTGCAAAGTCTCCTTAAGGAGAATAGTGTTCCCCCGTGGTCCCCACATAGCTTTCTCATGAGCCAGATCAGACACCCCCATACTTTGCACTGACGAGGGGCAAGCACCCCGAAACACCGTGTCTGCAAATTGGGATTCTGATCTGGCTTATATATCCTGAGTCATATTGCAAAGGATTGTCAAAAATCCACTTGTGACTTTTAGGATCGCTACTTCCAATAGGTGGCGCTGTGCTAGAGTTTGTCTCCTTTACTGGAGAGACAATTTGAATATTTCCCAGAGGGGCATTGCAGCTATAAGTCCCCTTACCTGGCAGCCAGACTGGCTTGCAAAGTCTCCTTAAGGAGAATAGTGTTCCCCCGTGGAATTTTAGGGGCATTGCAGCTATAAGTCCCCTTACCTGGCAGCCAGACTGGCTTGCAAAGTCTCCTTAAGGAGAATAGTGTTCCCCCGTGGTCCCCACATAGCTTTCTCATGAGCCAGATCAGACACCCCCATACTTTGCACTGACGAGGGGCAAGCACCCCGAAACACCGTGTCTGCAAATTGGGATTCTGATCTGGCTTATATATCCTGAGTCATATTGCAAAGGATTGTCAAAAATCCACTTGTGACTTTTAGGATCGCTACTTCCAATAGGTGGCGCTGTGCTAGAGTTTGTCTCCTTTACTGGAGAGACAATTTGAATATTTCCCAGAGGGGCATTGCAGCTATAAGTCCCCTTACCTGGCAGCCAGACTGGCTTGCAAAGTCTCCTTAAGGAGAATAGTGTTCCCCCGTGGAATTTTAGGGGCATTGCAGCTATAAGTCCCCTTACCTGGCAGCCAGACTGGCTTGCAAAGTCTCCTTAAGGAGAATAGTGTTCCCCCGTGGTCCCCACATAGCTTTCTCATGAGCCAGATCAGACACCCCCATACTTTGCACTGACGAGGGGCAAGCACCCCGAAACACCGTGTCTGCAAATTGGGATTCTGATCTGGCTTATATATCCTGAGTCATATTGCAAAGGATTGTCAAAAATCCACTTGTGACTTTTAGGATCGCTACTTCCAATAGGTGGCGCTGTGCTAGAGTTTGTCTCCTTTACTGGAGAGACAATTTGAATATTTCCCAGAGGGGCATTGCAGCTATAAGTCCCCTTACCTGGCAGCCAGACTGGCTTGCAAAGTCTCCTTAAGGAGAATAGTGTTCCCCCGTGGAATTTTAGGGGCATTGCAGCTATAAGTCCCCTTACCTGGCAGCCAGACTGGCTTGCAAAGTCTCCTTAAGGAGAATAGTGTTCCCCCGTGGTCCTCATTTATTTCAGTAATTCAATACAAAAAAGGAAACACATATATTATATAAAATCATTACACACAGAGTGATCTTTTTCAAGTGCTTATTTCTGTTAATGTTGATGATTATGGCTTACACCCAATGAAAACCCAAAAGTCATTATCTCAGAAAATTAGAATATTATATAAGACCTACTAAAAAAAATTATTTTAAACTCAGAAATGTTGGCGCCTACTGAAAAGTCTGTACAGTAAATGCACTCAATACTTGGTCGGGGCTCCTTTTGCATGAATTACTGCATCAATGCGGCGTGGCATGGAGGCGATCAGCCTGTGGAACTGCTGAGGTGTTATGGAAGTACAGGTTGCTTTGATAGCAGCCATCAGCTCATCTGTATTGTTGGGTCTGGTATCTCTCATCTTCTTCTTGACAAAACCCCATAGATTCTCCATGGGTTTAGGTCAGGTGAGTTTGCTGGACAATCAAGCACAGTGATACTGTGGTTATTAAACCAGGTATTGGTACTTTTGACAGTGTAGAGAGGTGCCAAGTCCTGCTGGAAAATGAAATTTCCATCTCCAATAAGCTTGTTGGCAGAGGGAAGCATGAAGTGCTCTAAACTTTCCTGGTAGACGGCTGCGCTGACTTTGGTCTTGATAAAACAAAGTGGCCCTACACCAGCAGATGACATGGCTCCCCAAACCATCACTGATTTGGAAACTTCACACTAGACCTCAGGCAGCTTGGTTTGTGGCCTCTCCACTCTTCCTCCAGACTCTGGGACCTTGATTTCCAAATGAAATGCAAAATTTACTTTCATCTGAAAACAACATCTTGGACCAGCAACAGTCCAGTTCTTTTTCTCCTTGACCCAGGTAAGACACTTCTGCCATTGTCTATTAGTCATGAGTGGCTTGACACAAGGATTCGACACTTGTAGCCCATGTCCTGGATACATCTGTGTGTGGTGGCTCTAGGAGCACTGACTCCAGCAGCAGTTCACTCCTAGTGAATCTCCCCCAAATTTTTGAATGGCCTTTACTTAACAATCCTATCAAGGCTTTGATCATCCCTGTTGCCTGTGCACCTTTTTCTACCACACTTTTTCTGTCCACTCAACTTTGCATTAATATGCTTGGATACAGTACTCTGTGACCAGCCAGATTCTTTAGCAATGACATTTTGTGTCTTACTCTGCTTGTGGAGTGTGCCAATGACTGCCTTCTGGACATCTCTCAAGTCAGCAGTCTTCCCCATGATTGTGTAGCCTACTGAACCAGACTAAGGGACCATTTTAAATGCTTAGGAAGCCTTTACAGGTGTTTTGTGGTACTTATTCTATTTTTCTGAGATAATGACTTTTGAGTTTTCATTAGCTGTAAGCCATAATCATCAACATTAACAGAAATAAACACTTGAAATAGATACTCTGTTTGTAATGACTCTATATAATATATGTGTTTCCTTTTTTGTATTGAATTACTGAAATAAATTAACTTTTTGAGGATATTCTAATTTATTGAGATGCACTGCTACTGTGGCGAGCCCTGCACATGTCTGCTGATTTGAACAGCAGATGTGTGGGGCTAACAGGCGCGGGTGGATCTGTGATCCACCCATGCTTCCTTGCAACTTGGATCACACCCTCAAAATGAGACAGCGCAATTTAAATGGCCGCTGCGGAGATCGGGCCATTCACCACCGCCATCGGTGGCCCCTTGACACGAACACGGGGAGCTGATAGTTGCCATGGTAGCGTCGGGTCATGTGATGACTCCTGTCACTATCATGACGTATTTCCTCTGTGAGCTGACAGAGCACTGGCTCACACAGGCACGTTGCATTTCAAATGATCAGAGCTGTGCAGCGCTGATCAGCAGAAATGAGCACGCGATCAGACTGTGCAGTGATAAAGTCCCCTAGGAGGACTAGTAACATAAATAAATAAATTGTAAAAAAAAAAAAAAAAAGATTTTAAAAATATTAAAAAATAAAGAGAAACCTAAAAGTTCAAATCACTCCTATTTGCCCCATTGAAAATAAAACAGAATAAAAAAAATAAAAATATACACATTTGGTATTGTCGCGTTCAGAAATGCCCGATCTATCAAAATATAAAATGAATTAATCTGATCGGTACATGGTGTGGCGAGAAAAAAATTCCAAACGCCAAACTTATGTTTTTTGTCATCGCAAACATTATTTAAAATTAATAGTTTTATTCAAAAGTACAACTAGTCTCACAAACAATAAGCCCTCATATGGCAATATTAAAAAGTTACGAGGAGACGAGGAGGATGACAGAGTGTGTCATCATGTCAATCAAGGAAGGAAGCCGGCAATCAGCGGAGGAGGGGGATAAAGGAGCAGAAAATGAGCCAGCCCCTGTGGCCCACCAAGGTAATTAGCATACCTAAGGGCCAAGTTTTATAAAGTTATTTTTGGGGTCTAAAAGGGGAGTCAGGGCCAAGGGGCACCTTCCTAGAATGCAGCCCAGGAGCTCCAGAAGGGGATTCTTTTCGTTTCATAGGGAAATATCTGGTGACAGGTTCCCTTTAAATGGTTTAATACCAGTAAGTCTTGGTAGAATCCCGCTTTCAGTAACTTTTTCATTTTTCCTCAACTCTTCCAGTGTGTTGAATTAGAGTTGCGGAGGAACACCTGCATTATTCATGAAATGTGCAATTTATCCATCGTGTTGTGTTAGATGATGATACACCAATTGCCAAATGAAACAATGCATCAGGAAGCAAGCAGCCAGCAGTTATGGTTTTTGTTTCATACTTTACTGGAGCCGTATTTGAAACTTGCTGATTTTGGGTTGTGGGAAAGCCCCTGGCCCTCCATCTCAGCTAGTTCTGCTAATTGATAGTGACGAGACTGATCTCTGGAGTGAGAGATGAAAGGCACATCTGCCATGCCCAGTTAATCAGGGCAGACTAGCCCTGGTAGAAGTGAAACCCACTTGTCTTAATCATGTGGTGGTACTTTATCAATAGGTAAATTATGCTAATGAAACTCCAGGAGATTGTCTATCAGACTGACATGTTAGATGACACTTTTCAACCATGACTACACAAACTTGGTGAACATTGCGGGAGGTCTTAATATTCGTTTTATGACTCTAAGGTGGGCTTTGCACGTTGCGACATCGCAAGCCGATGCTGCGATGTCGCACGCGATAGTGCCCGCCCCCGTCGCAGGTACGATATCGTGTGATAGCTGGCGTAGCGAAAATTATCGCTACGCCAGCTTCACACGCACTCACCCGCCCTGCGACCGTCGCCCCGCCTCCTTCCTAAGGGGGCGGGTCGTGCGGCGTCATAGCGACATCACACGGCAGGCGACCAATAGCGGCGGAGGGGCGGAGATGAGCAGGATGTAAACATCCTGCCTACCTCCTTCCTTCCACATATCCTACGGAAGCCGCAGTGACGCCGGTAGGAGATGTTCCTCGCTCCTGCGGCGTCACACACAGCGATGTGTGCTGCCGCAGGAACGAGGAACCACATCGGACCGTCGCGTCAGCATAATTATGGATTACGCCGACGTTGCAGCGATGATACGATTACGACGATTTTGCGCTCGTAAATCGTATCATCTAGGCTTTACACACTACGATGTCGCATGCGATGCCGGAAGTGCGGCACTTTCAATTTGACCCCACCGACATCGCACCTGCGATGTCGTAGTGTGCAAAGCCGCCCTAAGTTTCAGTTGAGCTTGCATAAAAAATATCCAGTGTTTCTTCAATTATTTCCAACTGTTTATAATCCTATATTTTTGTTATCTCATATTACAATGAAAACTAAGGTTTATTTAAAGAGGTGGTCTGAAGACCAAAGGAAATGTCATTTAAATCCCTATCTATTTGATGCTATAATCAGAGCTATTTTCTAATATGCTTATATTAACAACTCCCTACCGTTCCTATCTAACTGCTATTACGTTTTTTTTCTATTTCCTGTGTGATGACTCTTCACTTCAGGATCCCAGTGCATGCTAGTACTCAAACAAAGTGTCATCAGGAGCAGAGTCTGGGCAGTGACAGCAGCCTCTGTCCCCTCCATGATGGTCATCATGACACAGAGGGACAGCTCAGCCCCTGAAATGAGTGTCATGATGATGCCTTGTTTCAAGGTGAGGACAGAGGCTGCAGTCAGTGCCACAGACTCTGTCCCCTGATCACACTTTGTCTGAGTATCCCAGAAAGCACTAGGATTCTCAAACGAAGCGTCATCAGAAAAGTGTTTTTATACACATGTTAGAAAATTGCTTAGATTATAGCATTGCATAGATAGGGGTTTAAAGAAAATTTTCTATTGCCTTCAGACCACCCCGTTAAAGATGGCCATACATTTATTCTCCTACTTTGTCGAGATCAGCCAACTATCTGATGTATATGGGATGCCCTGACTTCTGAAAGAAGGATCAGTCATATTGAATTTGACCACCTGGTCCTTCTCTTCTCATGGAAAATAAACTGGCACTAGAGGTCCCTGGCAGCAGCTTACTTTCCTTTGTTCATTGAGAACACATTGAAACTCAGGCAAGAAAAAAAAAAAAGCTCTTTATTTTGCTGGTGCACCGTTGACTGGATATAAAGAATCACCTAGACAGGGTGCTGTTTTATAAGTATTTTCATATAAAACAAGAAAACAAATGAGACCCTGAGAGGGGATTATAACGCACAGTCCAGTTTTATGGGAATAAGCATTTTTCTTCTACTTAGCCAGTGTTTACCTTTGTGCATGGCCCTGGATACTGAGGAGTTCTGTTTCGTGCAGATACACACTTTTCACCAGTTTATGCTGGGTCATTCTTCAGTGTGTTGTGCTTTCATAGTGGTTAGTTATGTAGAGATTTTTCTTGCCATTTAGTGACATAAAATAATAATATGGGGGATTTTTTACCTCAAAGATGTAGCGTTTTTGTCACAAAAAATGCACCAAAAAAGCACTATGGCAAAAACGCATCAAAAAACGCAATGCGTTTTTGATGCGTTTTTACTGTGTTTTTCCCAAAGCGTTTCTTAAGTCAAATCTATTGACTGGAAGGGCTCAAAAACTCTGGAAAATGCAAAAAGAATTGACATGCTGCATCTTCAAAAACGCAGCCAAGATGTAGCCAACAAAAGATTCCCAGTGTGGACAGCAAAATCGAAATTTCATGGACTTTGCTGGGATAAGAAAATGCATGCATTTTGGTGCATGTTTGTGACCTCAAAAACGCAGCAACAGATGCCCTGTGTGAACTTAGCCTTAGGGAGTAAAGGCCCCGTCACACGCAGCGACGTATCTAACGATATATCGCCGGGGTCACGGATTCCGTGACGCACATCCGGCATCGTTAGCGACGTCATTGCCTGTGATACGCACAAACGACCATTAACGATGGAAAATAGTCACCAAATCGTCCATCGTTGACACGTTGTTCCTTTTTAAAAAATCGTTGATTGTTGAGCACACAGGTTGTTCGTCGTTCCCGAGGCAGCACACATCGCTACATGTGACACCTCGGGAATGACGAACTGCAGCTTACCTTTGGCCGCCCGCAATGAGGAAGAAAGGAGATGGGTGGGATGTTAAGTCCCGCTCATCTCCACCCCTCCGCTTCTATTGGGCGGCCGCTGTGACGCCGCACGAACCACCCCCTTAGAGAGGAGGCGGTTGACTGGTAACAGCGACGTGGCTAGTCAGGTAAAGGCCCCGTCACACACAGAGATAAATCTTTGGCAGATCTGTGGTTGCAGTGAAATCATGGACATATTGTTCCATTTGTACACAGCCACAAACCTGGCACTGATTGTCCACAATTTCACTGCAACCGCAGATCTGCCGCAGATTTATCTCTGTGTGTGACAGGGCCTTAAGTCCGTGTGACGGCTCCGAACGATATTGTGCGCCACGGGCATCGATTTGCCCCTGACGCACAAACGACGGGGGCGGGTTCTTTCACCAGTGATATCGCTAGCAATATCGCTGTGTGTAACACCCCCTTTACCCTCAGCTAGGGGCGGACACAGACAGGAGAGGGCCCCTGTGCAAGAACAATATATGGGCCATTTGCAGTCCAATAGCTCATCATAATGCACAATGTGATGGCTCAGGAAGAGAAGCCAGCTCTGGCCCTATGGTAATATATTGCTTACCTAGTGACATTTTTATTCATATGCAATATATGTATCTATATTAGCAAAAATGTTTCCATACAAATTGTGTATATCCGACCCCTCAAAATACAGTTTATATGCACTCATCCTTGTTAGACATGCTTCCTAAGGCCTGCGCCACACATCCGTGCCTCCGGCACGTGTTTGTCATTTTTTACACGTACCGGCGGCACGGAGACATGTACAGCAATGCTACCCTATGGTAGCAGGCACACACACGTAAAACCACACGGAACGTGTGTCCATGTGCGTTTGTACGTGTGTGCGATTTTCAAAGCGCTGACATGTCAGTGTTTTCTCCGGCAGCACGGGTGTTACACGGCCCGCACCCGTACCACACGGGTGTAGTGTGGATGCGGTCCCGTGTGACACGCGCCGGAGTAAACACACATGTCAGGGAAAAAAATAAAAAACATTAACTCACCTTCTCCAGCCCTCCTGTCTCTGCCGCTGCTGCCTCTTGCTGCCGACCGCCGCTCATTATTCTCATTGAATATTCACTTCACTGCCTGGCAGCAGCAGCAGCGGGGAGACAGGAGGGCTGGAGACCGAGGATCAGCACCACGGACAGCAGCGCGGACATCAGGAAGGACCAGGTGAGTATAATAATTACCGGTTCTACGTGTGCTATCGCGGATAGCACACGTAGAACACACGTGTCACGCACGTACCAGAGACACGTACTTACCTGCACGCAACACGCAGGGGAAATACGTGTCTCTCGGCACGTGCGTGAAATTCACGTGAGTGTGGCAGAGGCCTAAAAGTCCAGCCTGTGTCAATTCTGTATTTTTTCATGAAAGGAGGTCTTTTCACTAAACTATCAGTCTCGCCCTTTTCATAAATTTTCACTGTCAACAACGAAACATTGTAACATGTGCAGAAGTGTGCCAAAGACAACACGCCGCGCAAAGTATAACAAACTCTTCAAAAGTTACAAAAAGCTGAACTACCACGAAGTGGAAAATAAGTGCAAGCTTATTTACCTGTCATTTCTGTATTATATGGTCTGACATGCTATTAACTAGAAAACACACATACAAAGTGTGCAACTGATACGTCAGATGTCCTCCGCTGTCCTCCGCTCAGCACAGGATAGAAGGGGGTGATGCTGCAATTCTCAACAGCAAAATGTCAGCGAACAGTCATGGCTGAAAGTGTTGACACCCTTGAAATTGTTCCCATTGAGCACCTGTGGAGAAATCTTAAAATTGCTGTTGTGAGAACATATTAGAACTGGGACAGTTTGCAAAAGAGTGGTGCATAATTCAAGTTGAGAGGTGTAAGAAGCTTGTTGATGGTTATAGGAAGCAAATGATTGCAGTTATATATTCCAAAGGATGTGCAACCAAATATTAAGTTGAGGATGCCAACAATTTTGTCTGGCCCATTATGTGTGAAATTATGTCCAATTTTCCATTTTTCTCTTCTTTTTTTTGTGGTGTTCCAATACACACAAAGGAAATAAATGTGCATAACAAATTGTGTAATTGCAATAAATTTATGGGAGAAAAACTTAATTTTCTGGAACAATTTCAAGGGTGCCAATACTTTAGGCTATTACTGTAAATGGTTGCATTCCCCATAAAAAAAAATAAAATATGGAGAATCTTTTCTCGGAACTCTGCTTTATTTTGTCATTTCTACTGGAAAAACGTGTATGAACTAACCAGGCATTATCAATGTCATTGTTCGAGTATCTAGGGACTAGAGATGAGCGAACCGGTCCCGGTTCGGCTCGAGGTCGGTTCGCCGAACGGAGGTCCCGTTCGAGTTCGGCTCGTCGAACGTTCGACGAACCGAACTCGAACTGCATAGGAAACAATGGCAGGCAATCACAAACACAGAAAAACACCTAGAAAACACCCTCAAAGGTGTCCAAAAGGTGACAAACAACTCAAACACATGGGAAAGTGACAAGGACATATACTCATGCGAAAACAAAACAGCTGGACAAGGAAAAAGAGGAGGACACACAGATATAGGCATGGCACGCCCTTCTAAAATCATGTAAAACACCGCAAGGTGACTCCAAGCGTAGTCTCCCTTTTTTTCCAAAAATTGGGCCCCACACACACCCACCCATTCAGTGGCAGCACTTGTGCCCTAGTTGTACACTTCACAGCTAGATTTGCATCAAGCACATTCAAAAATACGCCATAATTAACTGTCCCCAGCATGACACCAGGGTAGGTAGCAAAGTCTTTCCTGATCCCAGCTCTGTTCATCTTGGCTTCTTTTAAAAACAATGTAAGCAAGGGTTACTCCAAGCGGAGTCTCCCTTTTTTTCCAAAAATTGTGCCCCACACACACCCACCCATTCAGTGGCAGCACTTGTGCCCTAGTTGTACACTTCACAGCTAGATTTGCATCAAGCACATTCAAAAATACGCCATAATTAACCGTCCCCAGCATGACATCGGGGTAGGTAGATAAAGTCTTTGCTGAACCATGACTTGTTCATCTTGGCTTCTTTTAAAAACAATGTAAGCAAGGGTTACTCCAAGCGGAGTCTCCCTTTTTTTCCAAAAATTGTGCCCCACACACACCCATTCAGTGGCAGCAGTTGTGCCCTAGTTGTACACTTCACAGCTAGATTTGCATCAAGCACATTCCAAAATACGCCATAATTAACCGTCCCCAGGATGACACCAGGGTAGGTAGCAAAGTCTTTCCTGATCCCAGCTCTGTTCATCTTGGCTTCTTTTAAAAACAATGTAAGCAAGGGTTACTCCAAGCGGAGTCTCCCTTTTTTTCCAAAAATTGTGCCCCACACACACCCACCCATTCAGTGGCAGCACTTGTGCCCTAGTTGTACACTTCACAGCTAGATTTGCATCAAGCACATTCCAAATCCACAAGCATTTACTCTCCCCAGGATGACACAGGGGTTGTAAATTCCTTCTGGATCCATGACTTGTTCATTTTGATGAACGTCAGTCTGTCCACATTGTCACTGGACAGACGCGTGCGCTTAACTGTCAGCACACACCCAGCAGCACTGAAGACACGTTCAGAGACAACGCTGGCAGCTGGACACGACAAAATCTCCAAGGCGTAAGTTGCGAGCCATTTTTCTAGGTTTGAAGCCCAAAAGGAGCAAGGCTCCAGTTGCACAGTCATGGCATCGATGTTCATTTGGAGATACTCCTGTATCATCCTCTCCAGCCGTTGACTATGTGTCAGACTTGTTGTCTCTGGTGGCCTTGCAAAGGAGGGTCTAAAAAAATTATGAAAAGATTCCATAAAATTGCTGTTACCAGCACCAGATACGGTCCTACTGGTACGTGTAGACTGTTGAAGATGACGAGACCGTCCCATGTTTGTCAAGTTACAACTGGGAGATTCACTCCCTGCACCTGCACGGTTGTTTGGTGGAAAAGCAGATCTAAGATCGAGTAACAGCTTCTGCTGATACTCCTGCATACGTGCGTCCCTTTCTATGGCTGGAATTATGTCACAAAATTTGGACTTGTACCGGGGATCTAATAGTGTGGCAAGCCAGTAGTCATCATCACTTCTAATTTTGACAATACGAGGGTCATGTTGGAGGTAGTGCAACAAGAAGGCACTCATGTGTCTTGCGCAGCCATGCGGACCAAGTCCACGCTGTGTTGTGGCATAGAGGTGCTAACCGTTCTTTCTTCCTCTGACATCTCCCCCCAACCTCTTTCAACTGAAATTTGACCAAGGTCTCCCTCATCTGCTGAGTCTTCCATGTCCATGGACAGTTCGTCCTCCATTTCTTCATGTCCTCCTGCACCTTCCTCAACATCTCGCCTGCTACCATGCGCCCTTGTTGATCCCTGTACCCCATGCTCCCATGCCTGGCGCCTTGGTGATGATGAACGTCTGGACCTTGGTGATGTTGTTGTGTCTTGCGCATATGAATCCTCCTGTAGTTCCTCCCCTTCCTGTTGTCCCACCCCCTGACTCCGAATAGTGTTTAGCGTGTGTTCCAGCATGTAAATGACTGGAATCGTCATGCTGATAATGGCATTGTCAGCGCTAAACATATTCGTCGCCATGTCGAAACTGTGCAGAAGGGTGCATAGGTCCTTGATCTGAGACCACTCCATCAGGGTGATCTGCCCCACCTCTGCATCTCGTTGGCCCAGGCTATACGTCATGACGTATTGCACCAGGGCACGGCGGTGCTGCCACAGTCGCTGTAACATGTGGAGAGTTGAATTCCAGCGTGTCGCCACATCGCATTTCAGGCGATGAACCGGCAGGCCGAAAGACTTCTGGAGCGATGCAAGTCGCTCAGCTGCGGCGCTTGAACGGCGGAAGTGAGCAGACAGTTTTCGTGCCCTGTTCAGAAGGCCATCTAGGCCGGGATACTGTGTTAAAAATTGCTGCACGACAAGGTTCAACACGTGAGCCATACAAGGTACGTGTGTCACCTTGCCCAGGCGAAGGGCCGCACCCAGGTTTGCAGCATTGTCGCACACGGCCTTACCAGGCTGCAGGTTGAGTGGAGACAACCATTTATTAAACTCGGACCGCAGAGCTGACCACAACTCCTCAGCTGTGTGACTCTTATTCCCAAGACATGTCAAGCTAAAGACCGCCTGATGCCGTTGCGCTCTGCTGCCAGCATAGTAATGAGGGGTGCGTGATTCCTTCTGCGCAGTGAGAACGCTGGTGGCCTGACCAGGCAGGCTTGGGGCGGAGGTGGAGGACCCAGATGAGCTGGAGGATGCAGAAGCAGTGGCGGAACTTGGACAGACAGAGGATTGACACAAGTCGTGGGGACGGCAAGACTTGTGCAGCAGACCCTTCACCATCTATCACCATAGTTACCCAGTGCCCAGTCAGCGACATGTAACGTCCCTGTCCATGCTTACTGGTCCAAGTATCGGTGGTGAAATGCACCCGTTCACACACAGAGTTTCTCAAGGAAGCGGTGATGTTGTGTGCGACATGCTGGTGTAGCGCGGGCACACCTTTCTTAGAGAAGTAGTGGCGACTAGGCATCTGGTACTGGGGCACAGCGACAGACATAAGGTCTCTAAAATCCTGTGTGTCCACTAGACGGAAAGGCAGCATTTCTGTAGCCAACAGCTTACAGAGGGATAGAGTCAACCTCTTAGCTTTGTCATGGGTCACAGGAAATGGCCTTTTATTTGACCACATCTGAGGGACAGAGATCTGGCTGCTGTGTGTAGACGGTGTTGAGTAGGGTGTCCCTGGAAAAATGCAGGTTTGTGAGGAAAGTGCAGGCGGAGACATGATGTTGCCTTCATCCAAAGTTGGTGCTATCGATGTCTGAGACAGCTGTACACACTCACTTGTTTCCCCTTCCAAAACAACTGACGACCTACCAAGCAAACTGCCTGTTGCGGTTACAGTGGTGGAAGTTGTGGGTGGAAAAACAGGTGTGACAGCTGTCCCCACAGTCCTAGAAGACGACGAGCGCGCGGATGCACTGGAAGGGTCAAGCGGTGGATGGTTCGCTCCGCTAGGCCGCATTGCAGCACGGTGAGCTTCCCACCGGGCCATATGATATTTATTCATGTGACGATTCATGGAAGAAGTTGTCAAACTGCTGAGGTTTTGACCTCTACTAAGAGAACCATGACAAATTTTACAGATCACATAATTTGGGCGATCTTTTTCTATGTCAAAAAAGGACCAGGCTAGGCAAGGCTTAGAGGCCATGCGACCTGTTGATCCACCCCGAATAATGCTCAGAGGCAGAGTGGTGGCTGAGGATGCAGTTGTAGACGTGCTACCAGTACTCCGACTCTGTCCAGGAAGGCGCAAGGTAACTTCGTCATCAGTTGCATCCTCCTCCACCACCTCTGTTGACCTCCTCGAGTGCCTGACTGTGGGTTGACAGTAGGTGGGATCTAGAACTTCATCATCAATTGTTGTGTTTGCACTCCCCTCCCCCTCTGACCGAGCCTCTTCTTGCACTGACCGAATATTTAAGTTGTCATCCCAATCGGGTATCTGAGTCTCCTCTTCATCAGTATGTTCCTTATTGTCTATAACCACAGGTGTTACAGTTTGTGACAAAGGGTCAACATTATGCTCCGAAACTTTGTCCTCACGGCCTGAATCAGAGTCACAAAGGTTCTGGGCATCACTGCAGACCATTTCCTGTTCTGTACTCACTGTAGCTTGGGAGCAGACCTCTGATTCCCAGGCTATAGTGTGACTAAACAGCTCTGCAGACTCAGCCATCTCAGTTCCACCATACTGTGCAGGGCTGATGGAGACTTCAGAGCTGGGAGAAATCAAGTTTGATTGGGATGACAACTCAGAGGACTGGTATTTTTTGGATGCGGTACTTGAAGTGGCTGAGAGGGCACTTGTTGGACCACTTGAGATCCATTCAAGCATTTTCCTTTTTTGCCCATCATCTACCTTTGTTCCTGTTGTTCGTGTCCGTAAAAAAGGGAGCACATCGGATTGTCCACGGTAAGTAGTAGACATCTTACTTTTGCTGGTAGATGGTCTATCTTCAGCAGATGATAATGGAGCTTTGCCACCTTCCCCACGGACAAAACCTTTTTTGCCTTTTCCACCACGCCTCTTCCCCTTTCCACCAGCATCTGTCATTTTGCCACTCATGTTGATTGCGACAAGATTGTGGACTGAAAATGTGGTAGTAAAAATTGAGAGGTGGTGTAGATTGCAGTGGTGGTCTAGCTTTATTAACAGCAGAATAATAAAGAATAAATATCCCTGACAATGCAACTACGGCCCTTAAACTGGCAGCAAAAATTGCTAGTATAATGGCTTAGTTATAATGAGTTGGAGTGTGCAATGCAGGCAGACGTGCTTTGCAAATGTCTTTGCACTAGTGTGACTATAGCAAAGTCCAATAGCCACGTTTAGGATGCCACTAGGTACACTGAGTGTTTGCTAGTATAATGGCTTAGTTATAATGAGTTGGAGTGTGCAATGCAGGCAGACGTGCTCTGCAAATGTCTTTGCACTAGTGGGACTATAGCAAAGTCCAATAGCCACGTTTAGGATGCCACTAGGTACACTGAGTGTTTGCTAGTATAATGGCTTAGTTATAATGAGTTGGAGTGTGCAATGCAGGCAGACGTGCTCTGCAAATGTCTTTGCACTAGTGTGACTATAGCAAAGTCCAATAGCCACGTTTAGGATGCCACTAGGTACACTGAGTGTTTGCTAGTATAATGGCTTAGTTATAATGAGTTGGAGTGTGCAATGCAGGCAGACGTGCTCTGCAAATGTCTTTGCACTAGTGGGACTATAGCAAAGTCCAATAGCCACGTTTAGGATGCCACTAGGTACACTGAGTGTTTGCTAGTATAATGGCTTAGTTATAATGAGTTGGAGTGTGCAATGCAGGCAGACGTGCTCTGCAAATGTCTTTGCACTAGTGTGACTAGACAACAGTCCAATAGCCACGTTTAGGATGCCACTAGGTACACTGAGTGTTTGCTAGTATAATGGCTTAGTTATAATGAGTTGGAGTGTGCAATGCAGGCAGACGTGCTTTGCAAATGTCTTTGCACTAGTGGGACTAAAGCAAAGTCCAATAGCCACGTTTAGGATGCCACTAGGTACACTGAGTGTTTGCTAGTATAATGGCTTAGTTATAATGAGTTGGAGTGTGCAATGCAGGCAGACGTGCTCTGCAAATGTCTTTGCACTAGTGCGACTATAGCAAAGTCCAATAGCCACGTTTAGGATGCCACTAGGTACACTGAGTGTTTGCTAGTATAATGGCTTAGTTATAATGAGTTGGAGTGTGCAATGCAGGCAGACGTGCTCTGCAAATGTCTTTGCACTAGTGTGACTATAGCAAAGTCCAATAGCCACGTTTAGGATGCCACTAGGTACACTGAGTGTTTGCTAGTATAATGGCTTAGTTATAATGAGTTGGAGTGTGCAATGCAGGCAGACGTGCTCTGCAAATGTCTTTGCACTAGTGTGACTATAGCAAAGTCCAATAGCCACGTTTAGGATGCCACTAGGTACACTGAGTGTTTGCTAGTATAATGGCTTAGTTATAATGAGTTGGAGTGTGCAATGCAGGCAGACGTGCTCTGCAAATGTCTTTGCACTAGTGTGACTATAGCAAAGTCCAATAGCCACGTATAGGATGCCACTAGGTACACTGAGTGTTTGCTAGTATAATGGCTTAGTTATAATGAGTTGGAGTGTGCAGAGGACAGGAGGGTACAGTGGCAGGATTGTGGGGCTCTGGGTAGAGGAAAGGAAGCCTGCCTTTCTATTCCCTCCTAATAGGGAAATGCAGGGAGGAAATTCCTGACCTTGGCTACACAGACGCTGTCGCTGTTTTCAGGACCTGTCACCTATGGCTCTGACCCTAACGGTTTGAGCCCTTAATAGGACTCAGGAGGACGGAGCTGCGACAGTGATGTCTGACACCAAAGACGCAGAAGGCAGATAATGGCGTCCTGGAGGAAAATGTCCGGTTTTATAATGCAGGGACATGTGACATGGACATCCTATCACACATGCCGTTGCTTCTCTGGCTAAAAGTCCACTTAGCTGTGTGTGTGTCTGGGATTGGCTGACATGCTGGCCCGCCCCACTACACGCGCGCGCTTAGGGAAGGAAGACAAGGAAAAAAAAAAAAAAAATGGCGATCGCCATTATAGAAACAGCAGTGATCTGAAGGCGCTGTTCCCGCACACTATACACTGAAATGTCATAATAGTGTGATTCACAGAGTGACTTACACTATTACAGCGGAAAGCCAGCTAGGAATTAGCTGTTTTTTTGCTGCTAGAACCGTTCTCGAACGTTTCTAGAACTATCGAGCTTTTGCAAAAAGCTCGAGTTCTAGTTCGATCTAGAACAGGCCCCAAAATCACTCGAGCCTAGAACTGGAGAACCTCGAACCACGAACCGCGCTCAACTCTACTAGGGACATGCATCATTGCTATATAATATTACACCTGATAGTCTCAAATCAGACTGTGTAAGTGTAGAATGGTACGAAAAAGAGGAAAAACATGTTCCTGGGTTCTGGGGCCTTTTTGTCGAGTGCAAAAGACTAGAAGTAGAAAAGAAAATTAACAGCCAGTCCTTATTTGATTCATACATTTCCAGGAGGAATAACAGAGGAATATAACACAGAGTTCTAAAACAAAGTTCTCTGTAATTAGAGGTCCTGCATCTTTTCTTAACACTTCACACTGTGCTGTTCTTATTCTTCTTGGAAATGCATGAATAAGTTGACTGTTACCAATCTTCCTATCATTAAAATGTGTCCGATCACTATCTGACACTGTCAGTACAGATTGTGAGATGGTGCAGCGATTTATCCTATTGACAGGTAATGATGAGAATATCACATTACTGGAATTATTATGCATTTACTAAGTTGAGAACAAAAAAAGAGAGCGATCAAGTAATAAATAAAGATGCAATACAAGTGTTTGATAAAACAGACTTGTCAGGAAAGTTGCCCATTTCATGGTAAATGCCATGAAATTGGTGTTTGTACATACAGGCATGTATGAGAAACTAGGTCAGGACTAGACCCCAAGTCTATCAATTGTTTTTATTATAGGAAAATTTACAACAAACTGTGTATATGCAGTGGTGTATCGCTAATGGTGGCAGACCACGCTGCTGCTATTTAGCTCATGAGTCTGTTGGGCTCCAGTACCAATACAGACACCGGTATATACTATATAGAGGACTATGGGCTGTACATTATATGTGGAGTTGTGTTATACTATCTGGAGGACTATGGTGGTGCATCCACAACCTGTCTCCTTCCTACATCTGTGACCTAGTCTCCCGGTACTTACCTGCACGAAACCTTCGATCCTCACAAGATCTCCTTCACTACTCCCCTCTCATCTCCTCTTCCCACAATCGCATCCAAGATTTCTCCCGTGCCTCCCCCATACTCTGGAATGCTCTGCCTCAACACATCAGACTCACCCACCTTGACAAGCTTCAAAAGGAACCTGAAGACCCACCTCTTCTGACAAGCCTACAACCTGCAGTAACCCTCAGTCTGATACAGCGACGCACAATCAGCTCTACCCTCACCTACTGTATCCTCACCTATCTCTTGTAGACTATGAGCTCTCACGGGCAGGGACCTTTATCCTCCTGTACCTGTCTGTGTCTTGTATTGTTTATGATTATTGTACTTGTCCCTATTATGTACACCCCTTTCACATGTAAAGCGCCATGGAATAAATGCTGCTATAATAATAAATTATAATAATAATGATATATGGAAGTGCATTATACTATATGGAGGACTATAGGTATGCATTATATTATATGGAGGGTTATGGGGGTGCATTATACCATATGGATGACTATGGATTGTGCATTATACTATATGAAGGACCATGGAGGCTGCACTATATTATATGAAGAATTATAGGGAGTACATTCTATTATATAGAGGACTATGGGGATGAATTATACGATATAGAAGGCAATGTGGGGCCCATTATACTCTATGGAAGGCTATGTCAGGACCATTGCAATATTTTGAGGGCTATGTAGAGGCCATTATACTATTAAGAGCGCTATGTGGCAACCAATATAATATGGAGAGCTATGAGAGAGCCTTTATACTTTATGGAGGGCTCTTTGAGGGCCATTACACAGTGTGTAAGCAGTTATGCAGTTGAAAGGATTGAATGGGGTCCATCATACTGCGTGGAGGGCTGTGTGGGGGGCGTTATACTGTTTGGAGTGCAATTGGGAGCCTTAATACAGTGTGCATTCCATAATACTGTGTAATGGCCCATTATACTGCATGCAGGGCAGTGTGGGGGTCACAGATGGGGATTATACTGTGTTGAGGGCACCACATTTTGCCGGGGTAGTTAAGAGGGATACAGTAGGGTCATTATACTGCGCGTGTGGAGGATACTGGTGAGTAAATCACTGTGGGGGATCATACAGTGTTTGTGGGGCCATTTTGTTGGCATCATACTTTATGGTTGCAATGAAAGGGGAATCTAGGGGCTTCAATAGGAGTAGAATTACTTTGAAAGGGCTGAAAAGCTGTGACATAGGCTATTATGTGACCCAGACGAATATTATTTATTTTATTTTTTTTTAGGGTGGCCCAATTAGAACATCTGCTATGGGGCCCCATGACTTCTGTGTATAGCCCTGTGAATATGTGTGTCTGTATATAATATATATATAATCATATATTAATAGGTAAATATATTACCATTGAAAAGATTAGATCAAACACCATATATATAACGTTGAAAAATGAAATAGACTAAGAAGCAGACCGAACTTGACATAAGGGAGGGAGATCCAGTATTCAGCTTTGGATAGCTGCCAAAACCTTTGAGTAAACTATCCAGACTTCTAGACCCTCTTTTCTCAGTGCCTCCCCAAATCTACAGTGAGACTTATTAGTAGAGCAGTGCAGATCATAGATGCCAATTGTTACTTTCCCAGGATCTGGAACAGTGTATCTTATTCATAAAACAGAGGGTGAATGTGCTGGCAGTAGTAATGCAGACTCCTGTCCCTTGCCATACAAAAGTGACTGGTCGTACAGTTCACAATGACTTTTTCTGCATTTTAAGGTAGTAGAAGTGACTGAACACAAGAGCTCTGTTGATTCTGCTTAATACAACTTATGTATTGCTGCCATCTCCTCATATTACAGACTGGTCAAGCGTAAGCGTCACAGACTTAACTTTACCTACTGTATCTCTAAGGCAGCCAGCATCCTTTTTTATATATATATATATATATATATATATATATATATATATGTGTGTGTGTGTGTGTGTGTGTGTGTGTGTGTGTGTATATATATGTATATATATATATATATATATATATATATATATATATAAGTCCGGAATTGCCATTAGTTATGTCCAGTGTTAAAACTGTGGCTCAGTGTTGCTCCCCAGGGCAAGTAGTTTGTGTGTTCTCCCTGTGTCTGTATATGTGACCCTGATCTAGGGTAATATGGTAGTACACCGGAGGTAGCTGTAGTTTCTTTCTCTGATTGCATGCTGGTTTGAGTGTTCAGTATAACACTTAAAAAGGTCATATATCTTCGATAGCTGTCGAAAAAAATCTTTGATGGGGTGACAACGTTCCCTCACACAACCCCATTGAGATATGTCCTTGAGGGATAGGCCACTGCTGGTCATCTCATTTGAGAAAGGATTGGGCATGTTGAAACCTAAAGGCCTCCCTTAATACATATTAGACTGTCAACCAAACCTGCCTGTATCATCGGGTTTGTCCAAAAGTCTAATCTAAATGGGGGCACCAGCCAACTGTTGTTGGGGGAGATGTTGATTGGGCATGTCCAATTTTGGACTGCTGATTGCATTGTTCTCCCAAAGGTAAGCCACAGGCCAACATGTCAATCGATGGCTTTCTCATAGAGAACACAGGAGCATTCAGCTGCACCAGTGCTTATGTGTATGGGAGAGTTGGCAAAAATGACTGTTGGCTAAACAATCAGCCAAAGCATCGTTCAACCATCAGCCATCTAATGTAACATGCCCAATTGTGAAAGTTGCTATCAGAGATGATTGCCAACATTTATATTTAAGTGGTTGACTAGTCCTGCCAAAATATGAGTTAAAGCATAACTGTTGTTTTAATTTCTTTTTAATAAACCAATAGTACACATGAAAATAAGCAACTCTGTAATATTTCTTATCAGACAAATCTGCTTCTTTCTCTGCCAGAATTGATCGGTCATTATCAAAACTCTCAAATCGGAGGTAAAATCTGTATTCAGTGAAGACTTTCCCATTACTGAGATAGGAGATGGCAGATGTTACTGATGAGATTCTATGTAGACCGGAGGAGGGAGGAGCTAGAGGCAGAGCTCCTCCCTCTTCTATCTACATAGAATCTCATCAGTAATATCTGCCATCTCCTATCTCAGTAATACAGAAATACAGGGTCGGGAAAGTGGAAGAAAATCTAAATTCATTAGAGGATGAGGGGGTTGTTGTTTGTTGCATGGGGGTAGAAAGGTCGAGTCATAAGCTTTGGCTACAAGATAAAAACCTGCCAAGGCAGCACGCACTTTGGATTAATTTTGTCCCCATTGTATACATTTCTTTATCAGATAAAATGCAAAGCTGTCACTGTTTGGGGGACACTAAATTAAAAACATGTTCTGTAATGAGGGTTTGGTGTTTTAATGCCTGAAGTGGATGTTTTCGCATTAGGTTGTAAAAGAACTTAAAGAAGTTATTCACTACTTTTGTATTGATGGGCTATCCTTAGGATAGGTCATATAATGTCTGATTAGCTGGGGTCCGACACCCTGCACCCCCACCCATCAGCTGTTGTTGGTGCCAGTAGCGGGAGCAGGCAGCCGGAAATGCTCAGTTCCAGAGCTGCCCTGTCAACAGATAGCGGCCGCGGCCTGCACAGTTGCCTCCCATTCAAATTAATAGAAGGCAGATGTGCAGTATCTGGTCTCGGCCACTATCAGAAGATGGGGCAGTTCCGGAGCTGAGCATTTCCAGCTGCCACCGGCGGCACCAAAAATAGCTGATCGGCGGGGGTACAGGGTGACGGATCCTGGCCGATAAGACATTGATGTCCTATCTTAAGGATAGGTCATCAATATGAAAGTAGTGGATAACCTCTTTAAGTTATTCTACAGATGTATCTATGAGATTTGGGCACGTGTGAATTGTGCCAAGGCAGAACACCTCGCTTCCCAGCACATGAGCATTTTACAATGCGCATGTACCTACTGCAGATTAAATCATCTGAACGCTCAGTAATATAGAAATGCTTTTGCTTCCTTTCACTGTCTATTTTGACCTAGGTATGTTTAGAACATTAAATGCCACCTGTAAAACCATATAGGCCCCAAATTTAGTGAAAGGTACTCGTTTTGAAGAGCATGTTTTAAATATCATACCATGTGGTATAACCAGAGTCTGGATTGACTGCAAGTGTTTCTCTCACTCTGGAATATCTGTGCAATATAAAGACTGCCTGCAAAAACCCATGCACAATGTGTAATGCTTCATTTATTTTGTGTTAGCGCTACAGGGGAATTGCTGCTTTTTTTTTTGTCAGTTGGAAGTATGAGTGGTGGTGATACCTTGTCAATGGGTTAAAGATAGAGCAACATCTTTTTAGACCTTTTATTGCTTATCCATTGTTAAGATCCTAATAATAGAGTGCTTAATCCTGGAATATGTGTTTTTGCAGGTGGCATCCAAAGCTGGAGTTTATGAAGTGCTCAATCAACTGGGCTTCTCGGAATTTGAGAATGTGGAAGATCAACCTTTGTCTCGGCTGCGCTATCGTTGGCAACTACAAAACTCCAACTTGCTTCCTTTCCGAGGAGAGTTTATTTAGGACTACAAGACCCTCTGTTTTCTACTTGGTAGAGCTTCTTTTTAATTCGATCCTTCGGAAAAAACAGAAAAAATCAAGCAAAAACTTTTTGCTCACAAAAATCCTCCAAGGGCAAAGGGAAAAATACCATTGTGACAAAATAGCAGGACAGTCGTTGACCCTACTGTATGATCTAATGGAAAGTAAATAACTACACTTATCCATTGATTTTGTTGTTTTCATTGTTATCTGAGTAATTTAAATTTTCCCCTACAACCAGTAATATCCAATGGTTTTCGGTGCATGGAAGGGCTATGCTTGGCTATATGGTTTATACACTTAATGCTCAGGAGCTCTAAATAGTTACTGCCATATGCTATGGAGTATTATATTTATACAGCTCAATATGGCACAAGTGCTGCATGAAATCATCTGAGAAGATATGTACAAAATATTGATGTTTTTATTGCTTAATTATGTGAGTAAAGATTCTTTTAGAAAAATAGACTAATAAAAAAAGCTAAAAAATGTCTGGAAATAATAAAGGTGCCATATGCCTTATTTGAGGAGAATGATGCATCTAGAATCCTCTGTAACTGTTTATTTTTGGAAGCTAGTAATATTTTTAAAAATATTTTTAAAAACAATGTATTGTACATGATGATTGCTAGTACTGTTTTGCGGTAAATAGTCTTCCTAAAACCATTACAATAAGTACGGTAATTGTGAACTAATTTGCATCTCAAAGAGGACCTGTCACTCAAATTCAGTTAAATACTTCGTAAAAATTCCTGAGCTCCCAATTCTAACACTTTTTTCCATTTTTCACTGTGTCGTTCCATTGTAGAGATATTCACATTTGTTGCTTTTGGAGCACAGTATGTGAAATTTCTGGGAGCATGCCAACTGAGCATTCCTTAGAGTCTTCTCTGGATTGTGTGCGCTTTCACCCCTACTTCACAGCTAGATCCATTGCTGAGCTATGAGGGAAAGGTGAAGGCGCCTGCCCCAGGAAAAGACTAGTTGAACTACAAGCTGAGATTTCACATACTGTGCTCCTAAAGCAACAAATTTGAATACCTCTGCAATAGAACAACGCAGCGCAAAATGGAAAAAAAAATAAGTAGGTTTTTTACTCAATTTTTTTGAGGAAATGACAGACGCTCTTTAAGATGTTCTCACTATTGTACAGAGCGGAGGAATAGTTAGAGGGCTGGGTTTAGGGGCCTATGACCTGGGTGCTGGGAGCCAGGGTCAGGGTATATAGCCACTCTGACTTGTCTGGGGTATTTTGATACAGGTCTTAGGCAGTGTACGTGATCTTCACCTGTAGGGAAAGCCTAGGTAAGGGGAATATATTTTTGGAAAAGACTTAAGGAAACATAGTGGTTTAAAAAAAAAATATAGAAATATACATTTAAAAAAATATATATTTTGCCTTCCTGATGCCTGAAAATTGGACTGTCCTTTGTCCCCTCAATTAGTGATGATCGCATTTGATACATGCCACAAGCTACTATCTAATATTTTTAGGACAAGGCAGGAAGATACACAGTTACTTATGGGGCAGTATATGGGTAGTGCTGGAATGAATGTCTCTGCTAATAATACTGCCCCCTGTAGTTAGGGATGGGTAATGCTTTGAGCTAATTTTTTTTCTAGCTTCATGCACGGTGCACCATGACATAGTGACTGAGCAAAGTCATTGTAAGGTTCGTAATTAGGATACACATATATTCACAAGCATGTGTAGGTCTGTATTAATATGTGAGAAATGTTAATGGTCCAAATTGTAAGATAAGCTTTTGTTTCTTATTATTTGTACTTTCCCACAGAGGTATTTCACAGACCATTCATTTTGATGCATGTCACTATAATCCTTTTTTGTTGTTATTTCACTTCACATTTAAAGATTCCTAAAAAAGAAGTCTTCTATGTAAATACATGCAATGTATGTTAGAATTGTTAGATACACTCCTTACTAGAATGTGTCTAATGTTAGCAGGAATACATAGACGTGATGACCATAAAGGCATAGAATGTCTCGTATATGCTGCTGTATTCTACTTTGTACACGATGCTGGTATTAATAATGTAGCACCATAAGAGTGTCTATTATCAGCTGTATTTGCATAGGTTTCCAATATAAATTGGGACCATGCAAAGTTTTATTTATTTATTTTTTTATTCTGGTCTGATTCATTCAGTTTGAATGTAAAATGGCGCGTTACATCATGAATTTCAAAGGAGCATTGCTTTTATTAGAGAATATCTCCATATACAGGAGTACCATACAATATCAAATGTAGAATTACGTTGTAGGGTCTTTGAAGGGAAATAAACAGCCCGTTTTTATGATAGTGGAGGCTCAATAAAGCAGATATTGGAGCTTTGTTTCTCACAGCTAGTAATGGCTAGTGTTGAGCGTGTGTGCTCACAAATATTTGGTACTTGATTGAGCATCGGGTGCTCAGGTACTAGCGAAGCTCGACCAAGTATCGCTGGTGCTCGGATGAGTCGTCTGTGAAGCGACAACCACAAAGCACAGGCTTGCATCACTGCCTGATGTGTCCAGGTACCCTAGGGAGAGACATTCGCAGACTCTGAAAGCCTCTCACTGTGATGGAAACAATGTTTTAATTTTTATTGTATCAAAATTAAAAAAACAACAAAAACCCTTCCCTCCCTCCCCCCCCAGAAATGCTTTGTTTATGGCTGTCTGTATGCTTGGGAAGAGTCAAACTGCGAAATCATTGACTTCCATTACACACTTGAGTTGAGCGTTTTCAGAGCTTCTGACCTGCCCAACTTGAGTACTGAGCATTGGAGCATTTTAGTGCTCGGCCATCTCTAATGATGAGCAAGCACTACCATGCTCAGGTGCTCGTTACTCGTTAAGAGGAGTTGGATGCTTGGATGCGTTTGACGCGAGTATCTGATTTATAATGGAAGCCAATGGGCAACTTGAGCATTTTTCCAGAAGAGTTCCCATTTACTTATATTATACTTGGTACTCGAGCCGTGCTCATCCAAGCATCCAACTGCTCTTAACACTAGGAGTCCCAGAAATTTCGAGCTCCCCCCTGAAGTCCCGAAAGAGGGTCAAATGACCCTTAGTCCAAATATATCATCAAATACAATAAACTGAATAGAACTAACTAGAAACTAAATGGCTAAACTCAATGGAAAACAACAACCTCTTGTGGTGCGACAGTAATGGCCTTAATTACAGAACAAAAGACGGTGATTATAGGATGTTAGCTAAAATCCTTCAGGTCATTCGACCCGTCTCTGGGTTCCAAAGGTAGAAATGTTAAATGACCCCTCTCTGGGACTTCTAGTCTTAATGAGTTAGAAACACCCAAGCATGGTAGTGCTTGCTCATCACTACTCACAACTACTCAGCTTATTTGGCTTCTTTGTCTAGATTTAAAAAAAAGAAATATCATAAAAATTAAGATTTAGTTACCATTGTAGAATAATTAAGAAACCAGGAGTCCAGCTGTACTGTTATAACTTATAATTAATATATAAACTATAGGAAATAAACCTGTGGCCACGTAACTAATATGTTGAGCCAGAAAAGCAGAGGACTTTTCTGCAGCTTGATATATTGATAATTGCTAATTTACAATATATGTTTTGCCAAAGGAAAAAGGTGTTGATTTAGGCTAAAAATACAGAAAAAAAGATAAAATGTCAACCAAATCAGACTTCACTTGAAAATCCTAACACTCATGTGCCACATAAATGAATGCACTATGTAAATAAATATAGACTACAGATATTCAATGCATCATTTTTGTGAAATTTTACCAGCTGCAACATAGTAACATTGCTAAAAAATTATTTAAATTACCATTTCCAGTTTTAAATGACCATGTATTTCAGTGCTGATGCTCCTGCAGTCAGAGCTGATCATGTGCCGCACTTCATTCAGGTGACCTCTGCAGCCAATCACTGGACTTCATGATTGCTATAGTATTTGCCAGCCGGCAATTGGTCAGCTGTAGGATTGTCAGGGATCATCAGAGTGATAATGCCATAATAGAGTGTGATTTGAAAGTTGTTTTCCTTTCTTTATTGTTATCACAATAATAAGGCCACGTGCACACGTTGAGTATTTTGGTGAGTATTTTACATCCATATTTGTAAGCCAAAAGTAGCAGTCTGGCGTCTACCTCTGTTTAGGAGGCATTTTTCTATTGTGCTCCATTCTAAAAGAAGCTCCCCTGATGAGTCTGAAATTAAACGCGTAGGGAGACTCTTGAGCACGCCACTTGCAGGTCAGAAATTAAGGGGTATGGTGCAGCTATATATACAAGCTCCCCCTTGGAGATCCAGCATCCTCTCATGAATATCTACACCGGACCAGTACTTCATACTGGTGAGACTGTTCCATCTTCATATTCCTTATTATAGGTGTGGTTTATTACATAGACCCAATTTCATATAGAGGCTTCCATTTTGTTACTCTTGTTTGTCATTGTTAGTGGATTTCACCATCCACACTGACATTAGTTTTCTGACCCTTTCTTAAGGGTTTTATATGTTTTGTTTGTCTCACATCCCCTGTTTTTAATTGTTACATTAAAGGTTATATTTTAACATTACCTAGCTACCAACCTTCTTATACATTGGGTAATTGCTTTTGCTATATTGTCATTATACTCTTCATCTGACTGCTTCTACTCCTGGCTTTGTCTTCTAAATACTACAATAAAATACTCAGCATGTGCACGTGGCCAAAGCCTACTTTTAGGCAAATGGCAAAAGGCTTGATTTACAATTTCTCTTTTAGACTGTTACATTTTTATTCTATAAAACTATGGCACACTGTACACCCAACTTCAGCATTGTATGATAAAAAATACTGCCATAATGCAGCTTCCAATTTAGCATTCTGTTGTTTTGTTTTTAGAGTGTGTGTGCATGTGCATGTCTGTGCATGTGTGTGTGTATATGTATGCTTGTGTGTGTGAGTACGAATGTGTGCATGTGTGCTTGTGTGTGCGTGTGCACACACAAGCGTGTATATAATATATATACATATGTTGACGTGATTCCTTTTGATGCCATCTTCTTTGGCAAGCAGAGTTCCTGTTTATATTATGTTTACAATTGGAATAGTGTATGCAAAATAAATTGCAGATCCTTTTCTTACCACTTTTTGGACTTTAACAATTTAATTCCAATTGCAAATACATTATACTACACAAATAGAATAAAATCTGTTTTGAAATGTAATGTAACATTTTTAGACACTTTGCAAAATCCATTATTTTGCATAACGTTAAAAAAGAAAGACTGTCATTATATATAGAGTTAAACTTGTCCTTCATTTAAGACGTTCGAATTCTCAATTCTATTTATTATGCAAATAGTTTGTTTTGTAAGGATTTAGTTTTAAGTTTACCCTTTTATGAATACTATCAGTTGTGAATGTTGTAAACATTTTTTTTGTATTTTTCTTTCGCCCGCATCACAAAGGACAGATTTGGTATTCGTTCTATAACTTTTAGTAACACTGTTACAATATGTCAAAGCATTTTTTATTTGTAATACTAGTTTACACTTTTCACAATTTTGCTAATTTGCTATTCTAGAATTGAAAGCTCCCTTTCAGATGTCTGCTTCTTCTTGAACTTTTTTCCCCCTACTTCATGTAGAACATTATTTTTGTATCTTGCTTTGGAAAGAATAAAGAAATAGTGTATTCTTGCAGATATTTTCATACATGCTTAACCTGAGTTGTATTTTGCTAACAAGACACATTGAAAATGAAAAAAAATCTGACGATTTGTACAGAATTCTGTATTTTTACTGTATTATCAAAATCTTTTCAATTTTCTGTAGCAAACTGTTTTAACCAACTTGGGCTTTTAAGTTCTTTACAGGACCCTAGAAAGATATCACTGTACAGTACTGTGGAATTTGTTAGTAATTTATAAATAAAAATATGAAATAGGTGTCTATGCAATTATTGACAAAATGATGAGGGGGAATTCAGTCAGCAGTAGTTCTTTGCTATTTTTTTCTCTTTGCAAATTAGGAGCTACATCTATCGGATAAAAGGCACATATCTTGCAAAAAAAAAGCTAATTGTATGGAACCAAGCAAAATAAGTCCCATTATATTTATGAAACATGAAGATAAAGCCCTCTAAGGGGTACTTTACACGCTGCAACATCGCTAGCAATTGCTAGCTGTGACGTCACCGCCGGAGTCTGCTCCAGCGACTTCTGCTCCGATCGCCAGGCGACGCCGTGTTCCTGCCGTGGATGATGATGGTGATGGGAGAGGAGTCGATGCCAGCGGCACCAGTGGGGGCAGGCTCCGATCATCCACTGGGCTCGATTAGCTTGGGATCTGCAGTACCGCTGGCTGACTGTGGGTGGCATGTGTCTTCCAGCTGAAGTTGCCAGCGTTCAGCTACAGCCAATGGGAAGACACCACACCCTTCTTATTTCTCCTCCTGTCACATGATTACTGCCAGATATAGTTCTGATTTTCCTGGCTCCTGTTACGTCCTATTCTGTTGGTGATTCCTGTGTTGACGTCTGCGTGTTTTGACTACTCTTCTGCCTACTGTTTTTGTACCTTGCTGCCCGACCCGGATCTGACCTCTGCTACGTTTGCTGACTACGTCACTGCCTGCCGATTCTGTCCCTGTTCTGCTATTCCTGGTTTGACCCTGCCTGACTACTACTCTCATCGGACTGCAGCCTTCCACAGGTAGTGATCTCCAGTTCCCTGTGTAATTCCAAATCCCTGTATAGGGGTTAAAGGGTTTCAGGGTTCTGGGGGTCCTACTTGGTGAGTGGCTTCCCTCTAGCCTCCCCGTTACAGCCCATCTGAGTCTGTGGATCCAGGCAGGCGTTACACTAGCGATGTCGCGTGCGATAGCACCCACCCGCGTCGTTGTAATGATATGTGGTGATCGCTGCCGTAACAAACATTATCGCTACGGCAGCGTCACACGCACATACCTGTTCAGCGATGTCGCTGCGACTGCCGAACAATCCCTCCCTCAAGGGGGAGGTGCGTTCGGCACCATAGCGACGTCACTAAGTGGCCGTCCAATAGAAGCGGAGGGGCGGAGATGAGCGGGACGTAACATCCCGCCCACCTCCTTCCTTCCGCATTGCCGGTGGAGGCAGGTAAGGAGATGTTCGTCGTTCCTGTGGTGTCACACATAGCGATGTGTGATGCCGCAGGAACGACGAACAACATCGTACCGGTGGTTGCAGCGATATTAAGGAAATGAGCGACGTGTCAACGATCACAGTTTTTGAACGATTTTGTGCTTGTTGATCGTCGCTCATTTGTGTCACACGCTGCGATGTCGGTAACGGCGCCGGATGTGCGTCACTAATGACGTGACCCCGACGATATATCGTTACCGATATCGCATATATATATATAAAGTACCCTTAAGTGTACCCAAAAATAGTTATTTGTTTCCTTTTACATAAACATCAATAAGTTTTATAATTTTACCTACCAAATTGTATCCTGATTTAAAATAGAATAAATGCAACGTATGTAGAGTGGAGCCAATGGATGGCCTGCAGGGATCCTCTCTAGTTCACTAGACTGAACTTGTCTTTGTGTTCCGCCCTGGCCAGGGAGTATAACACTTCCATCTTCAAGGGTTCACCCACTTCCCCACAGCTGGTCACCGTCATAGATGTAGCAGGGCAACACATCAGACAGAGAGACTCTAAAAAACAAGTGATGTATTTGTTCTTCAATCTTCTGGACAGACATGGCCATACAATCCTGTTCGCGGCCACTGTTTTTTGGGGTATGTTTCCTGTGTTGCCCTTGCCCTGAGTATTAGCTTTCTTGCAACTGAGTGTAAACATCTGCTTTTCCCCGTTTCTTGTATCCGCAGCTTCCCATGTCCAATTTCTGCCTCGGATGTCTAGACTATGCCCATCATGAGGTGAGCTGTTGGCTCCAGACACAATGGAGGATACCTCCCAGTTCCTTCAGGGGCCCAAGTTACCAAGCCTGTCTGAACACTTGGGACTCTTTGTGCAGAACTAACCCTCTTCCTTGCCTGTCTCACTAGTTAACCCTCTGTTCTCTGACATGCCTCCCATCCTAGCTCTAGTTCCCTCAGCAACCAGGATGTATCTACTACACTATACATACTAAAATCTCTTACTCTAATACAGATCTACTAACAGTCTTAAAATTACATGGTTACTACATTAGTCACACATAACAGATTATACTATAAAATTATACTATAAAATACACATTATACATTAAACTGCCGGTCACTAGAGGGCGCCGACCGCAGCATTGCTCCGCCTCTGTTAAATCGCCAACCATACTCTCCAGCAGCAGCACTTGTACATTTAATGCTTATAAAAGTAAATGTCTATCATTTGGCCACCTCGCACACATAGACTGTAGGGTAAAGTTCACAGTAAATGCTACAGTTTTACCTTACATTTATTCTAATTGAGCAAAAATTAATTACAAACTAAATAAATCATATATAAAACAACAATTGAGGGGGTTGCACATATCTTTTTTCAGCTGGTTAGGATTGTGATTACATTCGCAAACCACTCGCACGAACATCACTGTGCTCAGGTACGTGCGGTGCCCAGCCCAGTGTGAGCCGCTTGTAGCGTTTGATCAGCTCACATTGGGGGTAACAACAGCATGATCAGATATAGTGTGCACCCAAAAAAAAGGAAAAACCCCGCCCCCTGAAGTGATCAATTTATGGCTGGCTGCATGAGAGTGTATAATGCTTGCCACAGTGCAGTGAGCATGGAGGTGTAAACCCACTAGACCACAGAGGAGCTGCGATAGCTGACCACAAGCAGGACAAGCGTAGATGGTGAGCAATAGACAAGGTTTATTTATAATCCTTAAACAGGAAAGGAGTGCTCGGGTGACCGGAAGAGGCTCCACCGAACCATGCACTGGACTCCCCTGGAGGAGCAACCGGCAGCAAACCAGTATACAGGGAATGTCCAGTCCAGCCCCAGTGAGCCTAAATGCACCTTCTTCAAGACAGTGGTTATGAGTCGACTCACCGCATCACAAGGAGAGAAAGTCTCTGGTTAGTGTACCCAGACAGTGGCACAGCACAACGTGCGAAGACACGGCAAACGTGAAGGTTCAGTGGAAGTGGCTCCTACGGATGCGGCACTGCTGATACAAGGATCTGTGGGCGTGGAACCGCAAGTGAAGTTGAGACCAAGGAGGAGGCACAGGCTCTGCGTTATTTTAACAACACAGAAGCAGCAGTTACGGAGGCACAGCAAACATGAGTAAATCTAAGATATAGGAAATGACACATTAGTAAGAGTCAAAGGAAGGAGGTATTGAGCACGACCCCTACACTGACAACATACCTAAGATATAGGAAATGTTGCCCAAGCACTTCCCATAAGGGGAGGGTGCTTTATATACACAGAGCTGCTCAGCAATAGGCTAGGAGGGAATTGCACTCAAAACAGCTCAGTACTAACAGGACCAGCGATGATGTCAGAGGGAGGGGAGGAGTCAGAGATCACATGATCCTTAGTGCATGCAGGATTCTGCAGTGTTACTATGAATGCAGGAGAACAGGGTGCGCACGTGGGCTGTGTCATCTTGCTAGAAACGGTAAGTACAGAACGGACAGAAGCCATTCCAGCCCTAGTGATGTTGCGGAGATGCACCCGGTCCCCATGGTCAGCGGGAACCAGAGTCACAGCACTTGGGGAAAGCACAGGACAAGGCATGACAGTGTGGAGATCTGAACTGCCCAATTAAAGGCTTCCATTGGGGTTCAGGTCAAGTCCGTGTCCCAAACCAAACTTTTTCAAAAGTGTGGCTGAACCCACCAAACTTCCATGGGTCTGCTCATCTCTATTAGTGACTACTTCTCTTTTGCAAAGATAATCCCCACCTCACAGGTGTGACATATCAATATGTTGATTAGACAGCATGATTATTGCACAGGTGTGCCTTAGACTGGCCACAATAAAAAGCCACTCTAAAATGTACAGGTTTACAGTATTGGGGTGGCCAGGGGATCAGAAACCAGTCAGTATCTGGTGTGACCACCATTTGCCTTTTTGCCATCTGCCCTCTACATGGAAAACCAGGATACATTAATGAAGGGAACACTTCTTCAACGTGCCAGACACCATCGAATGTGAGCATTTGCCGACTCAAGTCAACGCACTGCAGTCAGGTTGTAAACACATTCTTTGTTTCAGCAGCTGGCCGGTCTTGGTAATCTTGGAAGTGAAGATGCTGAATGTGGATGTCCTGGGCTGGTGTGGTTACACGTGGTCTGAAGTTGTGAGGCCAGTTGGATGTACTGCCAAATTCTCTGAAACACCTTTGGAGACTGCTTATGGTAGAGAAAAGAACATTCAATTCATGGGCAACAGCTCTGGTGGGCATTCCTGCAGTCAGCATGCCAATTGCACGCCCCCTCAAAACACATTTTAGAGTGGTCTTTTATTGTGGGCAGCCTAAGGTACACCTGTGCAATAATCATGCCGTCTAATCAGTATCTTGATATGCCACACGTGTGAGGTGGATGGATTATCTTGGTAAATGTATCCATGTGAATTTGCAGGCAATAATATTCAGACACAGGTATCAAGGTAACTGCCTGGTAATGGGCCTCAGGTAGAGTTGAGCGAGTACCTAACTATTCGTACTCTCTATACTCATAACGAGTACTGTCTAATAGTCGAGTATTCGTTCTGAATAGTATGTGCAATGCAAGTCAATGGGGAATACTTGCAATGTAACGAGTAACCCGAATTCCGCACTATTTGGTACCCCCACGAATAGTACGTACGGCATTCGGCTTACTCGTTACTTTGCGAGTTTCTCCTCATTGACTTGCATTGCACACGCTATTAGGAATGAACACGTGAGTATTAGACAGTACTCGTTATGAGTATGGCGAGTATGAATAGTTAGGTACTCGCTCAACTCTAGCCTCAGGTGTAGAAAGGCAGCATTCACATATCAGCAATGCATCTTGTATGATGATAAACTGTTAGTGAGGATACATCCAAAGAAGATCCACTTCAAGTTGATTTGTCTGTTAATACCCTAATGCTAGACGTTCTTACAGAACAATAAGTATTGTATGCAATATCCACAACTGGGGCATTGTGTATAAATTTGATAAATAAGTAATACAGTTAGGTCCAGAAATATTTCGACAGTGACACAAGTTTTGTTATTTTAGCGGTTTACAAAAACATATTCAGAAATACAATTATATGTATAATATGGGCTGAAAGTGCACACTCCCAGCTGCAATATGAGAGTTTTCACATCCAAATCGGAGAAAGGGTTTAGGAATCATAGCTCTGTAATGCATAGCCTCCTCTTTTTCAAGGGACCAAAAGTAATTGGACAAGGGACTCTAAGGGCTGCAATTAACTCTGAAGGCGTCTCCCTCGTTAACCTGTAATCAATGAAGTAGTTAAAAGGTCTGGGGTTGATTACAGGTGTGTGGTTTGCATTTGGAAGCTGTTGCTATGACCCGACAACATGCGGTCTAAGGAACTCTCAATTGAGGTGAAGCAGAACATCCTGAGGCTGAAAAAAAAGAAAAAATCCATCAGAGAGATAGCAGACATGCTTGGAGTAGCAAAATCAACAGTCGGTACTTTCTGAGAAAAAAGGAATTGACTGGTGAGCTTGGGAACTCAAAAAGGCCTGGGCGTCCACGGATGACAACAGTGGTGGATGATCGCCGCATACTTTCTTTGGTGAAGAAGAACCCGTTCACAACATCAACTGAAGTCCAGAACACTCTCAGTGAAGTAGGTGTATCTGTCTCTAAGTCAACAGTAAAGAGAAGACTCCATGAAAGTAAATACAAAGGGTTCACATCTAGATGCAAACCATTCATCAATTCCAAAAATAGACAGGCCAGAGTTAAATTTGCTGAAAAACACCTCATGAAGCCAGCTCAGTTCTGGAAAAGTATTCTATGGACAGATGAGACCAAGATCAACCTGTACCAGAATGATGGGAAGAAAAAAGTTTGGAGAAGAAAGGGAACGGCACATGATCCAAGGCACACCACATCCTCTGTAAAACATGGTGGAGGCAACGTGATGGCATGGGCATGCATGGCTTTCAATGGCACTGGGTCACTTGTGTTTATTGATGACATAACAGCAGACAAGAGTAGCCGGATGAATTCTGAAGTGTACCGGGATATACTTTCAGCCCAGATTCAGCCAAATGCCGCAAAGTTGATCGGACGGCGCTTCATAGTACAGATGGACAATGACCCCAAGCATACAGCCAAAGCTACCCAGGAGTTCATGAGTGCAAAAAAGTGGAACATTCTGCAATGGCCAAGTCAATCACCAGATCTTAACCCAATTGAGCATGCATTTCACTTGCTCAAATCCAGACTTAGGACGGAAAGACCCACAAACAAGCAAGACCTGAAGGCTGCGGCTGTAAAGGCCTGGCAAAGCATTAAGAAGGAGGAAACCCAGCGTTTGGTGATGTCCATGGGTTCCAGACTTAAGGCAGTGATTGCCTCCAAAGGATTCGCAACAAAATATTGAAAATAAAAATATTTTGTTTGGGTTTGGTTTATTTGTCCAATTACTTTTGACCTCCTAAAATGTGGAGTGTTTGTAAATAAATGTGTACAATTCCTACAATTTCTATCAGATATTTTTGTTCAAACCTTCAAATTAAACGTTACAATCTGCACTTGAATTCTGTTGTAGAGGTTTCATTTCAAATCCAATGTGGTGGCATGCAGAGCCCAACTCGCGAAAATTGTGTCACTGTCCAAATATTTCTGGACCTAACTGTATGTAGTATGTTATATTGGCAATTTTAAGCATGTGTGGAAATTGAAAAATAGGATTGCTTTTAGAAATGAGATTCATTAATAGCTTATATTTAGCAATAAAATCCAAAGTAAATGAACAAAGGAGAAATATAAATGAAATTAATATTTGGTATGACCTTCCTTTGCCTTTAACACAGTATCAAAGGAAATATAAATTCTTCCAGTTCCACGTCCATGCAGTTTTTGAAGTAACTCAGCAGGGCTCTGTGGGTCCTTGTCATCACTTTAAGGACTCTTTGGTCTTCTTCAATTTGAAGATCATTCTTAATGACTTTGGCTGTATGTTTGGGGTTATTTTTATACTGCAGAATAAATGTGGAGCTAATTAGATGCCTCCCTGATAGTATTGTATGATGGATAAGCATCTGTCTGTATTTCTCAACATTGAAGACACTAAGAAATGGGAAAAATTGAGACTGAAGTTGCATTGGTTGTGCCAGGAAACCTAGTCCAGCAGATGAAAGATGTATTGTGCATAGAGATGGGTTTGCCAGGTTCAACCGGACTTTAAAAAACCCCCCAAAATTTGGTACAGAACCAGACTTTACTCCAGACTCCGAATCCCATACCAATCAATTGGGACCTGAACTTCTGTGCTGTAAAATGGTCATAGTAATTCTCTCACTCCCTTTCAACAAACTTTGTTAGCATATAAACAGCACCTGAACTCCGACACAGACTTTTTTTTTTTTTTAAAAAAATGCGTGTTCTGGTTCAAGTCCCGAACACCCGATGGCTGGCACGAATCACGAACTTTACTGTTCAGGTTCTCTCATCTCTAATCATGCATATTTCGTTTTGAAACTGGAAGATGTCCAGCAGTGCCATCAGCTCAGGGCTGCAGAAAAAAAAAGTGTGTGAAAAGCGTTCCCTGTCTGAATAAGTGCTTTGGTGAAATACAAATGAATGAAGGTTATTACACTCGTATGATATCAAGGGGCAGGGTGAGCCCAAAATTGAAGAGGCTCCAATGTGGACAAGTAGATCTATGGGGGGAGGGTCCGCTTCTGGTTTCCTGATATCCTCAGCACTCTGTTGCCGTGAGGCCACTCCACTCAAGAGGGCAGTTGGGTGGCGCAAGGCTGTGAAAGAGGACCATAGACATCCTGCCATTGGTGTCAGCTTTTTGCCACAATTCATCTTTCATTCATGGCTATCAGCTGATGCATGTAGGAGAACTGTGAGGTATGGGGAGACATGGTCACTGACTCACCACTCTCACTAACTCCGCTCCTCACAACGGTTGGATGGTACAATACTAATTGGAGGTGTGTGGCGCTGAAAGCCCAATCCAGTTGATTGCTGCTCTGGTAGACCGCTCTTATGAACACCACAGGTGGCAGCTGGATAGGCTAGACAATAGGAGAGAAATATAGATTGATAAAGGTCAGGTGCTGTGACAGGATCTGAATGAAGCAAAATGACTTTGAGCACACTACGTATTTCAGGGACGTTCTATCCCCTTCATCAGGTGTAAGATCTATTCCCCACAACCCCATCCTTACATAAAGCTCTGGGTTTGTGATTACACACGTGGCAAGTACAAAACACAATAATACATAACAATAAATGAAACAAATATAATTACACAGAATGAATAAATTAAGTGGGAATGTATAATAAACAATTAACAATACAAAATTATTTTTCAAGTTATAAACATAAATGAATAAAAATGTGATTAAAACTTCACATAAGTTTATAAAATATAAATAATCAAGTTTTCATCTATAATACTTGTATCTGGGGATTACACATTTCATGTATGTTCTATGCTTAAATCGAGGCCCTCTGGAAATATCTGGGGAAATTTACACTACTATAATGAGATGTAAATTAGCTGGGGTTTTGGAATCAGTAAGAAAATGCATACACTTTGATCAGTAACGCCATTGCAAATATTTTGTCTATGTTTATTGATTCTGTTATGAACAGATTGAATTGTTTCACCCACATATTGCAAATCGCAATCATACTCCAGTAGATAGCATAAGAGGATATGTAGCTTAGTTTTCCCTTTTGACAAAGTAATATCTGCACCAAAACGTCCTTGCAGCTTTGATCCTGGCCCATCATGGTCATACTCAAGGTGACAATAGTCTCTTCCCCAGTAGTTTGCTGAGTGCCAAGTCTACTCACCAACAACAAATGCAGAGGAGGAGGGCATTGAACTATTCAATCAAATTCAAGAAGAAATTGACAAGACGCTAAAACTTGTCTTACTCGTTATAATGTGAGACCTGGATGCCAAAGTGGGCAATGGCAAACATGGAATCATTGTTCGAAATGTTAGACTTTTAGAGAAGATTTATTGACTGTTGTATGATAAATCAATTTTTGTTCATGAATACCTTCTTCCCAAACGGAGATCCTACACATGGACAACATCAAATTGGGTCTGTAAGAATCAGATTGATTACATATGCGTTGACCAAACATGGAGGTTTGTCAATCATTACCACGAAAACAAGGCAAGGCACTGAATGTGGTACTGAACTTGTGATTGCAAAGATTACACAGTCAAGCTGTGAAAATGGACTGGACAACAGGTCGTTTCCAAATTTTATTTCACCAACAGACCTGAGGTTCTTTGGAATGATCTGCACAATGGATTTATATCACTGGACATGGAATAAAGAAATCCTGCGGAATCATTGACACATATAAGGACTATTATTACTGAAGAAGCCAGAAAGACAATAAACAAGAGGCAGAAGAGACTGCCCACAGTCAACAGAAGTTAACAGAAGAGTTGATCGAAGACAGAGGAATAGCAAAAGAAAAAAGTAACGAGCAGGACACAGACAATATCAGTAAAAGACTAAAGAGAGCCATTAGAGCAGACAAAGAACATTTGAAGGGCAAAATTAAGAAGGCATTCCAAAAGTATTACCAGGAGTAGGAATGTTGAAAGACAACAAAGGGAACAAACCAACTGAGCCAGAACAAATCAAGTAAAGATGGAATGCATACATGGAGCACCTCTACCAGACCAACTTGGTGATATGGAAAGAAATGGAGTCTGGAAATGATAGCGAACCAAACATCTTGAAAGATGAAGTCATTGCTGTGATAAATCTTCTGGATGTGATAATATTCCAATAAAGATTATAAAGTCTTCTGAAGTATGAGTTGATGTCATCACACACCTGTCAGCAAATATAGACAACTGGTAAATTCACAAGGACTAGGCAAGATCAGTGTTTAAGGGATATTGCCACCAACAATTTCCACAGTCGGACTGTTGGGTTCATACCACATGCCAGGAAAATACTACTGAAGATCTTACATAGACGGTATAGCCTTACTTTGACATGGAGCTGCCAAAGGAACAAACAGGAGTCAGAAAAGGCAGGGGAACAAGAGGTGTAATTGCTAACATTATGGATAATTTAAAAGCCCAAAGAATACAACAAGGAGATCTACTTTTGCTTCACCGACTACTGCAAAGCCTTTGACTGTTGATTAGCAGAAAATTTGGAATACCATGAAGGATATGGGTGTGCAAAACCATCTGATCAGCTTCATTAGGAACCTTTCCATAGATCAAGAAGCAACAGTCCAAACGGAACATGGTGACATGGCATAGATCAAAGTAGAGCAAGGCATCAGATAAAAATGTATCCTCTCATTATTTCTCTTCAATTTATATGTAGAAGCTATTTGCAGGAAAGCTAGACTTGACGAAAAACAAGGAATCAAAATTGCTAGACAAACTGTCAACAATCTAAAAGGCGCAGATCATACAACATTGAAAGCAATAAGCATTGATGGAATGAAGGATTTATTACTGAGTGTGATGATGTAAAGCTCAAACATGGGACTCCGACTTAATATAAAAAAGACAAGGTCATTGACTATGGCTAAGTACAACCGAGACAGATTTAAAATGGACAGTGATGAACTGGAGTTTGCAAACGACTTCAACCTACTTGGATCAGTGATGCAGTGATGACACCAGAAGTTAATAGGAGAATAGTTATGTGAAAATCAACAATGAAGTCACTGGACAAGGTCTTCAAATCGAGGAACATTTCATTGGTGATGGAGACTCTGTTCTTACATAGTCAGGTTTTTTCTATATTAACATATGGATGCGAAACCTGAATGATAAAGAAACTAGACCGATGAAGAATCAACGTATGGTGCTGGAGAAGGATGATATCAATGCCATGGATGGCAAGAAGAACAAACAAATCAATTTTTATACAAATCAAGCCAGACATGTCATTCGAAACAAGGATTGCCAAGCTAAAACTTGCTATTTTTGACACATTACACGAAGAGGGCAATCACAAGCCAAGAAGGAAAACCTGCAAGCCGATGGCTTGATTCTATCATTGTAATGGAGGAGTAGAGCCTGGTTAACCTATCTAGGCTTGAACAAGATTGATCTTCCTATAGAGCAGTGTTTCCCAAACTCCAGTCCTCATGGCCCCCAACAAGTCATGTTTTTAGGATTTCCTAACTATTGAACAAGTGATGGAATCATTATCAAGGCATCACCTGTGCTATATTAAGGAAATACCCCTGTTGGGGGTCGTGAGGACTGGAGTTTAAAAACCACTGCTGTAGAGCATTCATTCAAGTTGTCTTAGCTCGAGATCAAGCTTAAGGCCATCAAATAATAATATAATAATAATATATATTGCCCTGGGTATATTTTTGTGCACAGGAGCTATTCAAGATGCTTAAAAAGCCTCTCATCTCCTTCTGTTCAGTTTCCTTCTGTTCCCTCTAAAAAATATCTTATTAACGATAACTTGAGATCACTTTTAACTAATTAAACTCAACCTGTACATTTCATATTATGTCTGATCTGTTGGTCATAATTAGGTCGAGACATGCCCCCCTCTTATTGGGTACTGCAAAAGTAGGGAAATGTAATTGTCGTGCATTGTTAAAACCTGTTTCCTTTGCTGGACCTGCAGGTTTCTGATCCCCAATTGATATAATGTGAGACTTTCATCTACACTGATAATGAATGCTCCCTAATTTCCTACCTCATCTATTTGTGTCGTTCGGATATTTTCTGTTGCATCCACCATACTTGGAGACATCAGTATTTTATTATCCCTCCCATAATCTCCTCTGATAGGGACTCTACATTATCATTCGCGGCATATATATTATTATGCAGGATGGGTTTTAGGAAAGATTTTACTTATAAACAAACCCCGCTCCCTCTCTTATTTGTACAGTCATTCTTGAACAGACTATAGCCCTGTAAACTAACAGCCCAGTTATAATTCTCGTCCAGCTATTGTTTCCATTATCCCTATGATATCATAATTTTCTTCCAGCAATAATACATATATCCACCATGCTGTTCAGGCTTCTAGCATTAGTATACATGCGCTCCATGTATTTCACAGTATCTCTATTTCTCCTTAGCTTATTTACTGTTCTAACCCCTCCCCTTTTTTATTATTTATTATTATTATTTATTTATAGCGCACCATTGATTCCATGGTGCTGTACATGAGAAGGGGTTACATACAGGACACATATATATGTTACAATAGACAGACTAGTACAGAGGGAAGAGGGCCCTGCCCTTGCGGGCTTACATTCTATAGGGTTTTGGGGAGGAGACAGTAGGTGGGGTGTAGGTTGGGCGGCAGCTCCGCACGGTGGTGAGGCGGCAGCTCCGCACGGTGGTGAGGCGGCAGCTCCGCACGGTGGTGGGGCGGCAGCTCCGCACAGTGGTGAAGCAGTGAGGTCATTGAAGGTTATAGGCGTCTCTGAACAGATGAGTTTTCAAGTTCTGTTTGAAGTTTGCAAGTGTAGTAGATAGTCTGACATGTTGAGGCAGCGAGTTCCAGGAGACTGGGGATGCTCGGGAGAAGTCTTTGAGTCAGTTGTGTGAGGAGCGAATGAGAGAGGAGGAGAGAAGGAGATCTTGGGAGGATTGGAGATTGCATTTTGGAGAATAGTGAGAAATTAGTTCAGAGATATACGGAGGAGATAGTTTATGGATGGCTTTGTAGGTCAGTGTTAGTAGTTTGAATTGGATATGGTGGAAGATTGGGAGCCAGTGAAGGGACTTGCAGAGAGGAGAAGCGGGGTGGTATTGAGGAGAGAGGTGGATCATTCGGGCAGCAGAATTAAGGATGGACTGGAGAGGGGCGAGCGTGTAAGCAGGGAGACCACAGAGGAGGATGTTGTAGTTTGACACCCCTACTGTTATATCTGGTCACTATCTACGTTATTTTCGCCTCTGCACAGTAGTTGACCTTGCCCAAGTTCCAGATCCCGATCTACAATATTTTATCACCTGCAAAAAAACACAGATTTAAGACAGGGGAAAATATTTAGTAAGATCATATTCTGTTAATCTTTTATTCCCTCTCTATATGGTGGATAAGGTAAATTGGAATAAACTCCATTAATACATTTATGAAAAAATGCGTGCAATAAAGTACACACACAAGGAGTGCTATATTCAAATGTACAAATGTTTTATTAATTACAAAAGATTGACGAACAAAATGACACTTAAAAACATTATCATGTTACAAGAAATGATTGTTTTAGGGGACTCCTAAAAAAGGAGGGAGTAAAGGGAATAAAGATGGTTAATAAAGGAGACCGTCTTATGTGTGTAAATATAGTGCTTCAATATGAAGTATTAGTGCATAGTCATATCCAGCACAAAGTAAAGTTCTATGAGTAATTCATCAAGAACAAATGAATTCAATAGTGAAGGGTTAAATACCCTGCATGTGGCGACTCACCCGCAGAAAAAGGCAGTGAAAAGGTCCAAGTAAGGAGTCCCCTAAAACAATCATTTCTTGTAACATGATAATGTTTTTAAGTGTCATTTTGTTCGTCAATCTTTTGTAATCTTTTGTAATTAATCAAACATTTGTAAATCTGAATATAGCCCTCCTTGTGTGTGTACTTTATTGCACGTATTTTTTCATAAATATTTTATCACCTGTTGTACAGTAATTGCCTTTCTTTCATTATTTAGTTTGAACACTCCTCCAACCTTGTGGCTATTCTTTCCCTCAGACCTGCTGCACCCTCCCCATTGAGGTGCAGCCCATCCATAGTGTAGCGCATGTAGATAATAGAAAGATTGGTTCAGTTCTCCAGGTTCCTGAAACACTACTTCCTACGCCAATACCTGTAGCACATAAATACATGAAGAAACAGAAGTATTTGCACAAGCCTACATTAGTACTGTGGTTAGTTCTTGAAGATATGAGGGGCTGCTGATAAGTCTTTGGCTTTACACAGAAAGAAATGAGATGGGATGATGAAACTTTACGATGAAACTTTACATTTATTCCACATACTCTCCACTGATGTCAGCACACTTCTTACATAAATATTCCTAGTTCTGTTAGCCTAGGAAAAAGGATTTTCGTTGTGCCTCAAACCAGGCATCCATAGTAGCCATGACATCAGAAATGTTGTAAAATTTGGTACCCTTGAGTTGTTTCTTCAGGTTTGGAAACAGAGAATGTGTGGGCTCCCGCTGCATTTTCTATTGCTAGCTAAGTGTAAACCAAGAAGCTACTGGCTGCTAACCCCCACTGCTTGGTGTTACCTTCACTGGCAATTCCAGGGAAACCCTTTTTTTTTAAAGTTTTTTTGCCAAAAAAACTAAAATAAAAATGACGTGGGATTTGCCATACTTTTGTATGCTAGCCAGGTACAGCAGACAGCTACGTGCTGTCCCCAACCCCCAGCTGCCTATTTGTACCCGGCTGGAAACCAAAAATATAAGGAAGCCCTTTTTTTAATTATTTCATGAATTTCATGAAATAATTTAAAAAAAAAAACGATGTAGGCTTCGCCCAATTTTTGTGTCCAGCCAGGTACAACTAGGCAGCTGGGGATTGGAATCTGCAGCGCAAGGTGGCCCAAGCTTTCTGGGGGCACTGCTGCGAATTGCAGTCCGCAACCGCCGCAGAAAATGGTGCTTTCATAGAAGCTCCATCTTCTCGTGCTGTATCCAACTCCTTCATCGGCCCTTGGTAATAAGGGGTTAATACCAGCTTTATTTTACCAACTAGTATTAAGCCAGAGATTCTTAATGTCAGGCCAAGTTTGACCCAACAATATAGAATCTCCAATAAAGGGTTAAAAAAAGGCACCGCAGAGAGAAAAAATACTTTATTATAAATAAATAGACAGACACACTTAGGGACTCCATCTTTATTACTCCCTCTCACCCCTCCACGATCTTGGTCTTTTTTCTTTTTCAACCGATGGAGCTCTGCTATATTAGAATGCACGGGGGGGAGGAAGAACGCTGCTGCTCCCCGCGCTTTCTAATCACTAAAGGAGTGATCAGAGACTGCGGAATGGTAAGCGGTGATGTCACCGCTGTCACTGTTGCCATAGTAACCTAACAAACGGGTTACTATAGCAACGGTGATCTCCGATCACCTGATTCCTGGCACCGCTATTCACCGGCTGTGGCATTAGTGTGTGGCAGCCAATCCCTGCATGTGGGCTGACTCTGTAAAGAGTGCCAACATACAGAGAGGGGAAGCCAAGCATATGCCTGAGCATCTCACCGGTATTCATCGCTTGCCGAGTATATTGAGTACTGAGATGCTTGAGCGAGCACCGCGTACCGGCGAGCACCGAGACACTGACACTGCAGGACCTTGCATGATGTCATAGTCATGTGACCAGTCTGTAGCCAGTGAGATAATATAACATTCACACGTGACTGGTCACATGGCTATGACGTCACAGAAGGTCCTATCATCAGCAGTGGTTACTGCGAGAGCACAGTGATGATCGGTCTCGGCAGCAGAAGCGGCAGGAGACAGAGTCTGCAGGAAATGTTGCGGCATCTGTAAGTATAATGACAATGTTTATTATTAACTATATTCTTTATTTTACAGCCCCCTTGCCCCATCCCATAACTGTGAAGTCCAAGTTCGGTGTTCGGACGCAAGATCGCGTTATCTCAGAACCTTTACAAAACATTCAGGCGAGTCTCCCGAACATGAACATCGGGGGGTTTACCCATCACTACTCCAGACCTAAACCCTAGACAGCATCTTTGGGGCATCCTCAATCAGAAGGTGGAGGAGCACAAAATCTCTAACATCCACCAGCTTTGAGATGTCTTCATGGAGAAGTGGAAGAAGATTCCAGTGGCTCCTGTGAAACTCTAGTGAACTCCATGCTCAACAGAGTTAAGGCATTGCTTGAAAATAATGGTGGCCACACAAAATATTGACATTTTTGGCACAATTTGGCCATTTTCACTTAGGGGTGTACTCACATTTGTTGCCAATGGTTTACACATTATTGGCTATGTGTTGTTATTTAGAGGGCACACATAATCTACACTGTTAAACAAATCGTACCCTGACCACTTTACATTGTATCAAAGGGTCATATCTTCAGTGTTGTCACATGAAAAAGATATAATATATATTCAGATATGTGAGAGGTGTACTCACTTTTGTGGTATACTAATATATATATATATATATATATATATATATATATATTGTATTACAGAATCCCGAAGTTTAAAGGAGTCAAGTTGCAAAAAACCTCTCAGTATTCAACGGGTTGACATACAATAGTGTGTATATATATATATATATATATACATATATATACAGTTAGGTCCAGAAATATTTGGACAGTGACACAATTTTCGCGAGTTGGGCTCTGCATGCCACCACATTGGATTTGAAATGAAACCTCTACAACAGAATTCAAGTGCAGATTGTAACGTTTAATTTGAAGGTTTGAACAAAAATATCTGATAGAAATTGTAGGAATTGTACACATTTCTTTACAAACACTCCACATTTTAGGAGGTCAAAAGTAATTGGACAAATAAACCAAACCCGAAAAAAAAATTGTTATTTTCAATATTTTGTTGCGAATCCTTTGGAGGCAATCACTGCCTTAAGTCTGGAACCCATGGACATCACCAAACGCTGGGTTTCCTCCTTCTTAATGCTTTGCCAGGCCTTTACAGCCGAAGCCTTCAGGTCTTGCTTGTTTGTGGGTCTTTCCATCTTAAGTCTGGATTTGAGCAAGTGAAATGCATGCTCAATTGGGTTAAGATCTGGTGATTGACTTGGCCATTGCAGAATGTACCACTTTTTTGCACTCATGAACTCCTGGGTAGCTTTGGCTGTATGCTTGGGGTCATTGTCCATCTGTACTATGAAGCGCCGTCCGATCAACTTTGCGGCATTTGGCTGAATCTGGGCTGAAAGTATATCCCGGTACACTTCAGAATTCATCCGGCTACTCTTGTCTGCTGTTATGTCATCAATAAACATAAGTGACCCAGTACCATTGAAAGCCATGCATGCCCATGCCATCACGTTGCCTCCACCATGTTTTACAGAGGATGTGGTGTGCCTTGGATCATGTGCCGTTCCCTTTCTTCTCCAAACTTTTTTCTTCCCATCATTCTGGTACAGGTTGATCTTTGTCTCATCTATCCATAGAATACTTTTCCAGAACTGAGCTGGCTTCATGAGGTGTTTTTCAGCAAATTTAACTCTGGCCTGTCTATTTTTTGAATTGATGAATGGTTTGCATCTAGATGTGAACCCTTTGTATTTACTTTCATGGAGTCTTCTCTTTACTGTTGACTTAGAGACAGATACACCCACTTCACTGAGAGTGTTCTGGACTTCAGTTGATGTTGTGAACGGGTTCTTCTTCACCAAAGAAAGTATGCGGCGATCATCCACCACTGTTGTCATCCGTGGACGCCCAGGCCTTTTTGAGTTCCCAAGCTCACCAGTCAATTCCTTTTTTCTCAGAATGTACCCGACTGTTGATTTTGCTACTCCAAGCATGTCTGCTATCTCTCTGATGGATTTTTTCTTTTTTTTAAGCCTCAGGATGTTCTGCTTCACCTCAATTGAGAGTTCCTTAGACCGCATGTTGTCTGGTCTCAGCAACAGCTTTCAAATGCAAAACCACACACCTGTAATCAACCCCAGACCTTTTAACTACTTCATTGATTACAGGTTAACGAGGGAGACGCCTTCAGAGTTAATTGCAGCCCTTAGAGTCCCTTGTCCAATTACTTTTGGTCCCTTGAAAAAGAGGAGGCTATGCATTACAGAGCTATGATTCCTAAACCCTTTCTCCGATTTGGATGTGAAAACTCTCATATTGCAGCTGGGAGTGTGCACTTTCAGCCCATATTATATATATAATTGTATTTCTGAACATGTTTTTGTAAACAGCTAAAATAACAAAACTTGTGTCACTGTCCAAATATTTCTGGACCTAACTGTATATATATACAGTACAGATCAAAAGTTTGGACACAACTTCTCATTCACAGAGTTTTCTTTATTTTCATGACTCTGACAATTGTAGATTCACATTGAAGGCATCAAAACTATGAATTAACACATGTTGAATGAAATACTTACAAAAAAGTGTGAAGCAACTGAAAATATGTCTTATATTCTAGATTCTTCAAAGTAGCCACCTTTTGCTTTGATTACTGCTTTGCACACTCTTGGCATTCTCTTGATGAGCTTCATGAGGTAGTCACCGGAAATGGTCTTCACTTCACAGGTGTGCCCTGTCAGGTTTAATAAGTGGGATTTCTTGCCTTATAAATGGGGTTGGGACCATTAGTTGTGTTGTGCAGAAGTCTGGTGGATACGCAGCTGATAGTCTACTGAATAGACTGTTAGCTGCTTTTTTCCTGCCATAATACAAATTCTAACTAAGGAAAAACGAGTGGCCATCATTACTTTAAGAAATGAAGGTCAGTCAGTCCGAAAAATTAGGAAAACTTTGAAAATGTCCCCAAGTGCAGTGGCAAAAACCATCAAATGCTACAAAGAAACTGGCTCACATGAGGAAAGGAAGACCAAGAATCACCTCTACTGTGGAGGATAAGTTTATCTGAGTCACCAGCCTCAGAAATCGTAGGTTAACAGCAGCTCAGATTAGAGACCAGGTCAATGCCACACAGAGTTCTAGTAGCAGACACATCTCTAGAACAACTGTTAAGAAAAGTCTTTGTGCAGCAGGCCTTCTTGGTAAAATAGCTGATAGGAAACCACTGCTAAGGACAGGCAACATATAGAAGAGACTTGTTTGGGCTAAAGAACACAAGGAATGGGCATTAGACCAGTGGAAATATGTGCTTTGGTCTGATGAGTCCAAATTTGAGATCTTTGGATCCAACCACCGTGTCTTTGTGTGACGCAGAAAAGGTGAACGGATGGACTCTACATACCTGGTTCCCACCGTGAAGCATGGAGAAGGAGGTGTGATGGTGTGAGGGTGCTTTGCTGGTGACACTGTTGGGGATTTATTCAAAATTAAAGTCATACTGAACCAGCATTACTACCACAGCATCTTGCAGAGGCATGCTATTCCATCCGGTTAGAGTTTAGTTGGACCATCAGTTATTTTTCAACAGGACAATGACCCCAAACACACCTCCAGGCTGTGTAAGGGCTATTTGACTAAGAAGGAGAGTGATGGGGTGCTACGCCAGATGACCTGGCCTCCACAGTCATCAGACCTGAACCCAATCGAGATGGTTTGGGGTGAGCTGGACCGCAGAGTGAAGGCAAAAGGGCCAACAAGTGCTAAGCATCTCTGGGAACTCCTTCAAGACTGTTGGAAGACCATTTCCGGTGACTACCTCCTGAAGCTCATCAAGAGAATGCCAAGCGTGTGCAAAGCAGTAATCAAAGCAAAAGGTGGCTACTTTGAAGAACCTAGAATATAAGTCTTATTTTCAGCTGTTTCACAGTTTTTTTGTTAAGTATTTCATTCCACATGTGTTAATTCATAGTTTTGATGCCTTCAATGTGAATCTACAATTTTCAGAGTCATGAAAATAACGAAAACTCTTTGAATGAGAAGGTGTGTCCAGACTTTTGGTCTATACTGTAATATATATATATATATATATATATATACTGTATATATATATATATATATATATATATATATATATATATATATTTGTTTTTCAGATGAAATTTGAGGATGGTTCCAAAATGCACTGTGACTTTTTCATGAGAACTTAATGTGACTGCCCATGCACATGTCCAACTGTTCAGTGTTTCAGTACTTTTTGCACCACTTGCTGTTCTCTAACAAGGTACTTAATGGCAAAATTCACAACTTGTCGTTAATCCATGAACGCCCAAGAAATTTCAAGGTTCAATTAGAATTGGCATTTAAACAGTTTTCCTCATTATACTATTCACATTTTGTCATCATGAGACCAATATCACATTTAACAATTGAACAACAGTACCTCGCCATTGCAAGGCTTCAAGCAGGATCTTCTCAGATAGAAGTGGCCACTGAGCTTAGAGAGTCACAGAGTGTCATCAGCAAGTTGCAGCAGAGATACAGAGAGACTGGAAGAGTAATAGAAGGGCATAGATGTGGACGTCTTTTGACCACATCCCACACTCATGACTGCTTTATTGTGAACAATGCCCTTTGAAACCGGATAATGAATGCCAACTCCAAGTGCCAACTCCAACTCCAAGCACAAATAAGGGAGGTGAGAGGCACCCAAGTGTCACATCAGACCATTCAAAACCAATTAGATCAGCATGGCCATTTTACCATAAAACGTTCATGACCTGGTGCTCCTCTCAAGATTTCAGACAGAAAACTTGCCTGGATCTGCACAGAGGCAAATACCAAAAAATTAGCATTTTGGCAAATGCAGATATTTATAGTATTTGAGTAGAATTCAATTCCTATTGAATATATTCACTATCTTTTATATTATATATAATATATATTTTATAATATTAATATATGTGATCCATATATTTTTTTTACGCCTATTATATATATTTTATAAACCTAATCTTTTATGGTTTGCGGGCTGTTTGTAGCTCTGGATTTATTTTTCAGAAAAGCACTCTTAGCTTCATTAATTTTATTTACTTTAGAATTATCCTTACACGGCCTTCATTGTGAATGTTTATATCTTTATTATGTTCACAAGTGGCAGAAATTTCTTAAAGAAATTTCTTTAATAGAAATCCAATCTCTGCAAAAATCATGTGCATATATTACAGAAAAACTATTCTGAGATGATTATAAAAAATTACAAAATGTAAAATTTATATAGGATTGCATTTAATTATAAAAATTTAGGAATAAAACTTGCTAATTAAAATTGAAACTTGTCACTGGCTCTTACACACTGTCACCAAAACAAAATGTAAAGAAGCAAAATAATAAATTTGCAGGTAATTGTAAAAACCATGGCAGAAGACTACAACTGACACCCTCATTAAAATACAACAGGCTGGTAACCACAAGGGCAATATTGTTTAGTCATTTGTTACCAGAATTACTGAATGGACCATTTCCAATTCACCAAAATTCAGGTTTTGTGTTCCCATTCCTAGTTTTTCTGGAGAATGCCCAAATATCAGACTATTGCCAAATACAATTCTCTAATTTTATAAGTATTAACTTCAGCCATTTTTGTAAAATAGCAAATAATTAGCTGTTTGGTTATCATCAAAATATAAGGCAGATTAGCTGGCACAACTAGCACGTCCTCCAGAGATGCTTTCAAGCAGACATGGCTACTAGTGGATTAACAGATATAGTTGTGCTCAGCTTAAGATAAAGCAGTGCAACATTTGAGAAAAAGAGCATTAAAAATACTGGTGAAAGCGGCACTCACCACTGATATATGAAAAGACAGCACTTTATTGTGGTTGTATTATGAGAAGAGGGGACAAAAAGAGGTCACTTACTTCTTTCTGTCTCCCTCTGGTGATAGTAGGTACACATGCCAGTAAGCAGCTGGCAGAGGGCAGCCTCAGGGGATCTGCGGTACCTCGGCATATGGCGCCATAGACCCTATACAGCAGAAGTCGGTGTCATGGATATGGCCGGTAGGGATGGATGGATGGACAGACGGATTGCTGCGGTAGCAGCGGCCGATGAGGGTATTTGCGACAGTGGGTATCGTGATAGGTGGCTGGTATGGATACTTAGATTGGCGGGTATCGTGGTAACCGGCTGGCGTGGATGGTTGCAGCAGCAGCAGACTAGTAGAGCACTAAAATACAGAGATGAATCAGCAGCAGAACACAACATAAAGGCAGCAGCACAGTGGGACCTGAGACCTAGCAACATTAGGAACTCGTTGCCCAGTCACCTACCTACAGTAAAGGGGAAAGTATGTTAAATACTCAAAACCTTTCCGCTCATCTTCCGTGTAAGGATGTACTGGCCCTTTAAGAAAAAAGGTTACGTCTTTTGATGTCTTATCGCCAGTTTCTCCCAACTCAAATTTGGCGGGAGGGCACGGAAGTGGCATTGAACCACAGACACTGGAGTAAGATTTCTGGTGTGGTGCAAGGAGGCGCAGGATACTTATCAAACCCTCCTGATTTATTAAGAAGTGTGTATCTGTGACGCCCCAGAGCTATGGAGTACTCGGTCCCGGGCCATTTATGTACGAGGACGCTGTGTCACGATTGTGTAACGGTTGATGCCCGGTTCCGTGACCCTGGGGTTGCTTTTTAAAGGGGGATTATATACAGGGGAGATGAAAGAGTTTATATCGTGATGCCACTTGTGGGTTGCGGTTATAGTGATGGAACTTACGCTGCACAGTCTGTTACCACTGGAGCTGATGGTGATGGCAGCCTGGATATTAGGCCCTCCACAAGTAAGGCCAGGCCCCAGGGAGTGAATGGTGGGATCCGGAGCAGAAAGAAGGGAGACCACACGATGGGGATGCAGTGCAACATCTGTTTTTACTCACAGTGGTGTTGAGCTGAGGCACTGAGGACTGCTGGTTCAGACCCCTGGTCCCTTTTGTCCCAGTGCCGGTGTGGTAACCTGGTGGTCTTTTTCCCCGGCACTGCTCACTGGTTGGTGGAGCACATAGCTTGGAGCCTTTGTGGGTCCCTTACTGTCTGTCGTCAGTCTCTCGTCCGTACGGCGGGCAGTGCGAACCCTGTAGGGTCGGTGTTCTGTTCCGGTCCCTGGCTCAATCTTTACTGCTGGTTCCCCGGGATTCTTTGGTCAGTGACGTCCTTGAAGGTGCCCTCACTGTGCAGGTATTTGTCAGGTTGCCGAAAGCTTTCGCCTGATCTAGGGCCCTGTGCCCCGCTGGTGCTCTGGTTCCAGGGGTACCTGGCTGTACCCTCTCTGGCAACCAGCCTCCTATGCCACCTAGGTCCCTGCTACACGATCCCATCTGGAGACACGTCCGTTCCCTTCAACTTTCACTACCGGACTCATCCCTAATTGGGAGTGGGAAACTGGGGATGTTATGTGTTTTGGTGGTACCGGCACTGGTCTTCCAGGTCCCTGGGGATAGGCCCTGCATCGTTGTCAGGATGCAGTACCTAGTAGTGCCCTGAGGGGTTCAGGGGCAATACATACCCCCTTGGTTAAACACAGCACGTCCTTGGGCTGCAAAAAAGTATACAGGTTAACATTTTTTCTTTGTTAAAACATTAAAATTATTAACATTCTTCCCACGCAGGGGAGGCATTTCTTTAACCGTTGTTTTTATCTCAAAACTGTGCAGTATTATGCAAACATTATTAAATGGAACAACAAAACTGGGTAGCTTGTTTCAGCTACCACAGTGCAGGGGCACTTGAAAATGTGGCATGAGTGGAGGAAGCGGGGCCTGGCAACTTTCTGCACATCCAAGGCATACCAGCCCCGCTCCCCATGATGTCGGATGTATGTGACCACATCACCCTGTTGGGGAAACCTCCAGGGGGTCTCTCTCAGGGTCCCTGAGGAGGATTCCAGATCAGAACTGCACAGATGTATATGAATCAGGAACATGACCACTCAGAGACGTATTTCTATTTAGTAGAAGCACGGTTGTGTTCTTCTGACCCTTATATTCAAAAGTATAACATCTTATATTGTTTTTTGGACAGTCTTTCCTGTACAGCAACATTCCATAGTAAGTTATTCAGGTGTGTCTGGGCGTGGATGAGAGTGTACTCAAGAATGTTACTTATTCATGAGTCTAACCGGTTTTCAAAGTATCTGTTCTATTTAGCCCTAAACAGAAATTACTGAAAAAATCCGGCACTCAAACAAGAAGATGCCTGATAATAGGTGCTTTTAATATAACTCAGCGTGTGAACAAGTGATTACAAGTAATTGGGTACAAGTAATTTGATGTTTCGGTCTTATAATATGACCTTCATCACTCCCTATACCGTTCTGTCAATTAATATGTTGGATAATTGTATTATATTATGTATAAATCCAATTTATTTGTTATAATTGGACATTATTATTGATGAATGTTTTTCACATATCTAATATACAGTACAGACCAAAAGTTTGGACACACCTTCTCATTTAAAGAGTTTTCTTTATTTTCATGACTCTGAAAATTGTAGATTCACATTGAAGGCATCAAAACTATCAATTAACACATGTAGAATGAAATACTTAACAAAAAAGTGTGAAACAACTGAAAATATGTCTTATATTCTAGGTTCTTCAAAGTAGCTGTTGGAAGACCATTTCCGGTGACTACCTCTTGAAGCTCATCAAGAGAATGCCAAGAGTGTGCAAAGCAGTTTACAAAGCAAAGGGTGGCTACTTTGAAGAACCTAGAATATAAGACATATTTTCAGTTGGTTCACACTTTTTTTGTAAAGTATTTCATTCTACATGTGTTAATTCATAGTTTTGATGCCTTCAATGTGAATCTACAATTTTCAGAGTCATGAAAATAAAGAAAGCTCTTTGAATGAGAAGGTGTGTCCAAACTTTTGGTCTGTACTGTATATTTTCTATTTTTATTTTTTCTTCCATTATATAGTGTGACTCTGATGATGGTCATATTATAAGACCGAAACATCAAATTACTTGTACCCAATTACTTGTAATCACTTGTTCACATGCTGAGTTATATTAAAAGCACCTATTATCATGCATCTTCATGTTTGAGTGCTGGATTTTTTCAGTAATTTATATTAAGGATTTGGACTCTATCCAGGCACCAATATATAGCAGAGTGCTATACTGTCTTGATTACATAGCCCTAAACATAGTTTGTTTGCTTATACATTCTATCAACATTTCAGTCAGGTATATGTGGAAAGCAATACACAAAGCATTCAGAATACTGATCATCTTATTATTTTATACTGGACAAATGATTCATAGCTTAGGCCTTCACAACCTGGGTGCAGGTCACAGTCAGGATGTTCCTTCTGCAGGTAGTCCAGCACATCGCGGTGGGAGACAAAGACCCCAGCTTGTAACCCAAGCTCGGAGATGAACCCCACCCCCATTTCTGGTCAAACTAGTCCACGGTACCCTGGTACCAGACCCTGCTGGCCCCCCCCGCTGGCTCGGCGCAGGCTCTGTTTCTCTTGGAGGTTGCGGGCCTCCACGTGCTTTCTCCAGGTTGCCCTCTCATTTCGCTCCCAAGCCAGCTGATGGATGGTGGCTTGGCAGGCTTTGTGGACCTCATTATCCAAGACAGCCCATTTCCCAGCTACAGGCACGCCCCATACCGCCTCGAAGATCAGGCCCGCAGGACCCGAACAGTCCGCTTCCGGGTTCCCATCAGCGGGTGTGCATTCAGACTGGTCACCGGCAACTCCTCTGTTGGTTGTCGGTTCTTCCAGGGCTGCATCTGGTGACACTGCCTGGTCTGGTCGAGCTGCTGAGGACAGAACATCTTGGTCCTTCTCCTCTGGAGAAAGTGATGCAGCCGGGTCTGATCTGGCCAGGATAGGCTGGACTGTTGTGAATGTTGTCTTTGTGGGTGCCGTTTTGAATCTCCCTCTGTTGGCCAGGAATGGTAGGGGAGCTGAATCTGAGCCTGTGACTCAGACAGGTGCTGGCATTAATTGGGAATTAGGTAAGTCCTATTGCAGACAAGTCTGGTTTATATAGGAGAGCACTTTTTGCCTTGCTGGCGCCGGTTATAATTGTATATTCCTCAGTTTCTGTTCCTGGCTTGGAGTTTTCTCTTTCCCTGTTTCCCTGAGCAAGACTTCTGCAGATAAGTTCTCAGTTTTTTCCTTGTCTCCTGGTTTACACATTAGGGTGTTGTTTTTCCTTTATTGCTTTGTATCTGTTTTCTTGCAGGTGAAGTTTGGTTTCTTTTGTGTTGTGAGCATGGGGGTTTCCCCTTTGCAAGCTCTCCTGCAGGAAAAGGATTTTTTTTCCCTGTCTAATTTGATTATATGCTCTTCTGTATTTTGTGTTCTTTTTTGGTGTTTTGTTCTCCCATTATTTAAAGGAGTACCTGATATAGTGGGGAGAGGACGTTCGACCTCCAGGGCCATTTTTACTGTCAGGAGTTTGGTATTTTTCTCCTTAAATTTTGTACTGACCACAATCAGTTTCCTTTCCTTTGTATTAAGTTAGTTGGGCCTCGCCTTTGCTAAATCTATTTTTCCTACCTGTGTATTGTGTTTTCCTACATCACTGTAATCTTTGTATGTGGGGAGACTATCTACTCCTTTGGGGATTACTCTGAGGCAAGGAAAATTTCCTCATTTCTTTCTGTGAGGTGTAGCTAGTTTATCAGGCTGTGACGAGATGTCTAGGTTTTTAGGATCGCTCCATGGCTACTTCTTGTGTGGTCTGATAGTTAGGGGATTGCAATCAGCCCAGGTTCCAATTACTCCTGGTTTCTTGGTGTTTTTTCACCAATGGGAGTTTTTTGTAATCTTCCACGGCTACCGGATCAAAACACGGGCACTTGGGTCCTTCTCCTCCGGAGAAGGGGATGCGGCCGAGTCTGGTCTGGCTATGGACGGAGGTGATGCAGCCTGGTCCGCAGCCGGGGAAGGAGCTGGTGGCGCCACCGGGTCAGCGGCCGGGGATGGCACGGGTTCCACTGCCGAGGGGACTGGTGGGGCCAGGGAGGTTTCTGTTCCTACCTGCTCCTAGAGCTGCTCCTCATGCAAGGCTTATTCCTCCTGGGCTCACACAACCGCCACCATCCCCTGCATTTCTGCACGCCAGTTCATGACTTGCTGAAGAAAGTGAGCCCGCCTCCGTATACACAGCCGCTCCACTTCTCCCTCTAACCAGGTGGTGGTCCCGCTGCCGGACCGATCCAGTCTTTTGTCCCTTGGAGCAGACATCTCCTCAATCTCTGGTTTGCTGGGCTGATGATACGGATCTGCCGTTCTCCTAGCGCCCAGGGAGCATTCTGCCGCATGCTCTTCCGGCTTCCTGCAGCTAGTTTCGGTTTTACATGTTGCACACTCCCAGATGGCGGAGTCTCTTTTTCACGTACTTTCACCAGAGTGATGGTGCAGTTACTTTTTCACAGATAATAAAATGGCAGTAGTTGCTCACAAAAACAGTCCATAAGGCACACGTCTGGTCCAGTCCATATCCTGTTCGTGATGCCAGAAAAAATCTGTGACGCCCCAGAGCTATGGGGTACTCGGTCCCGTGCCGTATAAGTACGGGGATGCTGTGTCACAGTTGTGTAACGGCCGATGCCAGGTTCAGTGACCCTGGGGGTCACTTTTTAAAGGGGGTTATATACAGGGGAGATGAAAGAGTTTATATCATGATGCCACTTGCGGGTTGTGGTTATGGTGATGGAACCGCCGCTACACGGTCTGTTACCACTGGGGATGGTGATGATGGCAGCCTGGATGTTAGGCCCTCCGCAAATAGGGCCGGGCCCCAGGGAGTGAATTGTGGGATCTGGAGCAGAAAGAAGGGAGACCACACGATGCAGTGCAACTTCTGTTTTTACTCACAGTGGTGTTGAGCTGAGGCACTGAGGATGGCTGGTTCAGACCCCTGGTCCCTTTTGTCCCAGTGCCGGTGTGGTAACCTGATGGTCTTTTTCCCCGGCACCTCTCACTGGTTGGTGAAACCCCGTAGCTTGGAGCGTTTGTGGGTCTCTTACTGTCTGTCGGCAGCCTATCGTCCGTACGGCGGGCAGTGCGAACCCTGTAGGGTCGTTGTTCTGCTCCAGTCAATGGCTCAATCTTTACTGCTGGTGCCCCCAGATTTTTATGTCAGTGAGGTCCTTGAAGGTCCCCTCACTGTGCAGGTATTGTCAGGTTGGCTGAAGCTTTCGCCTGACCTAGGGCCCTGTGCCCCGTCGGTGCTCTGGTTCCAGGGGTACCTGGTTGTACCCTTTCTGGCAACCACTCTCCTATGCCACCTAGGTCACTGCTACACGACCCCATCTGGAGACACGTCCGGTCCCTTCAACTGTCACTGTCAGACTCCTCTGTCGTTCTGTCTATCCGTCCCCTGCCACCGGGTTGCCATCTAGTGGACTGGCTCCACCTCTAGGTGGCCATCCATTGGGTCCTGGACTAGTCAGTCATCCCTAATTGGGAGTGGGAAACTGGGGATCTTATGTGTTTTGGTGCTACCGGCACTAGTCTTCCAGGTCCCTGGGGGTAGGCCCTGCACCTTTGTTAGGATACAGTTCCTAGTAGTGCCCTGAGAGGTTCAGGGGTGCTACAGATCTCTTAATGAAACATATGACTACTCCACGCCCCTTCATCAAGGCTTGAAAATCGCTGGTGTTGATGAATCAAGATCAATGTGTATTGTGACAAATGCTCATATGGTGGGTGACCTACACCTATACAGGAGCCCACCTGGTGATTCACCTGTTATACTATAGGCCAATCCAACTTTGGATTCAATTGTGGACAACAGCAGTGTTTCCTAAGAAAATTTGGTCCAAGTGAATAATAAACATATTTTGTTTAGAACTTTAGTGAACTTTCAACATGTGTTAAACATCTTTTTTTTTAGTTCTAAAACAATGATGTCATGCAAATATTCATATGGGTCAATGACTTTTGCTTATCTGGTGACCAGATTCTTAGCCGCATAGTTGAATAGTTCACACCTTAAGATTTGGAAAATGAGAGGGTATTTTATATTGTGTCAGTATCAGTAAGTGTGTCTGTTTGTACAGGGTATCTCCAATAACAGGATATAAAACCACTTCCTAAGATTCTAGGACATTAGCCAAGGAGTCTGGAATATGATCCATGAGAAGTCATTAAAGAGACCCAACCATCAGGATTTTCATGTATAAAGGAAAGCCAGTGCTAAACTGGCACTAGGATGTTGAATGTAAGCATATCTTGTGTTCTGAGATTGTTTTGTTGTGAGCATCCACCAAGGCGAGGGAGACAGACAGGGACGGGAATAGAGAGCAAAACTCAACCCATATATTCTCTTCCTGTTGCACCTATCAATCAAATAGCAGTGTATTTCTGTAACTTTACTTGCACATATTTCTGAAATAAAACATCTCAGAACAAAAGGTATGCTTACATTCAGCATCCTAGCGCCAGTATAGCACTGGCTTTACTTTTTATATGAAAATCCTGCTGCGTGGTTCCCTTTTAAAAGAGGTCACTTAAAGATGTTACTGATACCATGTTTCCCGTGAAATAAGACACTGTCATTTTATTTTTTCGCCTGAAAAATGCGCTAGGGCTTATTTCCGGGGTAGGGCTTATTTCTGGGGAACACATGTTTAGGGTAAGTTTACTCACTAAAAAAAGCAGGAGATCCATACTTACCAAACCCCGGACATCTGCATCGTTCCAGATCCTCCTGCAATCCTCCTGCAATCCACAGAGGGCCTTCCCAGCAGGTCCTTGTGTGCTGCACAGTGCCCATCCACTGCTTCCAGCTGTCACTCTCATATACACACACACACATACACACACTAGATCGCATGAACATCATACACACATACACACACAGAAACATCTGATGGTACCATACTGCTCCCAGCCGGCAGCAGTGTAGTTCACGAGGACCTGCGGTGGAATGCATAGAAGACCTGTGGTGGAATGCATCAATGCGTCCTCGCGTTCCACTGCGTCCCAGGTCCCCGGAGCAGTATGGTATCACCGTGTGTGTGAGGGTGTGTGTGTTCCACCGCAGATCCTTGATGCATTCCACAGCAGGTTCTCATGTTCCACAGCCTCCCATTTGGGGTGTGATAATTCTGGTGTCTGTCTTCTCTCTTTTTGGGGTGTCTGCTTTCTTTAATGAAGCATCCTGCAGTATTCTTTAACTTTTTTTTTTAACTATAAATTTTTATTAAAGTTTAGTAATAACAGACGTGCACATTACAAATGCATCCAAATAGTACATTAATCTTAATGAGCATACAAAATAAATATAAAAGTTATAATCAGTGAACTGTAACAATTATGACAATAAAGGTGACATACAATTAAGACGTATATTGACAAGATGGGAAGGGTGGGTTGATGGGGGAGAGGGTGGGGCAATAAGGTGAGGGAAAAGATGGAAGATATATGTAAAATCAGTAAACCTTAACCCTATAGGTCCTGATCAGCTGCAAAGTAATCCCAGGGCGCCCAAACAGTAAATAAATGGTCCGTTGAGGCATTTAGTAGCGCGGTAAGGTGCTCCATCCTCCTGACATCTAGTATTCTACTCTTGAGGTTCTGGATGTGTTGGGCCCTGGACTAGCCAGGTCGTCACAGGTACTGCAACACACACCCCCACCCCGAGACAGGCACATCAGCCAGACACAAAATCCTTGTTGCCTCCCTCCAGGGGCTGATGTCCACACCAGGTAGGGTGGGGCCCAACCCACTGAGGAGTTCACAGTCCTGGAGGCGGAAAAAGGAAGTCAGTGAAGATCAGTTAGGGAGGTGGAAGTGAGAGGAGTGAAGAGGTAGTGGAGGAGTAAAGTGACCGTGTCCGGGTGTGTAGCCCGGGCACTAAGAGCAAGGTTGGCAGACGGTGGTGGCCGTCTGCAGGAGAGGCAAATCAACGCGGAACCGTAGGACCGGGGGTGGGCGGTGGCTCGCCGGTACCGAACCGGGGAGCGAAGTGACGCCAGCACACACAGGCAGGGCCTGCGGACCCCGACCAGGCTTGGAGTCGCCATTAGAGGTCAAATCCGTCAGTGACCGGAACCCCAGGGGTTTCCTAACAGCCAAGACCCGATTGAAGGCAACCGTCCGACCAGCAAAAGGAAATACAGCTACCGCCACAGCTAGAGTTCCAAGGGCCAGAGCCTGCAGGCAAAAGGGCTCCTACGGCACATACACACGCTGGGGAGCGGTTTATCGGTGGGAATCCATTAAGACCGAACATACACAAAGGTGCAGGGAAAGGCAGCCACCACCAACCGTCCGGGAGAGGTCACAGCAGCCGGCTGCGGGACCCGTCCATCCAGCCATTTGGTTTACCAGAGACTTTGCGTACATTTGTGGCTGAGTACTACCGTGCCGTCCGGCACCGCGCTGCACAGTCCAGGCGACCCTGCACCTTGCCAACCCTGCCTCCCCGTCACTTCACCGGGCCCCGAGACCACCAACCCCTACCCACGGAGGTGCGAAACAGCATCCAGCTGCTCCCTACCATCGCTACCGGGATCCCCGTCACCAGCAGCGGTGGTGCCTAACCTCACCACAACCCATGGGTGGCGTCACGGACCAAATCCCCAAGCCAAACTACCCCCCTTTCACTCTCGGGCGAGGAGTGCCGCTCGAGTCCCCGGATCCGGCCCACCGCTTGAGCCACCGAGCAGCCATCGCAGCAGCGACGGACCCGAGCGTTAGCGAGAGCGAAGCAGCGACGGTGTCCTCCCCGCCCGCGACACATGGACGGAGCCCTCGTCTGTCTCCAACAACATGCAATCAGGCACTGGGCCGCTGTAAGGATGTGATGCAGTAACTTTGAGGCCAATTTGCCCATGCCCCTCACCCCAAGTCCCAAAAGGTAAACTAGTGGATCGAGGTCTACCACTACATATAAGACCTTCTTTATCAGGACTTTAACTTGCTCCCAGAAGGGTACTATTTTCGGGCAGGACCAAAAGATTTGTGGCGGGGATAGAAGAGTCCAGCCCATGAAAGAAGTCCGGCGTGTGGTACCAAAATATCAAAATTTTATAAATATTTTCCTTGTACAAAGTGCAAATTTGCAGACCACTCCCAGGGGGGAAATCCGTCTACCCAGGGAGGACTCCCATTTCCGCATATAAGGAAAAACCCCATCAGACCCACCCTGCGGATCAGAGATCAGTCTATAGATTTCAGGGATGAAGCCCTTGGTATCCGTGCCCCTCCTATAGATCTTCTCAAATTCCATAGGTACAGTATAGGCACCCACCCAAACATACAGAGTGCTGGCCCGGTCTCTGAGCTGCAAATACTGATAGAAGTTATGGTTAGTAAGGGAAAAATTAACTTTTTTAGTTGCATGGACATTTCATTATTGAACTGAAACTAGGGCTTATTTTCAGGGTAGAGCTTATATTTAAGTCTTAAGCCTGCTTTACACGTTGCAATTAGTTGTACAATCGCATTTGCGATGTGACACGCCCAGGTTGCATACGGGATCTTATGAGATTGCACGTAGGTCGTTCATTTGCTGTCACACGTGCGATAGTAGTCTATGTTAAATTGATCAATTTTGTGTGCGCTCCTTTAGATCATGTGTTCTGTGACGTATGCATTGGGCACCCTTTTTTTTTTTTTTTTTATTTATTGACTTGCCAAGCGTGTGTAATGTGTAGAGATGCGTTTTTACTATGTCATCTGCCATTCAGCTCTGCTACATGGCCGCTAAGAGCAGACACAGACAGCCATGTAGCAGAGCTGAATGGTAGTTGACAGCAGACACAGAAAGAGCCGCACAATCGGAATGAACTCGGGTGAACTTCACCCGACTTCATGGTCACGCTGCGGCTCTGTTTGTGTCACGTCCTGATTAGCGGTCACCAGTGAAGGACTCACCGGTGACCGCTAAACTCCTGAGTAACTGAATTGAGAAGCCCTCTCTCATACGCACCGATCCCCGATCCCCGGCGCTGCACGGCATTCACACTGCTCCGGCGGCTTTTACTATTTTGAAAAAGCCGGCCGCCCATTAAACAATCTCGTATTCCCTGCTTACCCCGCCCACAGGCGCCTATGATTGGTTGCAGAGAGACACGCCCCCACGCTGAGTGACAGGTGTCACACTGCACCCAATCATAGAAGCCGGTGGGCGTGTCTATACTGTGCAGTGAAATAAATAATTAAATAATTAAAAAAAACGGCGTGCGGTCCCCCCCAATTTTAAAACCAGCCAGATAAAGCCATACGGCTGAAGGCTGGTATTCTCAGGATGGGGAGCTCCACGTTATGGGGAGCCCCCCATCCTAACAATATCAGCCAACAGCCGCCCAGAATTGCCGCATACATTAGATGCGACAGTTCTGGGACTGTACCCGGCTCTTCCCGATTTGCCCTGGTGCGTTGGCAAATCGGAGTAATAAGGAGTTATTGGCAGCCCATAGCTGCCACTAAATCCTAGATTAATCATGTCAGGCGTCTATGAGACACCCTCCATGATTAATCTGTAAATTACAGTAAATAAACACACACACCCGAAAAATCCTTTATTAGAAATAAAAAACACAAACATATACCCTGGTTAACCACTTTAATCAGCCCAAAAAAGCCCTCCATGTCCGGCGTACTCCAGGATGCTCCAGCGTCGCTTCCAGCGCTGCTGCATGGAGGTGACCGGAGCTGCAGAATACACAGCCGCTCCTGTCACCTCCACGCAGCTAATAAATGGAATAGCGCGATCGGCTGAGCTGTCACTGAGGTTACCCGCTGTCACTGGATCCAGCGGTGGATGCAGCGGTGGCCGCGGGTAACCTCAGTGACAGCTCAGCTGATAGCGCTACTCACCTCAGTTGCTGTGTGGAGCTGACCGGAGCGGCGGTGAGTAGCACGATCAGCTGAGCTGTCACTGAGGTTACCCGCGGCCACCGCTGCATCCACCGCTGGATCCAGTGACAGCGGGTAACCTCACTGACAGCTCAGCTGATCGCGCGGCTGTCTTCAGTTGCTGTGTGGAGGTGACAGGAGCGGCTATGTCTGCTGCAGCTCCGGTCACCACCATGCAGCAGCGCTGGAAGCGACGCTGGATCATCCTGGATTCCGGCGGACATGGAGGGCTTTTTTGGGCTGATTAAAGTGGTTAACCAGGGTATATGTTTGTGTTTTTTTTTTCTAATAAAGGATTTTTTCGGGTGTGTGTGTTTATTTACTGTAATTTACAGATTAATCATGGAAGGTTTCTCGTGGAGACGCCTGACATGTTTAATCTAGGATTTAGTGGCAGCTATGGGCTGCCAATAACTCCTTATTACCCTGATTTGCCAACGCACCAGGGCAAATCGGGAAGAGCCAGGTACAGTCCCAGAACTGTCGCATATAATGTATGCGGCAATTCTGGGCGGCTGTTGGCTCATATTGTTAGGCTGGGGGGCTCCCCATAACGTGGAGCTCCCCATCCTGAGAATACCAGCCTTCAGCCATATGGCTTTATCTGGCTGGTTTTAAAATTGGGGGGGACCGCACGCCGTTTTTTAAAATTATTTAATTATTTATTTCACTGCACAGTATAGACACGCCCACCGGCTTCTGTGATTGGGTGCAGTGTGACACCAGTCACTCAGCGTGGGGGCGTGTCTCACTGTAACCAATCATAGGCGCCGGTGGGCGGGGAAAGCAGGGAATACGAGATTGTTTAATGGGCGGACGGCTTTTTCAAAACAGTAAAAGCCGCCGGAGCAGTGTGAATGCCGTGCAGCGCCGGGGATCGGGGATCGGTGAGTATGAGAGAGGGGGATAGACTGACATGGACAGATAGAGAGGGACAGAGATAGTGACCGACTGACAGAGATTACTGAATGACAGACATTGTGAGGCGCTTCAGAACGCAGCTTTTCAGCTGCGCTCTGAAGCGGACCTTTTATAAGCTGCGGTGCAGAGCGCACACCTGCGCACATAGCATCAGACACCAAAATCGTATGAGGGATGTCACACGTTACAATTGACTAGGTTCGTGCAACAAAACGCTCAATTCTAGACAAAGATACGATGTGTTTGCGATCAACGGTTTTGAGTTCAATCCTGATCGCACGTAGATGTCACACGCAGATACCTCACAAACGATGCCGGATGTGCGTCACTTACAACTTGACCCCAACGACGGATTGTGAGATATATTGAAGCGTGTGTTGGGGGCTTTACTCCGAAAAAGCCAAAATTTCTTGCTAGGGCTTATTTTCAGGGAAACACTGTGCTGTAGGCAGTAATGGTAATAGAATTTAAAAAAATGAACATTCTGTAGTAAAAGTTTACATGGTAAGAGGAATTTGACTATTCAATGATGGTAAATGACTTGAACTCTCTAGAAATGAAAAATGTGAAGGGGTTTTTCCCATGAACAACTTTCATTTTAAAGTTGATTTTAATCAATATATCTTAGAATATTAATTTATACAATTGGATGTATTTAAAAAAAAAATCTGTGCTGAGATAATCTTATATATGTGCTGTTGCTACAGTCAGGGCCAGAAATATTTGGACAGTGACACAAGTTTTGTTATTTTAGCTGTTTACAAAAACATGTTCAGAAATACAATTATATATATAACTAGAAGGTGGCCCGATTCTACGCATCGGGTATTCTAGAATTTACGTATTGTGTAGTTAATGTATGATTTTTGTTATATATAGAGAGATGTTGTTGTCTGTAGTTACCAAGTGTTTGTGTAGGGCGCTGTACATGTTCTGGGTGTTGTCTGGGTGTGGCGGGGGGTGAGAGCGGTGTTGCATGTGTGTTGCGTGTGTTGCGTTGTTTGTGGAGCACTGTGTCTGTAGCGTTGTGTGTGTGTGTGTGTGTTGCGCGGTTTGTGTGGGTGTGGTGTGTTTTGGGGGGAGGTATGTTTTGTGCAATGTGTGTGTGTTGCGTGGTATGTGCGTATATTTATGTATGCCGCGGTGTTTGTGTGTTGGGTGTTGTGTGTGTGCAGCGTTGTCTGTGTGTGTGGGTGTCTGTGTAGGGCGGTGTTTGTGGTTCCCAGTGTGTGTGTTGTGTGTTGTGTGTGTGTGTTGGGGGGAGGTGTGCACCTCCCATCGTGCTCCATCCCCCATGCTGCGCACCCCCCATCGTGCTCCATCCGCCATGCTGCGCACCCCTTATCGTGCTCCATCCGCCATGCTGCGCACCCCTTATCGTGCTCCATCCGCCATGCTGCGCACTCCCAAACGTGGTCCATCCGCCATGCTGCGCACTCCCAAACGTGCTCCATCCGCCATGCTGCGCACTCCCAAACGTGGTTCATCCGCCATGCTGCGCACTCCCAAACGTGCTCCATCTGCCATGCTGCGCACTCCCAAACGTGCTCCATCCACCATGCTGCACACTCCCAAACGTGCTCCATCCGCCATGCTGCGCACTCCCAAACGTGCTCCATCCGCCATGCTGCGCACTCCCAAACGTGCTCCATCCGCCATGCTGCGCACTCCCAAACGTGCTCCATCCCCCATGCTGCACCAGCATCAGCCTCTCTGCCCCCAGCATCAGCCTCTCTGCCCCCAGCATCAGCCTCTCTCCTCCCAGCATCAGCCTCTCTCCTCCCAGCATCAGCCTCTCTCCTCCCAGCATCAGCCTCTCTGCCCCCAGCATCAGCCTCTCTCCTCCCAGCATCAGCCTCTCTCCTCCCAGCATCAGCCTCTCTCCTCCCAACATCAGCCTCTCTCCTCCCAACATCAGCCTCTCTCCTCCCAGCCTCAGCCTCCCCCAGCATCAGCCTCTCTTCTCTCAGCCTCCCCCCTCCCAGCCTCCCTTCTCCCAGCCTCCCCCAGCATCAGCCTCCCCCTCCCAGCCTCCCCCAGCATCAGCCTCTCGCCTCCCAGCCTCCCCCAGCATCAGCCTCTCTCCTCCCAGCCTCCCCCAGTATCAGCCTCTCTCCTCCCAGCCTCCCCCAGCATCAGCCTCTCTCCTCCCAGCCTCCCCCAGCATCAGCCTCCCCCTCCCAGCTTTCCCCAGGATCAGCCTCTCTACTCCCAGCCTCCCTCCTCCCAGCCTCCCCCAGCATCAGCCTCCCCCTCCCAGCCTCCCCCAGCATCAGCCTCTCGCCTCCCAGCCTCCCCTAGCATCAGCCTCTCTCCTCCCAGCCTCCCCCAGCATCAGCCTCTCTCCTCCCAGCCTCCCCCAACATCAGCCTCTCTCCTCCCTGCCTCCTCCAGCATCAGCCTCTCTCCTCCCAGCCTCCCCCAGCATCAGCCTCCCCCTCCCAGCCTTCCCCAGGATTAGCCTCTCTACTCCCAGCCTCCCTCCTCCCAGCCTCCCCCAGCATCAGCCTCCCCCTCCCAGCCTCCCCCAGCATCAGCCTCTCTCCTCCCAGCCCCTCCCAGCATCAGCCTCTCTCCTCTCAGCCTCCCCCAGCATCAGCCTACACCCTCCCAGCCTCCCCCAGCATCAGCCTACCCCAGCATCAGCCTCCCCCAGCATCAGCCTCCCCAGTATCAGCCTCCCCCAGCATCAGCCTCCCCCAGCATCAACTTACCCCAGCATCAGCCTACCCCAGCATCAGCCTCTCTCCTCCCAGCCTCCCCCAGCATCAGCCTCCCCCTCCCAGCCTTCCCCAGGATCAGCCTCTCTCCTCCCAGCCTCCCCCAGCACGCCGTGCTCCTCTGCCGACACTCACAGATCCGATCGCATACACACTCACACACACACACTCACACATCTGAACACACTCACACACATCCGATCGCATACACTCCCACACACACTGAAGATATCGCACATACGCGCTCACACTCACAACATCCGGAGATACCACATGCTTCTGGCCATGTGATCCTCCGGCAGGTCCTGGAAGGTCACTCCACAGTATCACCGCCGAGAAGCAAGCGATATCCCAGGATGTTGTGAGTGTGTGGATGCGATGTGATGTGTGTGTGAGAGTGAGTGTGATCTGATGTGTGTGTGTGTATGTGTGTGTGTGTGTTATGTGTGTGCGTGTGTATGTTCCGCCGCTGCAGGACCTTGATGCGCTGGTAACTATGCTACCATGGTTACCAGCGTATCCCATCCCCCGCTCGCACGGGAGCCCACACCAGCATACGGCGGCATCCCCAGAAATGCACGGGTATGTGTCGGCTGGGTTGGCGGCGTTCGCTGATGTGGGCTCCCGGGGGTACAGTACTCACCTGGGAGTCGTGGCTCCGTGTCGGTTCGGGGAATGCGTGCGGGGGGCGGGGCCAGAGCGAGCGTGCATTGCGTGAGGGGGGCGGGGCATGGCCGAGTTGCCAATGCTGCAGGGTGCCGGGCGAGAGGCCAATCCATGTGGGGGGCGGAGCCTGGGCGAGCGGCCAATCCGTGCGGGGGGGCGGGACCATGGCGAGCCCAGCGGCCAATCAGCTTTCTGTCACCGTAAGGACACAATTTTGGAGCAAGACAGACAGACAGACAGACAGAATAAGGCAATTATATATATAGACTAGAAGGTGGCCCGATTCTACACATCGGGTATTCTAGAATTTACGTATTGTGTAGTTAATGTATGATTTTTGTTATATATATAGATGTTGTTGTGTGTAGTTACCAAGTGTTTGTGTAGGGCGCTGTACATGTTCTGGGTGTTGTCTGGGTGTGGCGGGGGGTGAGAGCGGTGTTGCATGTGTGTTGCGTGTGTTGCGTTGTTTGTGGAGCGCTGTGTGTCTGTAGCGTTGTGTGTGTGTGTGTGTGTGTGTGTTGCGCGGTTTGTGTGGGTGTGGTGTGTTTTGGGGGGAGGTATGTTTTGTGCAATGTGTGTGTGTTGCGTGGTATATGCGTATATTTATGTATGCCGCGGTGTTTGTGTGTTGGGTGTTGTGTGTGTGCAGCGTTGTCTGTGTGAGTGGGTGTCTGTGTAGGGCGGTGTTTGTGGTTCCCAGTGTGTGTGTGTGTTGTGCAGTGCGCGTGTGTGTGTGTGTTGGGGGGAGGTGTGCACCTCCCATCGTGCTCCATCCCCCATGCTGCGCACTCCCCATCGTGCTCCATCCCCCATGCTGCGCACTCCCCATCGTGCTCCATCCGCCATGCTGCGCACTCCCAAACGTGCTCCATCCGCCATGCTGCGCACTCCCAAACGTGGTCCATCCGCCATGCCGCGCACTCCCAAACGTGCTCCATCCGCCATACTGCGCACTCCCCATCGTGCTGCATCCCCCATGCTGCGCACTCCCAAACGTGCTCCATCCGCCATGCTGCGCACTCCCAAACGTGCTCCATCCGCCATGCTGCGCACTCCCTATCGTGCTCCATCCCCATGCTGCGCACTCCCAAACGTGCTCCATCCGCCATGCTGCGCACTCCCAAACGTGCTCCATCCGCCATGCTGCGCACCCCCCATCGTGCTCCATCCGCCATGCTGCGCACTCCCAAACATGCTCCATCCGCCCTGCTGCGCACTCCCAAACGTGCTCCATCTGCCATGCTGCGCACTCCCAAACGTGCTCCATCCGCCATGCTGCGCACTCCCAAACGTGCTCCATCCGCCATACTGCGCACTCCCAAACGTGCTCCATCCGCCATACTGCGCACTCCCCATCGTGCTCCATCCCCCATGCTACGCACCCCCCATCGTGCTTCATCCCCCATGCTGCGCACCCCCCATCGTGCTCCATCCCCCATGGTGCGCACCCCCCATCGTGCTCCATCCCCCATGCTGCGCACCCCCCATCATGCTCCATCCCCCATGCTGTGCACCCCCCATCGTGCTCCATCCCCCATGCTGCACACTCCCCATTGTGCTCCATCCCCCATGCTACGCACTCCCCATCGTGCTCCATCCCCCATGCTGCGCATTCCCCATCGTGCTCCATCCCCCATGCTGCGCACTCCCAAACGTGCTCCATCCCCATGCTGCGCACTCCCCATTGTGCTCCATCCCGCATGCTGCACACTCCCCATTGTGCTCCATCCCCCATGCTGCGCATTCCCCATCGTGCTCCATCCCCCATGCTGCGCACTCCCAAACGTACTCCATCCCCCATGCTGTGCACTGCCAAATGTGCTCCATCCCCCATGCTGCACACTCCCCATCATGCTCCATCCCCCATGCTGCGCATTCCCCATCGTGCTCCATCCCCATACACGCACACACCCAATCGCATACACGCACACCCACATTGATGATATTGCACATACGCGCTCACACTCACAACATCCGCAGATACCACATGCTTCTGGCCATGTGATCTTCTGGCAGGTCCTGAAAGGTCACTGCACGCACAGTATCGCCGCCGAGAAGCAAGCGATATCATTGGAAGTTGTGAGTGTGTGGATGCGATCTGATGTGTGTGTGAGGTGTGTGTAAGAGTGAGTGTGATCTGATGTGTGTGTGTGTCTGTTGTTATGTGTGTGCGTGTGTTCCGCTGCTGCAGGACGTGGATGCGATCTGATGTGTGTGTGAGGTGTGTGTGAGAGTGAGTGTGATCTGATGTGTGTGTTCTTATGTGTGTGCGTGTGTGTGTGTTCCGCCGCTGCAGGACCTTGATGCGCTCACCTGGGAGCCGGTGTACGCTGGTAACCATGCTACACAATATTACTCGATGTGTACCATGGTTATGGTTATGTCATCTAACACACTTACAACATGACTTCAGGTATATACTAAATAGAAACTATTTGACTATTGAGAGATTGGGAATTTTTCACAGTGTTGGACATACTGTGCTAAGGGCATTCATTTGTGAGTCTGTGGTCTAGGGTTATTATAGTACCTTTTGACTATCCTTGATGATATATGTATTTTATTACGTATTATACCTATGGTTACAGATAAACATATGAATGCCTATCATCTGAAGCCAATTCCCTAGCTACTACTTTTGGGAAATGAGTACCTGAGTCATCGACAGATAATATATAGAGTTGATCGCCAATTGGGCAAGGGGTCGTTCATTTTTCTATTGGTGTGGCTATACTACCTTATCCCCCCCCCCTTGTTATCACCAAGTTGTTGTCCTATTTGTCATGAAATTATATCATACTGTTATGCACTAAGTTAAAAAAATAAAATATTTTTTCACTTTTGAAAATATTTATTGGATTCCTGAATGTTTATTGTAGGTGATTTATGCTATAGGTGGGAATCAATCTTTTTATAACTAGGCTAATGATAGGTTGGTTATTAGGCTTGAGATGCTGTCTGTCCTCCAAGACCGGGTCTAGGCACCCAGCATAAATACCCTGCGACCGGGTCTCCGACTCCTCCGGGCCCAGACCACCATCTGTGACCCAACCGACAACATACAGGGAGCGACTACTCCCTCAGCCTCTCACTTCTTGAGGGCTAACACCGTTCTGCTCAATTCCCTCCCACCAGCCTACCTGACCCCTAGGTGGGTAGCCCTATTCCAGCTAGGCAGTCCACTGGTGTGTCTGACAGGGTGTGGTGTGAGGTGTGGTTGGGATTTGGATGCGGATGGAGGCAGTACCATAGGTTGGGAAACCGAAACCATGAGGGGTTGAGTCCTGCACCAAAAGATAAAGAGGGTGCAGTACCCTGTGACACCCTGACTAGTTCAGGGGCATCACAGGTACAGTACAAGCAATGTGCTCCACTGATTAGCTGAAAGAGAGATACTGTATCCACAAATGCAAATTGATAGAAATGCTATATAGTATATACTGTACTGTATAATGGTGTACTGTATACAGTACATATGTACAGAAAGTTACCTCCAGAGCAGGTCAGAGTGTGGTGAAATGACGGAACCGGAAGTGTGCACGGTGAGTATTTGCTCTTATTGCAAATTATTGCTCTTAAACCAAGTTACAAATGTTGAAAAATCTTTGCTTGTCTTGCAAAAAGCTCTCAAACCAAGTTACTCTTAATCCAAGGTTCCATTGTATATCTCTATGAGATGATCTTTTTAATATTAGACATAATGTAGTTTGATGGTTCATCACTATTTTTTTTTCTGTGATGTAGATATGGAGGGTTCATTGGCCATCTATTCTCATTTGTGGGTCTGTTTCGCCGGAGGTCTCAAATCAACGCATCTCTATGAGAGCCTGGTGCTTGCTCTCTAAGGGTTGCATGCAGACTTTGCAAGGTAAATTATGACTTCTGGCACTCACCTTCCATCACCTTGATCTTTTATCAGGGTCACTCTGGACGGTTTCTGGTATTTTGTGACCTTTCTGATGATTTATGACCTCCTAGCAGCTCCAGTGTTTCATGGAGCACGCCGGAGGTCTCAAATCAATGCATCTCTATGAGAGCCTGGTTCTGGCTCTCAAAGTGTTACATTCAGGCCTTGTCAGGTAGCTTATGACATCCGGCCAATCAGAAGGTATGGTCACAAAATGGCACCACTGGACCAGAGCGGCAGCGAAAAGCTATTAAGCTGCCGGAGGGTGAGTAGCATAGGTCCTACATCCAGGGCTGATAAAAAAGTGGTGTTTTAGGTAAACATGACTAGATAAAAAAGGGAACGCTTGATATTATACATTAGGACTACTATTAAAAAAAATTTCAGTTAACTTGTATTTGTAGTAGTATCCTCATTAGAGTTGAGCGCGGTTCGTGGTTCGTGGTTCTCCAGTTCGCGGCTCGAGTGATTTTGGGGCATGTTCTAGATCGAACTAGAACTCGAGCTTTTTGCAAAAGCTCGATAGTTCTAGAAACGTTCGAGAACGGTTCTAGCAGCCAAAAAACAGCTAAATCCTAGCTTGGTTTCTGCTGTAATAGTGTAAGTCACTCTGTGAATCAAACTATTATCACATTTCAGTGTATAGTGTGCGTGAACAGCGCCTTCAGATCACTGCTGTTTCTATAATGGCGATCGCCATTTTTTTTTTTTTTTTTCTTGTCTTCCTTCCCTAAGCGCGCGCGTCTTGTGGGGCGGGCCAGCATGTCAGCCAATCACAGACACACACACACCTAAGTGGACTTTGAGCCAGAGAAGCAACGGCATGTGTGATAGGATCTGCATGTCACATGTCCCTGCATTATAAAACCGGACATTTTCTTCACGAACGCCATTATCTGCCTTCTGCGTCTTTGGTGTCAGACATCACTGTCGCAGCTCCGTCCTCCTGAGTCCTATAGCCGATACAGCTGTATGCGCTGCATACACAGCGTTAGACAGCTTAGGGAGAGCACATTCTAGCAGTCCTTTTAAGGGCTCAAAGCGGCAGGGTCAGAGAGCCATAAGTGACAGGTCCTGCAAACAGCAACAGCGTCTGTGTAGCCCAGGTCAGGGATTTCCTCCCTGCATTTCACCATTAGGAGGGAATAGAAAGGCAGGCTTCCATTCCTCTACCCAGAGCACCACAATCCTGCCACTGTACCCTCTTGTCCTCTGCACACTCCAACTCATTCTAAGTAAGCCATTATACTAGCAAACACTCAGTGTACCTAGTGGCATCCTATACGTGGCTATTGGACTTTGCTATAGTCCCACTAGTGCAAATACATTTGCAGAGCACGTCTGCCTGCATTGCACACTACAACTTTTTTAAACTAAGCAATTTTACTAGCAAACACTCAGTGTACCTAGTGGCATCCTATACGTGGCTATTGGACTTTGCTATAGTCCCACTAGTGCCAAGACATTTGCAGAGCGCATCTGCCTGCGTTGCACACTCCAACTAATTATAACGAAGCCATTATACTAGCAAACACTCAGTGTACCTAGTGGCATCCTATACGTGGCTATTGGACTTTGCTATAGTCCCACTAGTGCAAAGACATTTGCAGAGCACGTCTGCCTGCATTGCACACTACAACTTTTTTAAACTAATCAATTTTACTAGCAAACACTCAGTGTACCTAGTGGCATCCTAAACGTGGCTATTGGACTTTGCTATAGTCCCACTAGTGCAAAGACATTAGCAGAGCACATCTGCCTGCATTGCACACTCCAAGTTTTTTAAACTAAGCAATTTTACTAGCAAACACTCAGTGTACCTAGTGGCATCCTATACGTGGCTATTGGACTTTGCTATAGTCCCACTAGTGCAAAGACATTTGCAGAGCACATCTGCCTGCATTGCACACTACAACTTTTTTAAACTAAGCAATTTTACTAGCAAACACTCAGTGTACCTAGTGGCATCCTATACGTGGCTATTGGACTTTGCTATAGTCCCACTAGTGCAAAGACATTTGCAGAGCACGTCTGCCTGCATTGCACACTACAACTTTTTTAAACTAAGCAATTTTACTAGCAAACACTCAGTGTACCTAGTGGCATCCTATACGTGGCTATTGGACTTTGCTATAGTCCCACTAGTGCCAAGACATTTGCAGAGCGCATCTGCCTGCGTTGCACACTCCAACTAATTATAACGAAGCCATTATACTAGCAAACACTCAGTGTACCTAGTGGCATCCTATACGTGGCTATTGGACATTTGTCAATTCACAGTATTGGAACGTTATTTGCATGACATCTGCCTGCATTGCACACTCTAACTTTTTTAAACTCAGCCATTATACTAGCAAACACTCACTGTACCTAGTTGTATCCTAAACGTGGCTATTGTACTTTTGTCAATTCACAGTATTGGAACGTTATTTGCAGGACGTCTGCCTGCATTGCACACTCAAACTTTTTTAAACTCAGCCATTATACTAGCAAACACTCACTGTACCTAGTTGTATCCTAAACGTGGCTATTGTACTTTTGTCAATTCACAGTATTGGAACGTTATTTGCAGCACGTCTGCCTGCATTGCACACTCAAACTTTTTTAAACTCAGCCATTATACTAGCAAACACTCACTGTACCTAGTTGTATCCTAAACGTGGCTATTGTACTTTTGTCAATTCACAATATTGGAACGTTATTTGCAGCACGTCTGCCTGCATTGCACACTCTAACTTTTTTAAACTCAGCCATTATACTAGCAAACACTCACTGTACCTAGTTGTATCCTAAACGTGGCTATTGTACTTTTGTCAATTCACAGTATTGGAACGTTATTTGCAGCTCGTCTGCCTGCATTGCACACTCAAACTTTTTTAAACTCAGCCATTATACTAGCAAACACTCACTGTACCTAGTTGTATCCTAAACGTGGCTATTGTACTTTTGTCAATTCACAGTATTGGAACGTTATTTGCAGGACATCTGCCTGCATTGCACACTCAAACTTTTTTAAACTCAGCCATTATACTAGCAAACACTCACTGTACCTAGTTGTATCCTAAACGTGGCTATTGTACTTTTGTCAATTCACAGTATTGGAACGTTATTTGCAGGACGTCTGCCTGCATTGCACACTCAAACTTTTTTAAACTCAGCCATTATACTAGCAAACACTCACTGTACCTAGTTGTATCCTAAACGTGGCTATTGTACTTTTGTCAATTCACAGTATTGGAACGTTATTTGCAGCACGTCTGCCTGCATTGCACACTCAAACTTTTTTAAACTCAGCCATTATACTAGCAAACACTCACTGTACCTAGTTGTATCCTAAACGTGGCTATTGTACTTTTGTCAATTCACAGTATTGGAACGTTATTTGCAGGACATCTGCCTGCATTGCACACTCAAACTTTTTTAAACTCAGCCATTATACTAGCAAACACTCACTGTACCTAGTTGTATCCTAAACGTGGCTATTGTACTTTTGTCAATTCACAGTATTGGAACGTTATTTGCAGCACGTCTGCCTGCATTGCACACTCAAACTTTTTTAAACTCAGCCATTATACTAGCAAACACTCACTGTACCTAGTTGTATCCTAAACGTGGCTATTGTACTTTTGTCAATTCACAGTATTGGAACGTTATTTGCAGGACGTCTGCCTGCATTGCACACTCAAACGTTTTTAAACTCAGCCATTATACTAGCAAACACTCACTGTACCTAGTTGTATCCTAAACGTGGCTATTGTACTTTTGTCAATTCACAGTATTGGAACGTTATTTGCAGCACGTCTGCCTGCATTGCACACTCAAACTTTTTTAAACTCAGCCATTATACTAGCAAACACTCACTGTACCTAGTTGTATCCTAAACGTGGCTATTGTACTTTTGTCAATTCACAGTATTGGAACGTTATTTGCAGCACGTCTGCCTGCATTGCACACTCAAACTTTTTTAAACTCAGCCATTATACTAGCAAACACTCACTGTACCTAGTTGTATCCTAAACGTGGCTATTGTACTTTTGTCAATTCACAGTATTGGAACGTTATTTGCAGGACGTCTGCCTGCATTGCACACTCAAACTTTTTTAAACTCAGCCATTATACTAGCAAACACTCAGTGTACCTAGTTGTATCCTAAACGTGGCTATTGTACTTTTGTCAATTCACAGTATTGGAACGTTATTTGCAGCACGTCTGCCTGCATTGCACACTCAAACTTTTTTAAACTCAGCCATTATACTAGCAAACACTCACTGTACCTAGTTGTATCCTAAACGTGGCTATTGTACTTTTGTCAATTCACAGTATTGGAACGTTATTTGCAGCACGTCTGCCTGCATTGCACACTCAAACTTTTTTAAACTCAGCCATTATACTAGCAAACACTCACTGTACCTAGTTGTATCCTAAACGTGGCTATTGTACTTTTGTCAATTCACAGTATTGGAACGTTATTAGCAGCACGTCTGCCTGCATTGCACACTCAAACTTTTTTAAACTCAGCCATTATACTAGCAAACACTCACTGTACCTAGTTGTATCCTAAACGTGGCTATTGTACTTTTGTCAATTCACAGTATTGGAACGTTATTTGCAGGACGTCTGCCTGCATTGCACACTCAAACTTTTTTAAACTCAGCCATTATACTAGCAAACACTCATTGTACCTAGTTGTATCCTAAACGTGGCTATTGTACTTTTGTCAATTCACAGTATTGGAACGTTATTTGCAGGACATCTGCCTGCCTTGCACACTCAAACTTTTTTAAACTCAGCCATTATACTAGCAAACACTCATTGTACCTAGTTGTATCCTAAACGTGGCTATTGTACTTTTGTCAATTCACAGTATTGGAACGTTATTAGCAGCACGTCTGCCTGCATTGCACACTCAAACTTTTTTAAATTCAGCCATTATACTAGCAAACACTCACTGTACCTAGTTGTATCCTAAACGTGGCTATTGTACTTTTGTCAATTCACAGTATTGGAACGTTATTTGCAGGACATCTGCCTGCCTTGCACACTCAAACTTTTTTAAACTCAGCCATTATACTAGCAAACACTCACTGTACCTAGTTGTATCCTAAACGTGGCTATTGTACTTTTGTCAATTCACAGTATTGGAACGTTATTTGCAGCACGTCTGCCTGCATTGCACACTCAAACTTTTTTAAACTCAGCCATTATACTAGCAAACACTCACTGTACCTAGTTGTATCCTAAACGTGGCTATTGTACTTTTGTCAATTCACACTACTGCAAATCTATGTGCAGCACCTCTGCATGACAACCTCGTGCTCTGTTTTTAATAAGCTATAATGATAGCACAAAATACTGCCATTTTGTGGCATCATAGAACTGGCTGTTGTATTCCATTAGTGCCCCACTGGTGACAAGCTATTTCTAGCACCTATACATCACACCCTCATGCACATTTTGCTACGCTAATGTTATAGCAAACTCATGGAATTCATTGCTGCATTTCATAATTCGGAGGGATAGAAAGTCAGGCTTCCTTTAGCTTTTCCTTCTGTTCATAGACAGCATCTCCAAGACAAATTTCCCCTCCACGTCTAAGTGTGGAGAGGCAGCTAGTGCGCATGCGTGTGCCGATGTACCCCAGCTGCAGCATAATTACAGTGTTTCGCCTAGTGAGTATGCTCAGCCTGACTGTGCCATTCCTGACGCTAAGTTTTCATTTCGGGATACAGCGCATGCTCCCACACTAAGTGTGAAAAGCCTCTTTGCACAGGTGCTTGCATTCCGTGCCGGGTATAAGTCCTGTTTTGGGCATAGACACCATGCTTAAGCTGATAGTCTTTTTTCAGAGACTGTATTTCATGCTACTGAGCATGCTCAGGCACTTTCTGCATCAGAGACTAGGTCCGGTAATGAACTCTTTGGCCCTGGCCCTGATGTGGGGGTCCCATATAGACCACAGGGCATCAGGTGTCCTCCCAAATGGCTTGCAGAGGCCCACACCTATGACTTGTCACCGCATTATTGATGCTCAGACGATGACTGGTGAGGTGTTTGGGTCATGGCAGCCATGAGGTCATCATTGAAGTTGCGTTTCCAAATAGGACGCTAGTTATGCCACTCATGACGTGTCACTCTACTTTTGTCTCCAGGAGGTGCATTGTGGTTCACCCTGGTTTGGGGCGGACCCAGGTTATAAAAGGGGCTGGAGCCAACAAGGAGGTGCGCAGTCTTCTATTATGCTCCGAAAGAGCACACCTCCATGTGTTGAACCCATTGCGGCTTTAGGCCAGAGGTAGGCAGGGATCGGGTGGTGGATGCAGGCCACCACCACAGTTGGTAACGCAGAACGGTTAAGACCAGCTCCTGTCCTAACAGTCCTGCTTGTGCAGCCCAGTGGCATTAGCAGGCCTGCTGCTGCTGATGCGCCTGCTGTCCACAGGTGTGGCCCCTACGCACACGGTCAGCGTACTCAATGGCCCCTGTGTTGTTAACAGGGAGTTCCTGGGCTGGGTGGGCATGTGGACCCTGTGACGCTAACAGGGCTCACAGTCTCCAGATCCGAATGGCGTCTAACTCGGTTCAGGCTACTATTAGTTTCATAGCCACACAGCTCTGTATCCTCCACCAAACCTTCAAGTTGCCAACCTCTCCTTTTCCAACTGGGAGCACGGTGGACACTGACTGCTGATGGGGATATATACCTTTCTCTTTCTTTTCTTATTAATTTTCGTTATATAGCGGTCACAGATTATATACCACTTTATCCAAATCTGCCAGTCCCACTGTAACAGATGTTGTTTCTTCAGCAAATGTTACAGTTGCTTAACCACCAAATCCACGGACCAAAACTTTTTTCCCCTTTCCAACACACCTGTTCCCCTTTCCAACAGCATCTGTCCTTTTTCAACTCATTTTGGGATTTGACCAAAAGTGCAACTGTGCAGGGACACCGTACTCAACGCCATCTCAGCACAGCAGCCATCCCTCGGTCCCTCCGATGTGGACAAGTAAAAGACCATTTCCTCCTATCCATGACAAAGCGTTGAGATTCACTCTGTGCAGCACTGGTGTTTAGTGGACAAGTAGATCTAAGATTGCGTACCACATTCTGCAGATACTCCTGTATACGTGCGTCTATTTCTATGGCAGGAATTAGTTCGCCAAATTTTGTCTTGTACCGGGGATCTAACAGTGTGGCAACCCAGTATTCAGGATTAGTTCAAATTCATACAATCCGAGGGTCATGTAGGTAGTGCAGCAAGAAGGCGCTCATGTGTCTTGTGCATCCAGGAGGACCAAGTCCTTGGTGTGTTGGTGGCAGAGAGGTGAGAATCGTGCATCCTTCCTCTGCCCTCTCCCCCCAACCTCGCACAACCGAAATGTGAGCAAGCTCTCACTCATCTGCTGAGTCTTCCATGCCCATCGCCAGTTCGTCCTCCATTTCTTCATGGGCTCCTGCACTTTCATCAACACTTTTTGCTGATACTATGCGCCCTTGTTAATCCCTCTCCCTCACCATGACTGCCGCATAGGTGCCGCTGACCATCTGGACCTCGTAGATCTTGTTATCCCTTCCGCATATGACTCCTCCTGTACTTCCTCCCCTTCCTCTTGTCCCAACACCTGACTCCGAATAATAATTACAGTGTGCTCCATCATGTAGATGACCAGAATTGTCACGCTGAGAATGACATTGCCAGTGCTAAACATCTTCGTCGACATTTCAAAACTGTGTAGCAGGGTGCATAGGTCCTTGATCTGACACCACTCCAGCAGCGTGATCTGCACCACCTCTGGATCAAGTTATCCCAGGCTATATGTCTTACCGTATTTCAGCAGGGCTCTGCGGTGCTGCCACACACGCTGCAACATGTGCAGATTCCAATTCCTGCGTGTCGAAACATCGCATTTACGGCGTTTAACTGCCAGACCCTAAGACTTCCGGAGTGATGAAAGTTGTTGAGCTGCTGTGTGCGCACGATGGAAGTGAGCACATAGCGAGCGTGCCCACTGCACAAGGCCATGTAGGCCGTGATGGTGTTTTAAAAATTGCTGGCGAATTCGGTTCAACACGTGAGCCCTAAAAGGCACGTGTGTCACATTGCCCTGAGGATGGCCCGCAGCCAGGTTTGCATCATTGCCGCACACGGCTGTTAAGTCACCAACGGAGTCCGCTCCGTCAATTTGTACTCCGGTCGCCAGGTGACAACGTGTTCCTTTCATGAATAGTGCTGATGATGGGAGAGTAGTCGATGCCAGCGGCGCAGGTGGACGCAGGTTATGCTCACCCACTGGGCTGCATTACCTTGACAGATGCAGAATCTCTGGCTGAATGTAGCTGGTGGGTATCTCACAGATGAAATACCATCATTCAGCTACAACCAATGGGAAGACACCACACCCTTTTTTATGCCCATCCTGTCTGCAGACCACTGCCAGACATAGCTATGAACCTCTGGTTAATTTTACCCCCAGTTCAGTTTTATGATTTTGTGTGCTTGTTACCTGACTACTTTTCCTGCTTGCTGTTTATGTACCTTGTTGGCCGATACGCATTTCACCTCTGCTTGTTTTCTGATTCTTTCCTGGCCGTCCCATTCTGTTCCTGTTCCTCAATTAATGTTTTGACCCTGCCTGACTACTATTCTCTGTAATAGCGGTGTGACTCACATTTCCCATACATTTCAAAGTAAAACTTTGACCGCCTGATGGCATTGAGCTCTGCTGCCAGCATAGTAAGGAGGTGTGTGGTAGTCCTTGTGCGCAGTTGCAAGGAAGGGTGGCCTGACCACACAGGGTTTGCGCCAAGGTAGAGGACCCACACGAGGTTGAAGAGGCAGAAGCAGTGTATTAACTTCTACATACAGAACAAGGATTGAAACAACTCGTGGGGACGGCAAGACTTGTACAGCAGACCCTTCTCCATCTCTCACCATAGTTTGCCAGTGCCCAGTCAGTGACATGTAATGACCCTGTCTATGCTTACTGGTCCAAGTATCTGTGTTGAAATGCACCCTGTCGCACACAGATTTTCTCAAGGAAGTGGTGATGTTGTGTGCGACATGCTGGTGTAGCGCGGGCATGCTTTTCTTGGAGAAGCAGTGGTGATTGGGCATCTGGTACTGGGGCACAGCGACAGACATAAGGTCTGTAAAATCCTGTGTGTCCACTACGCGTAAAGGCAGCATTTCGGTAGCCAACAGCTTACAGAGGGATAGAGTCAACCACTTAGCTTTGTCATGGGTCGCAGTAAGTGGCCTTTTATTTGACCACATCTGAGGGACAGAGATCTGGCTGCTGTCTGTAGACGGTGTTGAGTAGGGTGTCCCTGGAAAAATGCAGGTTTGTGAGAAAAGTGCAGGCGGAGACATGATGTTGCCTTCATCTTGCCTTCAGATCTGTTCATCTTGTATCATTTTTAAAAAACACAGCAAGCAAGGGTTACTCCAAGCGGAGTCTACCTTTTTTCCCCAAATTGGGCACACAGACACCCCATCAGTGGCAGGACTTGTGCCCTAGTTGCAAACAGGATGTTTTGATTTGCATCAAGCACATTCCAAATCCACAAGCATTTACTCTCCCCAGGATGACACAGGGGTAGTAAATTCCTTCTGGATCCATGACTTGTTCATTTTGATGAACGTCAGTCTGTCCACATTGTCACTGGACAGACGCGTGCGCTTATCTGTCAGCACACACCCAGCAGCACTGAAGACACGTTCAGAGACAACGCTGGCAGCTGGACACGACAAAATCTTCAAGGCGTAACTGGAGAGCTCTTGACATTTTTCTAGATTTGAAGCACAAAAGGAGCAAGGCTCCATTTGCAAAGTCATTGCATCGATGTTCATTTGGAGATACTCCTGTATCATCCTCTCCATCCGTTGACTATGTGACACACTTGATGTCTCTGGTGGCCTTGCAAAGGAGGGTCTAAAAAAATTATGAAAAGATTCCATAAAATTGCTGTTACCAGCACCAGATACGGTCCTACTGGTACGGGTAGACTGTTGAAGATGACAAGGCCGTCCCATGTTTGTCAAGTTACAACTGGGAGAATCACTCCCTTCACCTGCACGGTTGTTTGGTGGAAAAGCCGAGCTAAGATCGAGTAACAGCTTCTGCTGATACTCCTGCATACGTGCGTCCCTTTCTATGGGTGGAATTATGTCACAAAATTTGGACTTGTCCCGGGGATCTAATAGTGTGGCAAGCCAGTAGTCATCATCACTTCTAATTTTGACAATACGAGGGTCATGTTGGAGGTAGTGCAACAAGAAGGCACTCATGTGTCTTGCGCAGCCATGCGGACCAAGTCCACGCTGTGTTTGTGGCATAGAGGTGCTAACCGTTCTTTCTTCCTCTGTCATCTCCCCCCAACCTCTTTCAACTTAAATTTGACCAAGGTCCCCCTCATCAGCTGAGTCTTCCATGTCCATGGACAGTTCGTCCTCCATATCTTCATGTCCTCCTGCACCTTCCTCAACATCTCGCCTGCTACCATGCGCCCTTGTTGATCCCTGTCCCCCATGGTCCCATGCCTGCCGCGTTGGTGATGATGAACGTCTGGACCTTGGTGATGTTGTTGTGTCTTGCGCATATGAATCCTCCTGTAGTTCCTCCCCTTCCTGTTGTCCCACCCCCTGACTCCGAATAGTGTTTAGCGTGTGCTCCAGCATGTAAATGACTGTAATCGTCATGCTGATAATGGCATTGTCAGCGCTAAACATATTCGTCGCCATGTCGAAACTGTGCAGAAGGGTGCATAGGTCCGTGATCTGAGATCACTCCGTCAGGGTGATCTGCCCCACCTCTGCATCTCGTTGGCCCAGGCTATACGTCATGACGTATTGCACCAGGGCTCTGCGGTGCTGCCACAGTCGCTGTAACATGTGGAGAGTTGAATTCCAGCGTGTCGCCACATCGCATTTCAGGCGATGAACCGGCAGGCCGAAAGACTTCTGGAGCGATGCAAGTCGCTCAGCTGCGGCGCTTGAACGGCGGAAGTGAGCACTGCAGACAGTTTCCGTGCCCTGGTCAGAAGGCCATCTAGGCCGGGATAGTGTGTTAAAAATTGCTGGACAACAAGGTTCAACACGTGAGCCATACAAGGCACGTGTGTCACCTTGCCCAGTTGAAGGGCCGCACCCAGGTTTGCAGCATTGTCGCACACGGCCTTACCAGGCTGCAGGTTGAGTGGAGACAACCATTTATTAAACTCGGACCGCAGAGCTGACCACAACTCCTCAGCTGTGTGACTCTTATTCCCAAGACATGTCAAGCTAAAGACCGCCTGATGCCGTTGCGCTCTGCTGCCAGCATAGTAATGAGGGGTGCGTGATTCCTTCTGCGCAGTGAGAACGCTGGTGGCCTGACCAGGCAGGCTTGGGGCGGAGGTGGAGGACCCAGATGAGGTGGAGGATGCAGAAGCAGTGGCGGAACTTGGACAGACAGAGGATTGACACACAAGTCGTGGGGACGGCAAGACTTGTGCAGCAGACCCTTCACCATCTATCACCATAGTTACCCAGTGCCCAGTCAGCGACATGTAACGTCCCTGTCCATGCTTACTGGTCCAAGTATCGGTGCTGAAATTCACCCGTTCACACACAGAGTTTCTCAAGGAAGCGGTGATATTGTGTGCGACATGCTGGTGTAGCGCGGGCACACCTTTCTTAGAGAAGTAGTGGCGACTAGGCATCTGGTACTGGGGCACAGCGACAGATATAAGGTCTCTAAAATCCTGTGTGTCCACTAGGCGGAAAGGCAGCATTTCTGTAGCCAACAGCTTACAGAGGGATAGAGTCAACCTCTTCGCTTTGTCATGGGTCGAAGGAAGTGGCCTTTTATTTGACCACATCTGAGGGACAGAGATCTGGCTGCTGTGTGTAGACGGTGTTGAGTAGGGTGTCCCTGGAAAAATGCAGCTTTGGGAGGAAAGTGCAGGCGGAGACATGATGTTGCCTTCATCCAAAGTTGGTGCTATCGATGTCTGAGAGAGCTGTACACACTCACTTGTTTCCCCTTCCAAACCAACTGACGACCTACCAAGCAAACTGCCTGTTGCGGTTACAGTGGTGGAAGTTGTGGGTGGAAAAACAGGTGTGACAGCTGTCCCCACAGTCCTAGAAGATGACGAGCGCGCGGATGCCCTGGAAGGGGCAGGCGGTGGATGGTTGGCTCCACTAGGCCGCATTGCAGCACGGTGAGCTTCCCACCAGGCCATATGATATTTATTCATGTGACGATTCATGGAAGAAGTTGTCAAACTGCTGAGGTTTTGACCTCTACTAAGATAACCATGGCAAATGTTACAGATCACATAATTTGGCCGATCTTTTTTTATGTCAAAAAAGGACCAGGCTAGGCAAGGCTTAGAGGCCATGCGACCTGTTGATCCACCCCGAATAATGCTCAGAGGCAGAGTGGTGGCTGAGGATGCAGTTGTAGACGTGCTACCAGTGCTCCGACTGTGTCCAGGAAGGCGCCAGGTTACTTCGACGTCGGTTGCATCCTCCTCCACCGCCTCTATTGACCTCCTCGAGTGTCTGACTGTGGGTTGACAGTAGGTGGGATCTAGAACTTCATCATCAATTGTTGTGTTTGCACTCCCCTCCCCCTCAGACCGAGTTTCTTCTTGCCCTGACCGAATATTTAAGTTGTCATCCCAATCGGGTATCTGCGTCTCATCTTCATCAGTATGTTCCTCATTGCCTATAACCACAGTTGTTGGAAAGGCAGCATTTTGGTAGCCAACAGTTTGCATTTTATGAAAGTCAACCTCCAAGCCATGTCATGCCCTTCTAAAAGCATGTATAACACAGCGAGGGGACTCCAACCACAGTCTCCCTCGTTGCCACTCACTGGGCCACACACACCCCACTTGACTAGCATTGGTTGAGCCCCCTTTTGAAAAAGAAAAAGATGCTTTGCATGAAGCACTCTCAAAAATACGCGTGCCTTTCCCGTCCCCTGGCTGACCCCGGGGAAGAAAAGTCCTCTGAGAGCCATGACTTGTTCATCTTGGTTCTTTTAGAAACACAGCGAGGGGACTCCAACCACAGTCTCCCTCGTTGCCACTCACTGGGCCACACACACCCCACTTGACTGGCATCGGTTGAGCCCCCTTTTGAAAAAGAAAAAGATGCTTTGCATGAAGCACTCTCAAAAATACGCGTGCCTTTCCCGTCCCCTGGCTGACCCCGGGGAAGAAAAGTCCTCTGAGAGCCATGACTTGTTCATCTTGGTTCTTTTAGAAACACAGCGAGGGGACTCCAACCACAGTCTCCCTCGTTGCCACTCACTGGGCCACACACACCCCACTTGACTGGCATCGGTTGAGCCCCCTTTTGAAAAAGAAAAAGATGCTTTGCATGAAGCACTCTCAAAAATACGCGTGCCTTTCCCGTCCCCTGGCTGACCCCGGGGAAGAAAAGTCCTCTGAGAGCCATGACTTGTTCATCTTGGTTCTTTTAGAAACACAGCGAGGGGACTCCAACCACAGTCTCCCTCGTTGCCACTCACTGGGCCACACACACCCCACTTGACTGGCATCGGTTGAGCCCCCTTTTGAAAAAGAAAAAGATGCTTTGCATGAAGCACTCTCAAAAATACGCGTGCCTTTCCCGTCCCCTGGCTGACCCCGGGGAAGAAAAGTCCTCTGAGAGCCATGACTTGTTCATCTTGGTTCTTTTAGAAACACAGCGAGGGGACTCCAACCACAGTCTCCCTCGTTGCCACTCACTGGGCCACACACACCCCACTTGACTGGCATCGGTTGAGCCCCCTTTTGAAAAAGAAAAAGATGCTTTGCATGAAGCACTCTCAAAAATACGCGTGCCTTTCCCGTCCCCTGGCTGACCCCGGGGAAGAAAAGTCCTCTGAGAGCCATGACTTGTTCATCTTGGTTCTTTTAGAAACACAGCGAGGGGACTCCAACCACAGTCTCCCTCGTTGCCACTCACTGGGCCACACACACCCCACTTGACTGGCATCGGTTGAGCCCCCTTTTGAAAAAGAAAAAGATGCTTTGCATGAAGCACTCTCAAAAATACGCGTGCCTTTCCCGTCCCCTGGCTGACCCCGGGGAAGAAAAGTCCTCTGAGAGCCATGACTTGTTCATCTTGGTTCTTTTAGAAACACAGCGAGGGGACTCCAACCACAGTCTCCCTCGTTGCCACTCACTGGGCCACACACACCCCACTTGACTGGCATCGGTTGAGCCCCCTTTTGAAAAAGAAAAAGATGCTTTGCATGAAGCACTCTCAAAAATACGCGTGCCTTTCCCGTCCCCTGGCTGACCCCGGGGAAGAAAAGTCCTCTGAGAGCCATGACTTGTTCATCTTGGTTCTTTTAGAAACACAGCGAGGGGACTCCAACCACAGTCTCCCTCGTTGCCACTCACTGGGCCACACACACCCCACTTGACTGGCATCGGTTGAGCCCCCTTTTGAAAAAGAAAAAGATGCTTTGCATGAAGCACTCTCAAAAATACGCGTGCCTTTCCCGTCCCCTGGCTGACCCCGGGGAAGAAAAGTCCTCTGAGAGCCATGACTTGTTCATCTTGGTTCTTTTAGAAACACATCGAGGGGACTCCAACCACAGTCTCCCTCGTTGCCACTCACTGGGCCACACACACCCCACTTGACTGGCATCGGTTGAGCCCCCTTTTGAAAAAGAAAAAGATGCTTTGCATGAAGCACTCTCAAAAATACGCGTGCCTTTCCCGTCCCCTGGCTGACCCCGGGGAAGAAAAGTCCTCTGAGAGCCATGACTTGTTCATCTTGGTTCTTTTAGAAACACAGCGAGGGGACTCCAACCACAGTCTCCCTCGTTGCCACTCACTGGGCCACACACACCCCACTTGACTGGCATCGGTTGAGCCCCCTTTTGAAAAAGAAAAAGATGCTTTGCATGAAGCACTCTCAAAAATACGCGTGCCTTTCCCGTCCCCTGGCTGACCCCGGGGAAGAAAAGTCCTCTGAGAGCCATGTCCACATTGTCAGTGGACAGACACGTGTGCTTATCTGCCAGCAGACCCACAGCAGCACTGAAGACAGGTTCAGAGAGAACGCTGGCTGCAGGACACGACAAGATCCCCAAGACGTACGTGGCGAGCTCAGGCAATTTATCAAGATTGGAAGCCAAGAATGAGCAGGGCTCAAGTTGCACAATAATGGCATGTTTCCTTGCATATACTCATATATCTGTGTGTCCTCCTCTTTTTCCTTGTCCAGCTCTTTTGTTTTCGCATGAGTATATGTCCTTGTCACTTTCCCATGTGTTGTGAGTTGTTTGTGACCTTTTGGACACCTTTGAGGGTGTTTTCTAGGTGTTTTTCTGTGTTTGTGATTGCCTGCCATTGTTTCCTATGCAGTTCGAGTTCGGTTCGTCGAACGTTCGACGAACCGAACTCGAACGGGAGGTCCGTTCGGCGAACCAACCTCGAGCCGAACCGCGACCGGTTCGCTCATCTCTAACATATCTCCATGTGTCTTTTAGGAGACATAAAGTGAAAAAAACTCAGAATTTCTCACTAATATATGGTGCCAAGGGCATGCACAACCTGAATGATGGCTGGTGAAAATGTATTTTCTCATTGCATGTATCTGATTCCCCTAAAATAGTATGTTTGCACATGACCTGGCAGCACCATTCTCTCTAATCTTTCTGAGTCAGCAGGCAGTGTGAGCATTCCTGGCGTGCCTGTGGACAGTGGAATCACAATTCACTGTCCCTTTTGGATTTCTGCCACAGAAAAGCAAGTGAACGTTTCAGAGCCAATATGCACATGGTGAGAAGAAATGATAGCCTTCACTGATATAATGGTATTTAGTCTTCGCAAAAATTCTGCATTTCACAGACCTCAGAATAGATATAATTATATCCTTTACGAATTTTATATGTGAAAGGTACTTACAATATTCCTGGATTTGGAATGAGGAAAATGTACATAATTTTCTACATGGAAACGTAGGGTTCTATGTATGTCATTTGTATGGAGGCCAATATTATCACTAAGTCAAAAGCAAGTAATACAGTTAGGTCCAGAAATATTTGGACAGTGACACAATTTTCGCGAGTTGGGCTCTGCATGCCACCACATTGGATTTGAAATGAAACCTCTACAACAGAATTCAAGTGCAGATTGTAACGTTTAATTTGAAGGTTTGAATAAAGATATCTGATAGAAATTGTAGGAATTGTACACATTTCTTTACAAACACTCCACATTTTAGGAGGTCAAAAGTAATTGGACAAATAAACCAAACCCAAAAAAAAAAAAATTATTTTCAATATTTTGTTGCGAATCCTTTGGAGGCAATCACTGCCTTAAGTCTGGAACCCATGGACATCACCAAACGCTGGGTTTCCTCCTTCTTAATGCTTTGCCAGGCCTTTACAGCCGCAACCTTCAGGTCTTGCTTGTTTGTGGGTTTTTCCGTCTTAAGTCTGGATTTGAGCAAGTGAAATGCATGCTCAATTGGGTTAAGATCTGGTGATTGACTTGGCCATTGCAGAATGTTCCACTTTTTTGCACTCATGAACTCCTGGGTAGCTTTGGCTGTATGCTTGGGGTCATTGTCCATCTGTACTATGAAGCGCCGTCCGATCAACTTTGCGGCATTTGGCTGAATCTGGGCTGAAAGTATATCCCGGTACACTTCAGAATTCATCCGGCTACTCTTGTCTGCTGTTATGTCATCAATAAACACAAGTGTCCCAGTGCCATTGAAAGCCATGCATGCCCATGCCATCACGTTGCCTCCACCATGTTTTACAGAGGATGTGGTGTGCCTTGGATCATGTGCCGTTCCCTTTCTTCTCCAAACTTTTTTCTTCCCATCATTCTGGTACAGGTTGATCTTGGTCTCATCTGTCCATAGAATACTTTTCCAGAACTGAGCTGGCTTCATGAGGTGTTTTTCAGCAAATTTAACTCTGGCCTGTCTATTTTTTGAATTGATGAATGGTTTGCATCTAGATGTGAACCCTTTGTATTTACTTTCATGGAGTCTTCTCTTTACTGTTGACTTAGAGACAGATACACCTACTTCACTGAGAGTGTTCTGGACTTCAGTTGATGTTGTGAACGGGTTCTTCTGCACCAAAGAAAGTATGCGGCGATCATCCACCACTGTTGTCATCCATGGACGCCCAGGCCTTTTTGAGTTCCCAAGCTCACCAGTCAATTCCTTTTTTCTCAGAATGTACCCGACTGTTGATTTTGCTACTCCAAGCATGTCTGCTATCTCTCTGATGGATTTTTTCTTTTTTTTCAGCCTCAGGATGTTCTGCTTCACCTCAATTGAGAGTTCCTTAGACCGCATGTTGTCTGGTCACAGCAACAGCTTCCAAATGCAAAACCACACACCTGTAATCAACCCCAGACCTTTTAACTACTTCATTGATTACAGGTTAACAATGAGACGCCTTCAGAGTTAATTGCAGCCCTTAGAGTCCCTTGTCCAATTACTTTTGGTCCCTTGAAAAAGAGGAGGCTATGCATTACAGAGCTATGATTCCTAAACCCTTTCTCCGATTTGGATGTGAAAACTCTCATATTGCAGCTGGGAGTGTGCACTTTCAGCCCATATTATATATATAATTGTTTTCTGAACATGTTTTTGTAAACAGCTAAAATAACAAAACTTGTGTCACTGTCCAAATATTTCTGGACCTAACTGTATGTTATATGGAAACTTATTGGTTCAGCTAGAATATTTTTTAGTGTGTTGAACATAGTTTATATAGAAGACAATAATTTAACAAAATATACATCTATAGTGACAAAAGTTAAGTGGAGAATGAGATCAGACTTTTTATAGCTTTTACTGTATACAAAACAAGGTGGTAACCAGGTTATGGGTCAGGTTATTGACAAGTTGGATCACAACAAGCCAACATAGCGTTACATAGTACAGTTGAGAAAAGTCACGTCCACCAAGTTTAGGTATAGGTACATCCATAATGCATGATCCAGTCTGGAGTAAAGAGCAAGTTATTCTTTCCTGATCCCGAGTGTCGATCAACATCGTAAACACGAATTTTATACATTTACATAATTATTACATTTTTTATGTCCTAAAAATATTCCCATTGTGACCAGCTCTTGATGTAAACTAGTCCGCAGATTAGAGAAAAACCCCAAAAAACAAAGAGAAAAATTGTATGAAAAATACCCTGAATAATAATGAATAAAATGCAAGTGCTTAATAACAGGGTAGTTAAGCCCGCTTTACACGCTGCAATGTATCTTACAATGTGTCGGCGGGGTCACGTCGTAAGTGACGCACATCCGGCATTGTAAGTTACATTGCAGTGTGTGACAGGTACATACGATTGCGATTGAACGTTAAAACCTTCATCGCATACACGTCGCACCTTTCTCTAGAATTGCACGTCAGATTGTTCATCGTACCCGGAGTAGCACACATTGCAGTGTGTGACACCCCGGGAACGATGAACAGATCTTACCTACGTCCTCTGGCTTCCGGCCCACAATTCCGAATGAAGGAGGTGGGCGGGATGTTTACATCCCGCTCAGCTCCGCCGCTTCGCTTCTATTGGCCGGCTGCCGCGTGACGTCGCTGTGACGCCGAACGTCCCTCCCACTCCAGGAAGTGGACGTTCGCCTCCCACATCGAGGTCGTATGGAAGGTAAGTACATGTGACAGGGGGGTTACTCGTATGTGCGGCACGTTCAACAAATTGAACAAGCCACACATACGATGGGGTCGTTGCAAATCGCATATGATATCGTATGCAAAATTGCAACGTGTAAAGCAGGCTTTAGTATGTACATTTTTGCAAAAAGGTAAGAACTGAAGCCATTCCACCTCGTCATGGTGTACCCATCTGGGATGGTCCCTAACCAACTAAAGTTAAAACCATTATATATACCTGACTTGTGTCTATCAAAACTCCAATGTGAATGGTAACAAGTGGTCAGCTGGATCCCAGAATTAATACACTGCAAAGTGGGAAGCAGTTGGTTGTTCAGCCTCAGTATAAGGAGGGCTGTGCCCCCAACTTGCAGTTAAGCAAGATAGCAGACAAAAAACACCAAAAAACTTAGCTGTAACAAAAAAAAACAGTAAACATGCAACGTTCCAAGCATGTAAAAATCAGTGCTGAATACTGGGGTACACCACTTATCCACTTATAATCAGAAACTATTCAAAGTAGCAGTCATTTGCCAAAATAAACTATCTAAGCCTATATAACTTAACATTACCCATTAGATAACTATGTGATAAATGTGATATAAGTGTCAAATAACTTTGCAAGGTCCAAAAACACTACATTTAGTTACCCCTCTATCCAGGTTTCTACTCACCTGCTCATTAAAACATATCAGGTTAGTTGGATAACTTCTGTCCTTACTAAAAACTGTGATGGCTATAACTTACAATATTATTTTCTACCACATACCCTTGTATATATTACTGCAAACACCTCAAACATTTTACCCACAACGGGTGATAAAATTACTGACCTATATTTTCCTGGGAAAGACTAAAGGGGGCTTTACACGCAACAACATCACTAACGAGATGTCGTTGGGGTCACGGAATTTGTGACGCACATCTGGCCTCGTTATCAACGTCGTTGCGTGTGAAACGCACGAACGACCGCTAACGATCAAAATTACTCACCATATCGTTGATTTTTGACACATCGTTCTAATCTCAAATATCGTTGCTGTTGCAGGACGCAGGTTGTTCGTCATTCCTGCGGCAGCACACATCACTATGTGTGACACCGCAGGAACGAGGTACAACATCGTACCTACGGCCGCTGGCAATAAGGAAGGAAGAAGGTTGGCGGGATATTCCAGCCGCTCATCTCCGCCCCTCCACTTCTATTGGGCGGCCGCTTAGTGATGCCGCTGTGACGCCGCACGAACCTCCCCCTTAGAAAGGAGGCGGTTCGCCAGCCACAGCGATGTCGTTAGGCAGGTATGTATGTGTGACGGGGACTAACGATGTTGTGCTCCATGGGCAGCGATTTGCCCGTGACGCACAACCGACGGGGGCGGGTGCTTTCACCAGCGACATCGCTAGCAATGTCGCTGTGTGTAAAGTGGCCTTTAGTCCTATTTGAAAACTGGCTCTATATATGTCTTGTGGCAGTCAATCAGCGCAGTACCAATTACTTGAGAGCCATTAAAAATTATGTACAGGGGCCCAATAATAACTCAGCTAAATTTCTAATCTACTCTAGGACGCAGCCCATCTGGGCCCAGGGCCTTGTTGACATTGACTTTATTTAATCTAACTTTGACCATTTCTACATTTTTGGCAACTGAGTGTATCAATTATCGTATTAACACCATTGGGTACATCAGTCACACTTTCTCCTTTGGTATAGAGAACCAGTTTACTAATTTTGCCTTCTCTTGAACGTCAGTGACAAAGGCCTCATTACAATTATGTAGGGGACCCACCTGTGCGGTTCTTGATTTTTTTTAAACTTCTATATTTAAATTATTTCTTGTCATTTGTCTTGCCTTCCTTGGCTTCCTGCCATTCATATTCTACTTCAGCTGATTTAATTACATTTTTACCGATTCTATTCATCTTTTTGCAGTTTTTAAATGCTAGAACAGTACAGAACCCACAGATTTATATATTCTAAATGCCTTATTTTGTTATTAATGGCTTCCTTAACAGTAGGTGTAAGTCAAGTGGGGTTTAGCTTTTGTCGTCTACACTTGTTATCATTAGGAATATATTTGGAGGTCCGATTGACCAAATAAATTCAAAAGAGCTCCCATTTATCATTTATATCCCCATCTAAAATGTAGTGTTTTTGCCCTCCGTACCCAAGTATATTTCTTATAGTTTATGCAAAATGAAATGATATTGTGGTCACTAGTATCAAAGTTTTCGCTAATAGTGACATTTCCAAGAAGCTTTGCATTTTTAGAAATGATCCAACAGAGTATTGCTTCTTGTCAGATCTTCCACAAGCTAGCACATAAAATTATCTTGCAACAAACTGATTCTTAACCTTACAATAATAACTTTATTCCCTTAACCCTGAACAATAAAGGGGCAAAGAAAAAAATTACACTATAACTTCTTCCAGATAAAAGAAGAGATGAACTGTCAGCCTTTGCATGCAGATGAAACGAGTTTGGAGGAGATGAAGGACACAATTTAAATATCTAGCTTAGTTCACCTGAGGTGAGGTCACTGAGCTCAATGAGGTCACCGGAGGTCAGTTTACCTGTGATCAAAGGTGGGGTACCGTGGGAACCTTCAGCTGTGACCACAGTTAAACTCATTGACATCACCGCTCACAGATGTGGCTCAGTCAGTCTCTGCCTGAAGCCACAGTGTGCGGACATGTTCTGTGCCTATGAGCTGCGACTGCAGGATGTAGCAGAGGCGGGCTCATTGTGGAACCTCGTTTGGATTACATCAAATCTGGGGTTTTGGGGATTAATAAATTGGAGAAAGAGGGTGAATGTTTTTGTATTAGTGGCAGCTGTAAGATGTCATTAACCCTTTATATTATCGTGATTGCCACCGCACTAGGGCAATTGGTATGAGCCAGGTAAAGTGCTAGGATTGTTGCATCTAATGGATGTGACAATTCTGGGCGGCTGCAGGCTGCTATTTTTAGGCTAGGGGGAGCCCAATAACCATAGGTCTCTCCAGCTTGAGAATACCAGGCCCCAGTTGTCAACTTTATCATGGCTGGCTATCAAAATTGGTGAGGACCACTTTTTATAAATTATTTATGTTTAAAAAAAAAAAACAAAAAAAAAGCCACATGGGGTCCTTTATATTTTGATACACAGCCAAAATAAACACATGGCTGGGGGCTTCAGCCTGTAACTGTATGCTTTATCTGTGCTGGGTATCATAATATGGAGGGACCCTATGCCAATTTTTTATTTATTTTTACACTATAGAGATGCAGACAGGGTTTGTGATTTCAAGCAATCACACAGTTGTCACACAGGGTGGGTGCGTGGTCTGACTTCAACCAATCAGAGACGCTGGGACTGCCAGTGAGTGGGGAAGCAGTGAATATACATGAGGGTAATGAGCGACCCCGGAAGTAGTGTTACAGTCATGCTGGAGACTCAGTAAGTATAATGTCCTGCTCTAATCCCCCTAGCTCTTTCTACCACCATTTTAAAGTACAATTTTCGTGTCCCCAAAGGCTTATATGGGAATCGGCGTCTGGGCAGATGTTCATGATTAATTCAGATCCTGAACCACTTTTTTTTTTTTCTTTCTTTAAATCCGGTTGGACCCTTTGTTCCCGAATATCTGCTGGTTCACCCATCTCTACTTGAGAGCTTGGGAAAGATAAGCCATACAGCAGAATTGCTGCTGTGCATCAAGTAGCAAATCTTCACCTCAACTGCATCTGGACATTGTTGTGAATGATGATGTCTTGAATATTCTGTGTGCCTAATGTTTGTGCAAATTAACTAATTTACTCTCCTACCATGCTGAACGTCCTCAATTTAATTGTGAAACATTTCTAAAAAACAAATAAATCAAAATACCTGCTTGAAGAAGGTAGTAGCTATGGCCAGGAAAGTGTCTGGTCTAGGCTTATCCTAAGTACAATGGTCTACCAGAGTGCCTTCTGGTTTGCGAAGTGGCAGTCCACTGAAATTCGGCGTTATATACAGTATGTTGGAGCATCTGTATCAGCAACATAAAGTGGTGCCGGATTATATTATGCAGCAGGCAAACTGTAACTTAGGTTACTTTGAAATCTGCCAGTGACTTGAGTCACCTTCTGAACCCAAGGCACAGGAGAAAAGGCCCCGTCACACTAAGCAACATCGCTGCTAACGAACAACTTTTGTGACGTTGCTAGCGATGTTGCTGTGTGTGACATCCAGCAACAACCCGGCCCCTGCTGTGAGGTCGTTGGTTGTTGCTGAATGTCCTGGGCCATTTTTTAGTTGTTTCTCTCCCGCTGTGAAGCACAGATCGCTGTGTGTGACAGCGAGACAGCAACAACTAAATGTGCAGGCAGCAGGAGCCGGCTTCTGCGGAGGCTGGTAACCACAGTAAACATCGGGTAACCAAGAAGCCCTGTCCTTGGTTACCCGATATTTACCTTTGTTACCAGCCTCCGCCGCTCTCACTGTCAGTGCCGGCTCCTGCTCTGTGCACATGTAGCTGCAGGACACATGGGGTTAATTAACCCGATGTGTGCTGTAACTAGGAGAGCAGGGAGCCAGCGCTAAGCGGTGTGCGCGGCTCCCTGCTCTGTGCACATTTAGCTGCAGCACACATTGGGTAATTAACCCGATGTGTGCTGTAACTAGGAGAGCAGGGAGCCAGCGCTCAGTGTGCGCTGCTCCCTGCATTCTGCACATGTAGCTCCGTGCGCTGGTAACCAAGGTAAATATCGGGTTGGTTACCCGATATTTACCTTAGTTACCAAGCGCAGCATCTTCCACGTGGCGCTGGGGGCTGGTCATTGGTTGCTGGCTCACCAGCAACTCGTGTAGCGACGCTCCAGCGATCCCTGCCAGGTCAGGTTGCTGGTGGGATCGCTGGAGCGTCGCAGTGTGACATCTCACCAGCAACCTCCTAGCAACTTACCAGCGATCCCTATCGTTGTTGGGATCGCTGGTAAGTTGCTTAGTGTGACTGGACCTAAAGACAAAGCTGACAGAATTTAAATGACTGGGACAATACTGGGTAAGATGACCAATCATTAAAAAAAGTGTCGAAAGTGAATGGGGCTCTCAGTTGTGCTGGTGAGAATGGTAAGCTGCATCCTTAATTGTTTGTGCGATGACAGGCGCATGGTTAGCATCATGCTTTTACACCATAGCTGTAAAAATTAAAAAAAAATAAATAAATAAAATCCCTATTTAAAGCGCTGAGTAAATTTTATAAAATTTGGCAGCCGTGGATGGAGGTGCCAGACCTTCCCTCTGGTGCGTTTCTCCAAGACACTATGCTAAATCTTCTGTTATGCCTGCAATAAAAGGAAAAATCTAGGAAATAAGAATCTGGTAGCTCTGTAGGATGACACGAAACCTTGGAGTTTACTGCGGGTGTGGCGCCCTGGACTAGCCAGGTCATCACAGGTACTACAACACACACCCCCACCCCGAGACAGGCACATCAGCCAGACTCAAAATCCTTGTTGCCTCCCTCCAGGGGCTGATGTCCACACCAGGTGGGGTGGAGCCAGGCGGTTGGCCCCACCCACTGAGGAGTTCACAGTCCTGGAGGCGGAAAAAGGAAGTCAGATCAGTTAGGGAAGTACAAGTGAGAGGAGTGAAGTAGTGGTGAAGGAGTAAAGAGGAGTAAACTGACCGTGTCCGGGTGTGTGGCCCGGGCACTAAGAGCAAGGTTGACAGACGGTGGTGGCCGTCTGCAGGAGAGGCAAATCAACGCGGAACCGTAGGACCGGGGTCGGGCGGTGGCCCGCCGGTACCGAACCGGGGAGCGAAGTGAAGCCAGCACACACCGGCAGGGCCTGCGGACCCCGACCAGGCTTGGAGTCGCCGTTAAGAGGTCAAATCCGTCAGTGACGGGAATCCCAGGGGTTTCCTAACATCCAAGACCTGATAGAAGGCAACCGTCCAACCAGTAGAACGAAATACAGCTACTCCCACAGCTAGAGTTCCAAGGGCTAGAGCCTGCGGGCAAAAGGGCTCCTCCGGCACATATACACGCTGGGGAGCGGGTTACCATTGGGAAGCCATCGGGACCGAACATACACAAAGGTGCAGGGAAAGGCAGCCACCACCAACCGTCCGGGAGAAACCACAGCAGCCGGCTGCGGGACCTGTCCATCCAGCCGTTTGGTTTACCAGAGACTTTGCGTACATTTGTGTCTGAGTGAGTACAAACGTGCCATCCGGCACTGCGCTGCGCAGTCCAGGCGACCCTGCACCTTGCCAGCCCTGCCTCCCCGTCACATCACCGGGCCCTGGGACCACCAACCCCTACCTACGGAAGGGGAAAACAACATCCCAGCTGCTTCCTACCATCGCTCCCGGGATCCCCGTCACCAGCAACGGTGGTGCCCAACCTCACCACAACCTGTGGGTGGCGTCACGGACTAAAATCCCCCAAACCAACCACCCCTTTCACTCACGGGCAAGGAGCGCCGCTCGAGTCCCCGGATCCGGCCCACCGCTCGAGCCACCGAGCAGCCATTGCAACAGCGCCGGACCCGAGCGTTAGCGAGTGCAGCGCAGTGGCGTCCTCCCCGTCCGCGACACAGGGAGAGGCTGGAGGGGACCGATCTGATGATAATGTGGGAAAGCGAGGGGTGGATGGGAGCAGAGATAGGTAACAAAGTGATGCGACTGTAAAATAATCTTCCTGCTGGACAGATGTACTATTGTAAACTTTATTTTTTTAATTTTTGTTTACTCATAAAGTTATGCTGTTTAATTGCTTCGTTTATGAAAATCAGAATGTGACACAAATTTATACAGAGGATGGATTTGTGCTGCTGAACAATATTATGCCATTAAGCATGTTTTGGTGTTGGTGTATATGCCATATAATGTATTCACTCTGCACTGATTGTTTTGTGTTCAATAAAAAGGTTCTGATTTAAAAAAAATTCCCAAAGGGGGCCAAAATTAGCGCATTACTAGGATAAACTGTGTTATTTGCTTGTGAGGCTTTCACCGACAATCCATAGATTTCAGAAGAGCAAGCATATTCTTAATCTATAAAAAAGGGATAATTTTTGCATCGCTTGATCAAAAGCAATTCTTTCTTCATTTTGCAAATAGAAATATAGGGATAGTTTTTAGACAGTTTGTGAAAAAGATATCGCTTTATCATTCTGCAAGAAGCAAAACCTCTTGCTACTAATGAATGATAGCTTTTTGCACCACTCCTTCAAAAAAGCTGTCTTTTTCCATACACAATACCAATGTATAAACACCAGTATCTGACCCCAAAAAGGGATAATAATTTTAAATGTTTTTCAAATTCAATCTTATCTGTTTACCCATTGCCAGATATGTTGAGGTTGCTTTGACATTTCTAAGGCTGTGTTTTCATTAAATAGATCACAGGGGTTCAATGTAGTCCTACTCCTAAAGCCTGCTTTACACGTTGCAATTTTGCATACGATTTCGTATGCGATTTGCAACGCCCCCATCGTATGTAGAAAAAACAAAAAAGCTAGCACGAAATGTGCACTACAGCACTAAAAATTCCAACTGTACTTATTATAAATTTGAGATTTTTGGCAAAAAATTGCAATTTCTTGAGCCACCACTCCACAGCAAATCTCATTTGGGGCAGTCCTAACACTAAAATATTTTTATAAAATGTGCCATACGGCCTCACATATGAAATAGTAGAACTGCTCTGAGCAGCACTCACCTGGTCTATTTCAGTCCCGTACCCATGACTGAGTCATGGCTGTGGGCGGGACAGGTCCAAGCAAATGCTGCATAAAGTAAATAGCCTGTGGACAGGGCCTGATGACTGAATGTGAACAGTCACCAATCGCGAAAATCGCCCCCATCGTATGTGTGACACGTTCAATTTGTTGAACGTGCCGCACATACGAGTAACCCCGGTCACACGTACTTACCCGTCCATACGACCTCGCTGTGGGCGGCGAACGTCCACTTCCTGGAGTGGGAGGGACGTTCGGTGTCACAGCGATGTCACATGGCAGCCGGCCAATAGAAGCGGAGGGGCGGAGCTAAGCGGGACGTAAACATCCTGCCCACCTTCTTCCTTCCGCATTGTGGGCCGGGAGCCGCAGGACACTGGTAAGATCTGTTCATCGTTCCCGGGGTGTCACACACTGCGATGTGTGCTACCCCGGGTACAATGAACAATCTAACGTGCAATTCTAGAGACATGTGTCTGTGACAGATGTGTATGCGATGAACGTTTTAACGTTCAATCGCAATCGCACGTACCTGTCACAAACTGCAATGAACTTACAATGCCAGATGTGCGTCACTTACGACGAGACCCCGCCGACACATTGTAAGATACATTGCAGTGTGTAAAGCGAGCTTTAGAGACCTCAGACTGTAACACATTTTCCAGGCAATTAAAGTCTTAGCTGGACTGTGATTCACGGTGAATCACTTCACTGCAAATCAAGTTTTTGGCAAAATTTAGGTGAAGCTGACAAATTTCATTTTCAAATGATTCAATCATCTTCACTGAATATATATTGGACTGGAAATTTAGTGTCAGCTATTGGAAGCAGTAATCTTAAAAGTCAATATCAACCCTTAAATGGCCTTGCCACATGACTTGGGATAAGAAGCCAAACCAGAAACTACAGAAATTTGCAGTCACATTTCAGGATGTATTCTCCCCATTAGTGAACTGGTTTGGCTGGGTGGAAGGCCTCTGACACTTGGTCTACGGAGTTACGTTTCTCCTTTTCGAGATCACCAAATCATTGTAGGGAGACATAGAGGCCATGCAATGCTCCTCTGGGAATTTAAATAGGCAAATAGTTTTTTTTCAGAAAGGAAGAGGACTGGAACTCTATTGCCACATATTGGACGTAAATCTAAACACCACATGAGTTCGGTACACAAAAGGCAAAATTGCTTTAACAGCCCCAATTGCTGTTGAAACTCTCAGGGATCAGCTGTGTTTCCACAGAAATCTACATGATGCCACTTTTTAGTAATTTCACTTATACATTAATAAGAAAAAAGGTAACAATGTATTGAACTTTTGACTTTCAAGTTCCATATCTCACAATCAACTATAGTTTTGAATGTGACACTACCATCATTTTATAGACAATCATATTGGCTACCTCATACATAAATTTGATTTGCAACTATGTTATAATTAGTTATGCAGTATCTTGTCTTGTCACTGCATTGTTACTGTTTTGCTGGAAAAATCTTTTTCTTCCTGTATACTACAAATTACAACCTGTTTTTAAATTCCCTAATAGCTCAGTGTGTTACTACATTGATTCCCAAGCAAAAGGTCACTTGTTCAAATTGAAGAGCAGCCATGAAGATTTCCCAACAAAAGAGAAACAGCAGCATCAAGCTCATCAATAGTGGTCTCTCGGTCAAGAAAATTGCCAAACTACATCATGTGAGCGCCATGATAGTTGGAAGAATAGTAAATTAATTCCATCCATACATTCAAAATCCAAAAGGTGGACGCCCAGGCTAAATATCGGAGTCAACTCATCACAAGGTCTATCAGTTCTTGAGTGACAAACAGCGGAGGAGGCTCAAGTGTTTTGCAATATTTGAGATCCTAACCATCTTTCAAGCACTGTATGATGTACATTACACAAGTCTACAATGGTGGCCAAAAAAGGTGAAGAAGCCTCAACTTCAATATCATTATAAAAAGCGTTACCTAGAGTTTGCAAAAAAATATGAAGTGTGGACAGTAGAAGATTGGAAACGGGTGATTTAGAGCGATGAGATGAAAGTCAATAGACTAGGCTCTGATGGGTGAAAATGGGTCTGGAAGAAACAAGGAAAAAATAGACGGTACTGTCAAGTGTCAGGTTTCCGGGTTTTCCAGTTCTCTTTTGAAAAAGCTTGCCCTCAGTTAACATGGAGTTTACTGTTCTGTTGCCCTACTTCCTGTCCAGCTGCTTAAAAGGCCGCCTCTAAACCTAGTCCAGTGCCTGAGTATACTGCTTGCTGTGTGCTCCTGCCTTGCTGCTTCTAATTCCTGATTGCCTTTGGATCCTCCTGAAAGACTACCGACCGACTCTGGACCATACCCGGTTTCTTCAAGCTGTGCCCGGACTCCGCCTGCCGTCTGTGGTCTGCACTTCTGCCCGGTTCGTAACCACTCTGGACTATCATCCCGTACGGACACTTCTGGACTTTACCACTTGCCCCTTGTGTCCCGGCTGCTGCGCATTTAGGCCTTCCGGGGTGATTGCCGGACAGTCCCTGTATAGGGGTTCGCTCTGGTGGTCTCCCTGGGGGAGTCCGGTGCGTGGCCCCGGGAATTCCCTTCGCTCCGTTTCGGGAAAGTATTTTGTGTGTTTTGCTGTGTTTGTTCCGTTGTGTACCTACCGTGGTTACATATTATAAACATCTTGTACCAAGAACTCGTCTCTGGTTGTCATTGCCCTAACGCTATCGAAATCCTCAGAACATACAATAGTATTACATCAAGTTTGGTGGAGGAAGCCTAAAAATATGGGGTGTTTCACAGCCAAAGGCATAGTATACTTGCCCAGGATCGATGGTAGTCTCAGGATTCTCACTGCTTAGCTATATATGAGTATCCTACAACATGAGTTACTTTGTACACTCGAGTACTATGGGTATGAAAAGTACAACCTAATGTTTCAGCAGAACAACGACTCGAAGCAAACGTTGAGATTGGTGAACTCAATTGAACACTTATGGGTGCAGTTGAAGAAAAAGCTGTATATATACCCAATCAAGTCAACCAGTATGCACCAACATTGGGAACATATAGAAGAGACCTGGGATCAGAATTCGGTGAAGACATGCTTGAATCTGATTGAGAGCATGCCCAGGATTCAGGCAGTGTTGAAATTAAAAGGTGGATTTACAAAATACTGACAAAACAACAAAAATTAAAATTTAGAATTTTAGGAGCAAAATCAAGAATAATGTAGTGGCATGACAAGAATGTGCACATCTAATGATATGCTAAATAGTTGTAAGTCACATTTATGTATGAGATAGCCAAGATGTCTATAAATTAATAGTAGTCTTATGGTCGAAGCTGTAGTGGATGGTGAGATACATAGCCTGAAAATCAAAAGTTCAAAACATTGTTACCCTTTTGCTCATCTGTGAAGAATCATTTATGAGTGGGCTGCCATAAAAGTGAACCCTATTAAAAGTAAGCAACTCTGATATCTAATTATCTACAGTGCCTTGAAATAGTATTTATACTTTGTGAATGTTTCCACATTTTTCCACATTATACCCCCAAATTGACATGTATTTTATTGGGATTTTATGATATACCATCACCAAGTAGCATGTATTTGTGAGATGTAAAGGAAATTATATATGGTTTTCAAAATATTTTTAAATATAAATCTGAAAATTGTGATGTGCATTTGTATTCAGCCCCCTGAAATCTGTTAGCCTAAGTAAAATACTGAATGAGCAATAGTAAATTGAGTCCACCAGTGTGTAATTTATTCTTAGTATAACTACAGCTGCTCTGTGAATGCCTCATAGGTTTGTTTGAGAACATTAGAGATAAAACAGGATAATGAAAACCAAATAACCCACCAGACACATCAGGGATAAACGTGTGTTGAAGAATAAAGCAGAGTTAGGCTATAAAGTAGCCCAAACGCTGACGATTTCATTCAGCACTGCTCAATCATCCAAAAATTGAAGTATAGCACAACTGCAAACCTACCAAGACATCAGCCCACCTACACTGACAATATCAGCCCATCTAAACTGGCATCCCATGCAAGGAAAGCACTTAGAGTAATAGCCAAGAGATCCATGGTCACTCTGGAGGAGCTGCAGAGATCCACAGCTCAGGTGGAACAATCTGTGCACAGGACAACTATAAAGTTGTATACTCCACAAATCTGGCCTTAATGTAAGATGGCAAAAAGAAAGCAAGCCATAAGAAACCCCTTTTGCACGTTACAAAAAGCCATGTAGGAGACACAGCTACCATAGGTTGTGGAAGAAGGTACTCTGATCTGATGAGATCAAAGCAGAACTTTTTGGGCTAAATGCAAAATGCAATGCTTGGTGCAAAACTAGCACTGCCCATCACCCTGAAAACACCATCTTCACTGTCAAACATGATAGCGTCAGCATCATGCTGTGGGGATTCTTTTCGTCAGCAGAGTCAGTGAAGCTGGTTACAGTTGATGAGAAGATGGATGGAGCTAAATATAGGGCAATCCTGGAGGAAAATCTGTTAGAGGATACAAAAGACTTGATGCTGGGGCATAGATTCAACTTCCAGCATGACAAGGACCATAAACATCCTGCCAGAGCTACAATGGAATGGTTTAGATCAAAGCCTATTCATGTGTGTGAATGATCCAGTCATAGTCCAGACCTAAATCCCATTGATCATCTGTGACAAAACTTGAAAATTGCTGTTCTCAGATGATCTCAATCTAAGAGCTATTTTGCAAATAAGAATGATAAGAATGGGCAAATATTCCAACCTGGTAGAGACATACCCCAATAGACTTGCAGCAGTAACTGCAGTGAAAGGTGACCCTACAAAGTATTTACTCGGGAAGGGGGGGGCTAAATACAAATGCAATGTTACAATTTTCGCATTTATATTTTACAAAAAATTGTAGACAAACCGTGTATCATTTACTTTACATTTCACAAATACTTGCTACTTAGTGTTGGTATATCAGATAGAATGGCAACAAAAAAAATTACGTTTGTGGGGTTAATGTGAAAAAATGTGGAAGAGTTCCCAGTGTAGGAATGCTTTTTCAAGGCTTATACATATTTTGAATGTATGCTGACTTTTCATGGTTTAAAAGCTCTCCTTTATCAGACTTATGTTAATCTATTATCTCTCTACTATGTAAAATTTCATAAAAGATTAACATTAAACGTTTAGCCAAAAATTGAGATATTCTTCTAGCAAAAAAAGCTGTCTAAATAAGAAAATCCCTTTCACGTTGGTATTTCATTTGTCAAAAGACAACCTCACAAGTTGAGTCAAACTTATAAACATGATTTGGCCCCATAGATTGATTTTTGAGCTATCAATTGTGCGCTATAGCTAAGCCAGCCATAATAGTAGTGAGAAGGCAATTTCACAGTGTATTACTCAATTCACCCCAGGTCAGCTGCAGAGTAAGCTGGATGCAATGCTCATATTCCCACAGCATTTTTTCATGGACTACTTTATGATCCAGCTGTTCAGTGGTAAGACGTGTGGGAAACCAATGTGTAGCTTGTGGAAAAAACCATGATGTAAAATTTTCTCGTGGAAAAGTCATGTTAAAAATGAACTGATTTTTAATGCTGGATAATATATGTAAAGTTACAGTTACCCACATATGATATATATTTTATGTACATTTATAACTGTATACTCTACTGTCAGGCAATTTTCCACATTGGAATATGAAGCTCCTGATCTGCTTAATACTAGTATTTTTTTGTTCCCTTTTTAAAGATTGATAGTAATATTTGCATTGGGTGACAGGCTGCAGTATTGCTATGGCAAGTACAGTTAGGTCCAGAAATATTTGGACAGTGACACAATTTTCGCGAGTTGGGCTCTGCATGCCACCACATTGGATTTGAAATGAAATCTCTACAACAGAATTCAAGTGCAGATTGTAACGTTTAATTTGAAGGTTTGAACAAAAATATCTGATAGAAATTGTAGGAATTGTACACATTTCTTTACAAACACTCCACATTTTAGGAGGTCAAAAGTAATTGGACAAATAAACCAAACCCAAACAAAATATTTTTATTTTCAATATTTTGTTGCGAATCCTTTGGAGGCAATCACTGCCTTAAGTCTGGAACCCATGGACATCACCAAACGCTGGGTTTCCTCGTTCTTAATGCTTTGCCAGGCCTTTACAGCCGCAGCCTTCAGGTCTTGCTTGTTTGTGGGTCTTTCCGTCTTAAGTCTGGATTTGAGCAAGTGAAATGCATGCTCAATTGGGTTAAGATCTGGTGAGGGACTTGGCCATTGCAGAATGTTCCACTTTTTTGCACTCATGAACTCCTGGGTAGCTTTGGCTGTATGCTTGGGGTCATTGTCCATCTGTACTATGAAGCGCCGTCCGATCAACTTTGCGGCATTTGGCTGAATCTGGGCTGAAAGTATATCCCGGTACACTTCAGAATTCATCCGGCTACTCTTGTCTGCTGTTATATCATCAATAAACACAAGTGACCCAGTGCCATTGAAAGCCATGCATGCCCATGCCATCACGTTGCCTCCACCATGTTTTACAGAGGATGTGGTGTGCCTTGGATCATGTGCCGTTCCCTTTCTTCTCCAAACTTTTATCTTCCCATCATTCTGGTACAGGTTGATCTTTGTCTCATCTGTCCATAGAATACTTTTCCAGAACTGAGCTGGCTTCATGAGGTGTTTTTCAGCAAATTTAACTCTGGCCTGTCTATTTCTGGAATTGATGAATGGTTTGCATCTAGATGTGAACCCTTTGTATTTACTTTCATGGAGTCTTCTCTTTACTGTTGACTTAGAGACAGATACACCTACTTCACTGAGAGTGTCCTGGACTTCAGTTGATGTTGTGAACAGGTTCTTCTTCACCAAAGAAAGTATGCGGCGATCATCCACCACTGTTGTCATCCGTGGACGCCCAGGCCTTTTTGAGTTCCCAAGCTCACCAGTCAATTCCTTTTTTCTCAGAATGTACCCGACTGTTGATTTTGCTACTCCAAGCATGTCTGCTATCTCTCTGATGGATTTTTTTTTTTTTTCAGCCTCAGGATGTTCTGCTTCACCTCAATTGAGAGTTCCTTAGACCGCATGTTGTCTGGTCACAGCAACAGCTTCGAAATGCAAAACCACACACCTGTAATCAACCCCAGACCTTTTAACTACTTCATTGATTACAGGTTAACGAGGGAGACGCCTTCAGAGTATTTCTGAACATGTTTTTGTAAACAGCTAAAATAACAAACTTGTGTCACTGTCCAAATATTTCTGGACCTAACTGTATATACAGTACAGACCAAAAGTTTGGACACGCCTTCTCATCTCTAGAATAACTGTTAAGAGGAGACTTTGTGCAGCAGGCCTTCATGGTAAAATAGCTGCTAGGAAACCACTGCTAAGAACAGGCAACAAGCAGAAGAGACTTGTTTGGGCTAAAGAACACAAGGAATGGACATTAGACCAATGGAAATCTGTGCTTTAGTCTGATGAGTCCAAATTTGAGATCTTTGGATCCAACCACCGTGTCTTTGTAGAAAAGGTGAACGAATGGACTTTACATGCCTGGTTCCCACCATGAAGCATGGAGGAGGAGGTGTGATGGTGTGGGGGTGCTTTGCTGGTGACAATGTTGGGGATTTATTCAAAATTGAAGGCATACTGAACCAGCATGTCTACCACAGCATCTTGCAGCGGCGTGCTATTCCATCTGATTTGCGTTTAGTTGGACCATCATTTCTTTTTCAACAGGACAATGACCCCAAACACACCTCCAGGCTGTGTAAGAGCTATTTGACTAAGAAGGAGAGTGATGGGGTGCTATGCCAGATGACCTGGCCTCCACAGTCACCAGACCTGAACCCAATCGAGATGGTTTGGGGTGAGCTGGATCGCAGAGTGAAGGCAAAAGGGCCAACAAGTGCTAAGCATCTCTGGGAACTCCTTCAAGGCTGTTGGAAAACCATTTCCGGTGACTACCTCTTGAAGCTCATCAAGAGAATGCCAAGAGTGTGCAAAGCAGTAATCAAAACAAAAGGTGGCTACTTTGAAGAATCTAGAATATAAGACATGTTTTCAGTTGTATCACACTTTTTTAAGTATTTCATTCCACATGTTTAAATTCATAGTTATGATGCCTTCAATGTGAATCTACAATTTTCAGAGTCATAAAAATAAAGAAAACTCTTTGAATGAGAAGGTGTGTCCAAACTTTTGGTCTGAACTGTATTTCAAATTAGACTAATAATAATAATATTTATTCACTTGTATAGCGCCATTGAGTCCATAGGGCTTTATATACATCAGCAACACTGTCCCCATTGGGGCTCACAATCTAAATTCCCTATCTGTATGTCTTTGGAGTGTGGGAGGAAACCGAAGTACCCCGAGGAAACCCACATAAACACGGGAAGAACATGCAAACTCCTTGTAGATGTTGTTTGGGACTTGAACTGCAGTGTTAACCACTTAGCCACCATACCAACTAGTAAAACTGGCGTGCAAAAATTCACTTCTGTTTGTGACACACACATTTTGTGAAGTAGTCACCAAATAATTTTTTTTTCTTTTAGGAATATTGGTCACCTGCTTCTGCATAAGTGGAAAAAATATGTGATTGAATTGCAGCAGCACTCTAACCAGACAGATCACAGAAGCAACTCCCAGCTACGCGGCTCCTTGTTCCCTGTCGTATCGACTTGATCTGATCCTATCACGCCCCATCAATTAAACAGTATTATTTTCTTTTGCTCGTACACTGATCTTCCTTACTATTGTGCTGTCACATGCTATCATAATAGTTTCTGTAGTGTTTTAGACTCTATTTTTATAGCTATGTTGTGATACCCTTTCACTATCCCAGTTCATCACAAAATGTTAGTTGCATTTCCTGCTTCATAATTTATATAGGCTATGATCATAAGCAGAAAAAGGAAAAACAACTTCTAGCTCTCGTATTAAAATAATTTTTTGAAGCTTTAGTCCATCATTTAGAAAAAAGGAAAGATCACATAATGTACAGTCATATGAAAAAGTTTGGGCACCCCTATTAATGTTAACCGTAATATTTCTGGATTGAAATGAGGTTTATTGTACTAACAGAAAATGTGCAATCCGCATTTAAACAAAATTTAACCGGTGCAAAAGTATGGGCACCCTTATCAATTTCTTAATTGGAACACTCCTAACTACTTTTTACTGACTTACTAAAGCACTAAATTGATTTTGTAACCTCATTGAGCTTTGAACTTCATAGGCAGGTGTATCCAATCATGAGAAAAGGTATTTAAGGTGGCCACTTGCAAGTTTTTCTCCTATTTGAATCTCCTATGAAGAGTGGCATCATGGGCTCCTCAAAACAACTCTCAAATGATCTGAAAACAAAGATTATTCAACATAGTTGTTCAGGGGAAGGATATAAAAAGTTGTCTCAGAGATTTAAACTGTCAGTTTCCACTATGAGGAACATAGTAAGGAAATGGAAGAACACAGGTACAGTTCTTGTTAAGCCCAGAAGTGGCAGGCCAAGAAAAATATCAGAAAGGCAGAGAAGAAGAATGGTGAGAACAGTCAAGGACAATCCACAGACCACCTCCAAAGTCCTGCAGCTTCATCTTGCTGCAGATGGTGTCAATGTGCATTGGTCAACAATACAGCACACGTTGCACAAGAAGAAGCTGTTTGGGAGAGTGATGTGAAAGAAGCCATTTCTGCAAGCACGCCACAAACAGAGTCGCCTGAGGTATGCAAAAGCACATTTGGACAAGCCAGTTACATTTTGGAAGAAGGTCCTGTGGACTGATGAAACAAAGATTGAGTTGTTTGGTCATACAAAAAGGCGTTATGCATGGAGGCAAAAAACCACGGCATTCCAAGAAAAGCACTTGCTACCCACAGTAGAATTTGGTGGAGGTTCCATCATGCTTTGGAGCTGTGTGGACAATGCCGGCACCGGGAATCTTGTTAAAGTTGAGGGTCGCATGGATTCAACTCAGTATCAGCAGATTCTTGACAATAATGTGCAAGAATCAGTGACGAAGTTGAAGTTACGCAGGGGATGGATATTTCAGCAAGACAATGATCCAAAACACCGCTCCAAATCTACTCAGGCATTCATGAAGGAGAACAATTAAAATGTTCTGGAATGGCCATCCATTCCCCAGTCCCCAGACCTGAATATAATTGAAAATCTGTGGGATGATTTGAAGCGTGCTGTCCATGCTCGGCGACCATCAAACTTAACTGAACTGGAATTGTTTTGTAAACAGGAATGGTCAAATATACCTTCATCCAGGATCCAGGAACTCATTAAAAGCTACAGGAAGCGACTAGAGGCTGTTATTTTTGCAAAAGGAGGATCTACAAAATATTAATGTCCCTTTTATGTTGAAGTGCCCATACTTTTGCACCGGTCAAATTTTGTTTAAATGCGGATTGCACATTTTCTGTTAGTACAATAAACCTCATTTCAATCCAGAAATATTACTCAGTCCTTCAGTTATTAGATATATGAAACTGAAATAGCTGTTGCAAAAACCCAAATTGTTATAAATAAAAAAGGTTAAAATTAATGGGGGTGCCCAAACTTTTTCATATGACTGTATAAAAATTGTTAAAAGCAACGCGTTTTGGCTGTATGTAGTCTTTTTCAAAAACGAACTATGTAAATGGCTGTCTGCGTACAGCCAAAACGCGTTTCTTGTAACAATTTTTGTACATTATGTGATCTGTCCTTTTTTCGAAATGATGGAATAAAGCTTCAAAATAATTATTTTAATACGAGAGCTGGAAGTTGCTTTGCCTTTTTTCTAGTGCCAAACCATGTGGAGTCACACAGTATTCTTCCTCTGCTCCAGGCATGCCGATGGCTAATGGTGACTAGATGAGCTGGATTTTTTTTATTATGATCACAATTACCAACCATCCATCATACATCCAGACAGTACTGGGTTTGGGTCTCTGCCTTGTTGTCCTGGGCAGACTGCCAAATGACCTGCACTGCCACTGCCTCCAAGCCCCTCTACCATCTCTCCTATCGGTGTAGTGCTTGGCAATGTAAGCACACCACTTGAAAACCGTAGAACAGTGTAGCTGGATTTTAACAGCAGTAATAGGCAAAGACTTCTGAAGGCACAATTGAATACAGGGGAGGAAGAAGTCATTCATTATGCCAAGGTGTCTACATGCCTCAAACCAAGAAAGTAGTCAAAATGCACAAGTGTGCAGGTAAAAAAATTTTTTTACTTTTAATGAACACACAATGGTACAATACAAAAGGCATGGATGTAGATAAATAAATTACAAAGACATAGAGGGTGATTAAAATCCCACATGTGGATGCATGCAAAGAATCATATCAATTAAGTAGCTTATAGCTCACTGGTATGGTCAGTGCTGAAAACATATGGCAACACAATGTAAGCACAGGAATTACCAGCTGAAGGAGTAAAGGAGCCGGCTCACATTATAGGTAAACAGTGCAGCAAAAGACCAAGAACCAGTATGGAGCTTACCAGGGTAACAAGGAGAAGCGTGCAGGCACACACAGGGATCGTCCCGACACGTGTTTCGTGTGAGGACTGCTTCAGGGGACGGTGGACAACAGGACAATGTGTAAGTCTAATATACCTGCCGTACTGAAGCGGGATTGGTAACACCTGTCGCAGCTCGAGGGGGCGGAGAGGCGCCGCGTCGGCATGAGCGGCTACTCAGGCGTCATCTGGGTAGAGGGAAATCCCTTATTGACGTCAGGAACCCAGAGAACGCCGGAAAGAGAGCCGCGCACACCGCGCATGCGCAGTCCCGCAACCAGGAAGTGCGATCCCAAAACCCATCTTAAGTACTGGCAACAGTAGGGGCAGAAAGAAAGCAGATAAATCTCCTGGGAAGGAACGTCCTGTATTTATGTGCTGTTCATGTTCTGTTGAGTCTTTTTAACAAATTTTAACTCCACTTTTTGTGTTTTTTACCTTTTTCACAGCCTGTTTTTCTAATATGCCTGCCGGATGTTTTTCATGCCACCCCTTCTGGAGTTACAGTATCAGAATATTGAATATCTATATGAGCTGCAGAAAATGGAGTGTCTTATTGAAACTACTCTGGATTATTATCGCAGTTAATGCTTCGTTCTACAATATGACCTGAGCAGATATGTTTACTTATGTACCTGGTTGGGACGTTATGTATATTCATCACATGTATTTCTCGTCCATGATATGTTTATGTATGCTTAAGTTCGGTACACTGTTTACAATAAGCAGCCTAAATATAATTCGTCTGCTTTCGCTTTTACTAAACCTGCTTAGCTATATTTACCTGTTATGGCATATTCGATATACTTTCTTTGAGTTATCGCTATACAGGACGTTCCTTCCCAGGAGATTTATCTGCTTTCTTTCTGCCCCTACTGTTGCCAGTACTTAAGATGGGTTTTGGGATCGCACTTCCTGGTTGCGGGACTGCGCATGCGCGGTGTGCGCGGCTCTCTTTCCGGCGTTCTCTGGGTTCCTGACGTCAATAAGGGATTTCCCTCTACCCAGATGACGCCTGAGTAGCCGCTCATGCCGACGCGGCGCCTCTCCGCCCCCTCGAGCTGCGACAGGTGTTACCAATCCCGCTTCAGTACGGCAGGTATATTAGACTTACACATTGTCCTGTTGTCCACCGTCCCCTGAAGCAGTCCTCACACGAAACACGTGTCGGGACGATCCCTGTGTGTGCCTGCACGCTTCTCCTTGTTACCCTGGTAAGCTCCATACTGGTTCTTGGTCTTTTGCTGCACTGTTTACCTATAATGTGAGCCGGCTCCTTTACTCCTTCAGCTGGTAATTCCTGTGCTTACATTGTGTTGCCATATGTTTTCAGCACTGACCATACCAGTGAGCTATAAGCTACTTAATTGATATGATTCTTTGCATGCATCCACATGTGGGATTTTAATCACCCTCTATGTCTTTGTAATTTATTTATCTACATCCATGCCTTTTGTATTGTACCATTGTGTGTTCATTAAAAGTAAAAAAATTTTTTTACCTGCACACTTGTGCATTTTGACTACTTTCTTGGTTTGAGGCATGTAGACACCTTGGCATAATGAATGACTTCTTCCTCCCCTGTATTCAAGTAAGCACACCACTGCCTAGCTAAGCTCACCTGCAAAGCACTATACAGATGACCAGTATGATATTTGCCTGCAGCATCTTCACTTCTGATATGAGGAGCCGCAACCTATAGTCGTGAAGTTACCACTGAAGCCTGTAAACAAACACCAGAAACAGCAGCAGAAGGCAAGAAGAGCTAATTTCATTAATTTTAGCCCAGAACTATAATTATCAACTTGGCTGTAGTTAGTGGGCAGAGTTGGATTATGTTGTTATAGCTCTATTGATGAATCCATACCCAGCTGCTTTTTGTTAGGCCTCTTTCACACATCAGTTTTTTGTCGTCAGTCACAATCCGTCGAATTTTGAAAAAACAGCTCTGGTGACTGATGCCGCTGGATCCGTTTTTTTCTCATCGACTTGTATTAGCAACGAATTGCGACAAATGGCCTCATGGATCATCCGTCGTTTGACGGCTCTGTCGAAAATTGTTTATCCGGCAGACGGAGACAATGGACAAAGTAATGTTTTTTTGTCTAAGTCGAAAAATCGGACAGCGACAAATCCGTCACTGTCCGTCATTTGGTAGAATGGAAGCCTATGGGCGCAGGATCCGTCATAATCTGTCAAATGACGGAAATCTGGTGACAGATTCCGTTTTCTTTTAACTGAACATGCTCCAATTTATTATTTAGTATCCGCTAGTCAGATCCGTCGAAAAACGGATCCGTCACCTCAGTTTTGCCACAATCTGTGATGGAGCCGTCGAGCCAACGGATTGTGACTGACAGCAAAAAACTGATGTGTGAAAGGGGTCATACTCTGTTCCTGTAATGGAGCAGGACAACAAAAGGGTTTAGCAGTAGTAAGAACACAGAAGTGATGGACAGCTCATATAAGGCTAACAGTTTGTTTAAGTCAGCGGTGGGGAACCTTTTTTTCTGTCGGGGGCCATTTGGAAATTTCTACCAACTTTCGGGGGCCACAAAATAATTACCAGCATGAAAATTACCCTAATGTTTGGTTAAACAATGAACTCACCCCTACTGTGGTGGTTGGAGCTGCTTCGCTGTGATGTTCGGAGACATTCATCATGTTGTTTCGCAAAACTGCTTTTCCAGGTTTGTCTCGGTCTGGAGAGGCTGGGGGCATACACATCACAAGAGAGGCTGGGGCATACACATCACAGGAGAGGCTGGGGCATACACATCACAGGAGAGGCTGGGGCATACACATCACAGGAGAGGCTGGGGCATATACATCACAAGAGAGGCTGGGGCATACACATCACAGGAGAGGCTAGGGCATAGACATCACAAGAGAGGCTGGGGCATACACATCACAGGAGATGCTGGGGAATATACATCACAGGAGAGGATAGGGTATATACATTACAGGAGGGGGTGGAGGGCTCACAAATACATCACAGGCGGGTTGGAGGGCTCATATATATATATATATCACAGGAGGGAGTGGAGGGCTCACATATATATCATAGGAGGGGGTGGAGGGCTCACATATACATCACAGGCAGGTTTGAGGGCTCATATATACATCACAGGAGGTGGTGGAGGGCTCACATATATATCACAAGAGGCTGGAGGGCTCCCATACACATCACAGGAGGGGGTGGAGGGCTCACATATACATCACAGGAGGGGCGGAGGGCTCACATATACATCACAGGCGGGTTGGAGGGCTCATGTATACATCACAGGAGGGTTGGAAGGGTCACATATAAATCACAGGAGGGGGTGGAGGACTCACATATACATTACAGGAGGGATGGAGGGCTCACATATACATCACAGGAGGGGGTGGAGGGCTCACATATACATCACAGGAGGGGTGGAGGGCTCACATATACATCTATACATCCCAGGAGGGAGTGGAGGACTCACATATACATCACAGCACTGGGTGGAGGGCTCACATATACATCACAGGAGTGGGTGGAGGACTCACATATACATCACAGAAAGAGGTGGTGGGCTCACATATACATCACAGGATGGGTGAAAGGCTCACATATACATCTATACATCCCAGGAGGGAGTGGAGGACTCACATATACATCACAGCACTGGGTGGAGGGCTCACATATACATCACATTCAGGTTAGAGGGCTCATATATACATCACAAGAGGAGGTGGAGGGCTCACATATACATCACAGGCAGGTTGGAGAGCTCATATATTCATCACAGGAGGGGGTGGAGGGCTCACATATACATCACAGGCGGGTTGGAGTGCTCATGTATACATCACAGGAGGGTTGGAAGGGTCACATATAAATCACAGGAGGGGGTGGAGGACTCACATATACATTACAGGAGGGATGGATGGCTCACATATACATCACAGGAGGGGGTGGAGGGCTCACATATACATCACAGGAGGGGGTGGAGGACTCACATACACATAACAGGAGCGGTGGAGGGCTCACATATACATCACAGGAAGGGGTGGAGGGCTCACATATACGTCACAGGAGAGGTGAAGGGCTCATACATACATCTATACATCACAAGAGGGGGTGGGGGACTCACATATACATCACAGCACTGGATGGAGGGCTCACATATACATCACAGGAGTGGGTGGAGGGCTCACATATACATCACAGGAGAGGGTGGAGGGCTCACATATACATCGCAGGAGGGGGTAAGGGCTCACAGCACTGGGTGGAGGGCTTATAGCACTGGGTGGAGGGCTCACAGCACTGGGTGGGGGGCTCAGATATACATCACATGAGAGGGGATGGGCAAACAGCACTGAGTGGAGGGCTTACAGCACTGGATGGAGAGCTCACAGCACTAAGTGGAGGGCTCACAGCACTGAGTGGAGGGCTCACAGCACTGAGTGGAGGGCTCACAGCACTGAGTGGAGGGCTTACAACACTGAGTGGATGGCTCACAAATACATCACAGAAGGGGGGTGGGCTTACAGCATTGGATAGAGAGCTCACAGCACTGGATGGAGGGATCACAGCACTGGATGGAGAGCTCACAGCACTGGATGGAGGGCTCACAGCACTGGGTGGAGGTCGGACAGCAATGCAAGGCATGTACAGGAGGGAGGCCAGTAAACCTGTAACTGCTCTTCTTCTGTGGGGTGGGAGCACACCTCATGCTTACTGTCATGAAAATATAATAAGCACATATGTTTTCATGGTCTCTGGATCAGGGGTGATTCCCCCCCTCCCTCCAGAGCCCTACCAAATTAACAGCCAGGAAACGATTTCCTTGTCAGGAGATGTAACATGTACCTTTCAATTATCTTACAACACCTCTTCCCAGCTCTTCAAAGACCCCCTGTGTAGCGAAAGACACTCCGACTAAAATCTGTATACACAGGGGCAGAGTACAAGTTTCCTGCAGGAATATAGCTTTGCTGATCAAAAGGCTAAGGCAGCCGTATTGTCTCCGTTGGGGAAGTATTAATATTGCGAGATACATATGTCCCCCAGATATGGTGGGCATACCGCTGATCTTGAAATTCCATAACGCACATCTCACATATTTAAGCTTAATCATAGGATATACAGAAGAGCCACAAATTAATATCTGCCCCCCAGAACATGTCAGATCCCCCTTGTGTGGTATCCACCTTCTGCTAAAATCCTAAAATAAAATACGATGGTAATATCGTCCTCGTGGGATGCTCCCACACGGAGATATAAGGACCATGAGGATTCCATAATTTTGGAAGAGGGGATAACCCCCTCCCTTACATGATGTCAGCAGAGGTGGGGGCTGCGGGTTGGACAGAGGTTAATAAAAGCCAGTGTCTTAGTGCACACTGTGTCAATGCCAGAGGATATACATTCTGTGTATAGGATTGTCCATTTCCAAGGGGCTGCCTCTCCCCCTATATCTGAGCCATAATCCGTGACCAGGTGTAGTAATCTTTCATTTTTGTTACCTTTTATTTTTATGTAATTGTATACTGTACATGTATTGTTCCCTCCTGTAAATTCTTGAATATTTTTATAAACACTGCCTATTTTCGGATTAACTATATAAAATTTAATAGTTTCTTTCCTCATGCTCTATATTTATGAATCCAAAACCCAAAGGGCCTTACGCTATCTGTAACTGGTGTCCGAACTTCCTGTACCAAGTTTCGGTGGTGGCAGCAGAATTATTGTGGTGTAGAATTATCGGGGTGCCGAGGTACAGTCATATGAAAAAGTTTGGGCACCCCTATCAATGTTAACCTTTTTTCTTTATAACAATTTTGGTTTTTGCAACAGCTATTTCAGTTTCATATATCTAATAACTGATGGACTCAGTAATATTTCTGGATTGAAATGAGGTTTATTGTACTAACAGAAAATGTGCAATCCGCATTTAAACAAAATTTGACCGGTGCATAAGTATGGCCACCCTTATCAATTTCTTGATTTGAACACTCCTACCTACTTTTTACTGACTTACTAAAGCACTAAATTGGTTTTGCAACCTCATTGAGCTTTGAACTTCATAGGCAGGTGTATCCAATCATGAGAAAAGGTATTTAAGGTGGCCACTTGCAAGTTGTTCTCCTATTTGACGCTCCTATGAACATTGGCATCATGGGCTCCTCAAAACAACTCTCAAATAATCTGAAAACAAAAATTATTCAACATAGTTGTTCAGGGGAAGGATATAAAAAGTTGTCTCAGAGATTTAAACTGTCAGTTTCCACTGTGAGGAACATAGTAAGGAAATGGAAGAACACAGGTACAGTTCTTGTTAAGCCCAGAAGTGGCAGGCCAAGAAAAATATCAGAAAGGCAGAGAAGAATGGTCAGAACAGTCAAGGACAATCCACAGACCACCTCCAAAGTCCTGCAGCATCATCTTGCTGCAGATGGTGTCAATGTGCATCGGTCAACAATACAGCGCACGTTGCACAAGGAGAAGCTGTATGGGAGAGTGATGCAAAAGAAGCCGTTTATGCAAGCACGCCACATACAGAGTCGCTTGAGGTATGCAAAAGCACATTTGGACAAGCCAGTTACATTTTGGAAAAAGGTCCTGGGACTGATGAAACAAAGATTGAGTTATTTGGTCCTACAAAAAGGTGTTATGCATGGAGGCAAGAAAACACGGAATTCCAAGAAAAGCACTTGCTACCCACAGTAAAATTTGGTGGAGGTTCCATCATGCTTTGGGGCTGTGTGGCCATTGCCGACACCGGGAATCTTGTTAAAGTTGAGGGTCGGATGGATTAAACTCAGTATCAGCAGATTCTTGACAATAATGTGCAGGAATCAGTGACGAAGTTGAAGTTATGCAGGGGATGGATATTTCAGCAAGACAATGATCCAAAACACCGCTCCAAATCTACTCAGGCATGCATGCAGAGGAACAATTACAATGTTCTGGAGTGGCCATCCCAGTCCCCAGACCTGAATATCATTGAAAATCTGTAGGATGATTTGAAGCGTGCCGTCCATGCTCGGCGACCATCAAACTTAACTGAACTGGAATTGTTTTGTAAACAGGAATGGTCAAATATACCTTCATCCAGGATCCAGGAACTCATTAAAAGCTACAGGAAGCGACAAGAGGCTGTTATTTTTGCAAAAGGAGGATCTACAAAATATTAATGTCACTTTTATGTTGAGTTGCCCATACTTTTGCACCGGTCAAATTTTGTTTAAATGCGGATTGCAGATTTTCAGTTAGTACAATAAACCTCATTTCAATCCATAAATATTACTCAGTCCATTAGTTATTAGATATATGAAACTGAAATAGCTGTTGCAAAAATCCAAATTGTTATAAAGAAAAAAAGTTAACAATAATAGGGGTGCCCACACTTTTTCATATGACTGTATATATATATATATTCCATTAGCGGGAATCGGTGATATAAACATTTACCCTTGCTGTGATACCTCCAATATTTGGCATTATTAGCTCAGCAGCCTCATTTACTTATTGCCCGGCAGTCCTGAAATTGACCTGACACTAAGGGGGCGCTAGAGAGTAGTTGTGTTCTTGACAAATCCGTGAACAGCAAGCCGGATATGTGAGTGACTTCCCCGGCTGTTTCTGACAAATTGGTGGCAGCGGTGGGATTTAGAGCATTAGTGATCTGGTTTGAGCAATCATTCCTTTCACTAAAAACTTGCAAAAGTTTTGAGGATCGAACTCAGTGTTTAAATATACCTGGAACAATACTGTACAGTGCTGGCCAAAAGTATTGGCACCCTTGCAATTCTGTCAGAGAATACTCAGTTTCTTCCTGAAAATAATTGCAATCACAAATTCTTTGTTATTATTAACTTCATTTATTTTGCTTGCAATGAAAAAACACAAAAGAGAATGAAACAAAAAAGAAATCATTGATCATTTCACACAAAACTACAAAAATGGGCCAGACAAAAGTATTGGCAACTTTAGCCTAATACTTGGTTGCACAACCTTTAGCCAAAATAACTACAAACAACCGCTTCCGGTAACCATCAATGAGTTTCTTACAATGCTCTCCTGGAATTTTAGACCATTCTTCTTTGGCATACTGCTCCAGGTTCCTGAGATTTGAAGGGTGCCTTCTCCAAACTGCCATTTTGAGATTTCTCCACAGGTGTTCTATGGGATTCAGGTCTGGACTCATTGCTGGCCACTTTAGTAGTCTCCAGTGCTTTCTATCAAACCATTTTCTAGTGCTTTTTGAAGTGTGTTTTGGGTCATTGTCCTGCTGGAAGACCCATGACCTCGGAGGAAGACCCAGCTTTCTCACACTGGGCCCTACATTATGCTGCAAAATTTGTTGGTAGTCTTCAGACTTCATAATGCCATGCACACGGTCAAGCAGTCCAGTGTCAGAGGCAGCAAAGCAACCCCAAAACATCAGGGAACATCCACCATGTTTGACCGTAGGGACCGTGTTCTTTTCTTTGAATGCCTCTTTTGTTTCCTGTAAACTCTATGTTGATGGCTTTTCCCAAAAAGCTCTACATTTGTCTCATCTGACCAAAGAACATTCTTCCAAAACGTTTTAGGCTTTCTCAGGTAAGTTTTGGCAAACTCCAGCCTGGCTTTTTTATGTCTCGGGGTAAGAAGTGGGGTCTTCCTGGGTATCCTACCATACAGTCCCTTTTCATTCAGACGCCGATGGATAGTACGGGTTGACACTGTTGTACCCTCGGACTGCAGGGCAGCTTGAACTTGTTTGGATGTTAGTAGAGGTTCTTTATCCACCATCCACACAATTTTGCTTTGAAATCTCTCTTCAATTTTTCTTTTACATCCACATCTAGGGAGGTTAGCCACAGTGCCATGGGCTTTAAACTTCTTGATGACACTGCGCACCGTAGACACAGGAACTTTCAGGTCTTTGGAGATGGACTTGTAGTCTTGTGATTGCTCATGCTTCCTCACAATTTGGATTCTCAAGTCCTCAGACAGTTCTTTGGTCTTCTTTCTTTTCTCCATGCTCAATGTGGTACACACAAGGACACAGGACAGAGGTTGAGTCAACTTTAATCCATGTCAACTGGCTGCAAGTGTGATTTAGTTATTGCCAACACCTGTTAGGTGCCACAGGTAAGTTACAGGTGCTGTTAATTACACAAATTAGAGAAGCATCACATGATTTTTCAAACAGTGCCAATACTTTTGTCCACCCCTTTTTATGTGGAATTATATCCAATTTGGCTTTATGACAATTTTTTTTCTTTTTTTCATTGAAGACCAATTTAATGAAGATAATAATACCAAAGAATTTGTGATTACAATCATTTTCAAGAAGAAACTATTATTATTATTATTATTATTATTATTATTTATTATTATAGCGCCATTTATTCCATGGCGCTTTACAAGTGAAAGAGGGTATACGTACAACAATCATTAACAGTACAAGACAGACTGGTATAGGAGGAGAGAGGACCCTGCCCGCGAGGGCTCACAGTCTACAGGGAATGGGTGATGGTACAATAGGTGAGGACAGAGCTGGTTGCGCAGTGGTCTACTGGGCTGAGGGCTATTGTAGGTTGTAGGCTTGTTGGAAGAGGTGGGTCTTGAGGTTCCTCTTGAAGCTAAGTATTAACTGACAGAATTGCAGGTCTGCCAATACTTTTGGCCAGCACTGTACGTGTAGCAGTTACCCCCTCCCCTCTTTTGTTTTTCTATCCTATCTTTTATTTGGCAAGTGACTGCTAGAATGGAAGCTGCTTATAAGAAGCATGAGAAAGCTGTGCTGATCCAAATGTGTGAGGAGTGAGATCTCGATGGTTCCAACAAGACCAAAGAGATGCTAATCTGTGCCTTGGTGGAGGATGATCTCAAAGACCAGTGTGATGTGGCCCAAAAGCATGGGACCAGCGAAGCACCAGGAGACCTTGCCACGGACCTAGCTCCAGGATGGACCGCAGAACTGTCGGATTCCGAGGGGTCTGGCAACAACCCCAGCTCCCGAAGTGGAAGGGACTGTTACTTGCCGATGATTCTGCAGCAACTGGGAGAATGTGACTCTCGAGCATGGCTACAGTTTGTGCTACAAGAATGCCAAGCAGAGTGTGAGTTTGCTGAGCGCCAGGCCCAGCGAGAGGCTGAGAGAGCCGAGCGAGAGGCTGAGAGAGCCGAGCATCAAGCCCAGAGAGACCATAAGTTGAAGGTCCTCCAACCCCGGCAGCAGACACCTTCCTCACTGAACGGTGAGTCCAATAATGCCAGCAGCTTTAAGCCCCGACCGGAGCACTTCCTGTGATGGAAAAGGACGGGGATTTGGATACCTTTCTGAGGGGATTTGAAAAGACTTGCTTGCAGTACCAGTTGCCCACAGCACAATGGGCACGATACTTAACCCCAGGGCTGCGAGGCAAGGCTCTGGACACGTTTGCCAGTCTCCCTCAAGAGCAAAGTGGAGACTATGAGGCCATAAAGCAGGCCCTAATACGGAAGTATCAGCTGACTCCAGAGATGTGCCGCAAAAAGTTCCGGACCCTCCAGCATGGACCACACGACAGCAACAGAGACATTGTGGATGGGCTCCGGACCAACTTTAACTAATGGGCCCAACGACTGTCCGCCACCACTGATGAGCAGATAACAGACCTGATGGTAAAGGACCAATTCCTACACCTGTGTCCTGCGGACGTGAGACAATTTGTGATGGACAGGGAACCAAAGGATGCTAATACAGCAGCCCAGATTGCTGACAGCTATGAGGCCAACCGTGCATCGGATGTGCGTAAGCCATCCACCGCCAGCTGGAAAGGGGGTATGATGACAACTACGACCACCCCTGCCCCTACCAGCCGGCCTCCCATAGGTACTGTGTCATCCACCAATGCCTGTCCCACCTCTGACACCCGCAGGTGTTTTTCCTGCAACCAGCCTGGACTCCTCAGCTCTGCTTGTCCAGAGAGGCAGAAGAGGAGCTCCACACCTGAGGCCCGAGGCCCTAGTGCCAATGTCCTGTTCGTGGTTGAGATGGGTGGTCGAACCCGTGAGAACTGGCAGCCCGTTACAGTGGGCGACACCATCAATGAGGGGCTGAAGGACACTGGTGTAGAACGAACTCTCATCTGCCCTGAATTCGTGTTGCCTAGTGAACTTATCATGGGGAAGACCCTGACTGTCACTGGGGTTGGGGGTGTTTGCCAATCTTTCCCAATGGCCCGTGTTTTCCTGGACTGGGGTGCTGGGAGGGGATGGAAAGATGTGGGGGTGTCCCGAGACATCCCAGCAAATGTGTTATTGGGGACTGATTTGGGGAGGTTGGTGGCACAATACGTCCCTGACAACCTTCCCCAATCTGATAAGTTATGTGATACAAATGTTGTTAATAAGCCATGTGATGCAAGCGCCGTTGATAAGTTCTGTGATGTAAGCCCTGTTAAGTCATGTGACCCAAATATTTATGATCAGAAGGTGATTATTAATGTTGTGCATGAAAATAAAGTGGATGATTGTGCGGGGAACTTCAACCACGTCACGCTGCGGGGTGACGCTGCTGAGGATTTCCCCAATGTAGTGAGTGTCCGTGCTAAGGTAGATGGAGGAAGGCATGGGGACCATGAGGAAGGTGGTCACATGCAGCTTGTCAGTGTCACAACCGACTGTGACACAGTTGGTGTTAGCTGCCCCATAAATAGCGCGGACCCTGAAGTATCACAGAGTTATGCGTCTCATTGTACAGGAGAACTCAGCTATGTCACACTGCGGGGTGATGTGGCTGACGATCCCCTCACAACTTGCTAAGGGAGATGGAGACATGCATGGCAGCCATGAGGAAGGTGGTTGTGTCAGTGCCACGATAGACTGTGACATGACCGGTGGTAGCTGCTCCATGATTAGCACTGATTCTGTGGTACGATATGATGAGAGGAAAATGTTTTCCCCAGCTGCACAGGGTAATGGGACAGTCTTACCCATGTCCTGCCCGAACGATGGGAAAGTTGTGTTCGCTGCCTGTCAGGGTGATGGAAACGCTGACCCCATAGCCTGTCATGGTAGTGCGAAAGTGTCTGTCACAGCCGGTCAAGATGATGGGAAAGTTGTGCCCATCGCCTGTATGGAAGATGAGAGGATGGTGCTCACTGCCTGTCAGGGGGAGGGGCAGGCAGTCCCCCCTAACCTGCCACGGAGATAGGAAAGTTTCGCTTTATTCAAGCCTTGGAGTTACATGCTGTGTTGGAGGGGAGTGAGGGGAGCAGCCAGGACGTTAGACGACGGCCGTTTCGCACACCTGCGGTGCTTCTACGGGTCAGACCCGTAGAAGCACCGCAGGTGTGCGAAACGGCCGCCGTCTGACGTGCTGGCTGCTCCCCTCACTCCCCTCCAACACAGCATGTAACTCCAAGGCTTGAATAAAGCAAATTTTTCTTCACAGCAGCAAGCGGTGAGTGCCTGTTTTTTCTTATCTTTGGACACTTGGATTCTTTGTAGACTTTGCACATGAGCACCACGCAGCTGCTGTCCTTTTTGGTAACAAGTAACTTAGATGCATGCCGGCTACCACTATACAATGCCATTTTTGTCATAGAATTCCCTGACAGGTCTGAGTAGTGCCCTGCACCTTTCCTTCTTTCATCTTCACGAGATAGGAAAGTTCTGCTCCCTACTCATCAATGTGATGGGGAAGCAGAACCCATAACATGCCAAGGTACTGAGGAGGGTTTTTCCCCAGCTGGCCAAGATGATGGGAAAGTTGTACCCATCGCCTGTCCGGATGATGGGAAAGTTGGATCCACTGTCTGTCACAGGGATGGGACAGACGTACCCACCCCCTGTCAGCATGGCGGGAAAGAATCTCCCACCACCTGCCAAAATGAGGGACTCACGTTGCCCACAGCTTGGCAGGGTGATCGGAAAGTTGTATCCCAAACTTGTCAGGGTGACAGGAAAGTGTGGTCCCCAGCCAGTCAGGCTGATGGGAAGGTGGCTTTATCGCCGGGGAGACAGCCTATGTAGCTGCTGTCACCCGCCGACTGAGTATTCAGAATGCAGGCAATGCACTGCCTTCTGGGCCTTCAGCCTGCAACAGGCTAAAGGAACCTATCGCTGACTCAGGACAGGTCCCAGAGGGCTTCTGTAAAGTTGGGGCCTTAACACCACTTCTGGCTACCCTTAGCCAGGGGGTGTGGACTGCCCTGCCAGCAAAGGCCGATCATGAGCTATTGAGTGACCCCACGGAGACTCCTGTCTCCGAGACCAAAACTGAAAGGGTACCATGGGATCCGGGAAGGTTGGGCCTGGACCTCAGTGCTGTGTTCAGCCAGGGAAACTCGCGGAGCCCAGAGCACACCCTGTTGGGCCTAAGCTGAGCACGAGACTGCAGAGCTGCGCCTGGAGGAGTACCGAGAGGTCCTGCCTCCATAGCGCAGTCAAGAAGGGGGAGGTGTCATGAAAATATAATAAGCACATATGTTTTCATGGTCTCTGGATCAGGGGTGATTCCCCCCTCCCTCCAGAGCCCTACCAATTAACAGAAAGGAAACGATTTCCTTGTCAGGAGATGTAACAGGTACCTTTCAATTATCTTACAACACCTCTTCCCAGCTCTTCAAAGACCCCCTGCGTAGCCAGAGATGCTCCGACTACAATCTGTATACACAAGGGCGGAGTACAAGTTTCCTGCAGGAATATAGCTTTGCTGATCAAAAGGCTAGGGCAGCCGTATTGTCTCTGTTGGGGAAGTATTAATATTGCGAGTTACATATGTCCCCCAGATATGGCGGGCATACCGCCGCTCTCGAAATTCCATAATGCACATCTCACATATTTAAGTTTAATCGTAGGACATACGGAAGAGCCACAAATTAATATCTCCCCCCCAGAACATACCAGATCCCCCTTGTGTGGTATCCACCTTCTGCTAAAATCCTAAAATAAAATACGACGGTAATATCGTCCGCGTGGGATGCTCCCACACGGAGATATAAGGACTATGAGGACTCCATAATTTTGGAAGAGGGGAAAAGCCCCTCCCTTACATGATTTCAGTAGAGGTGGGGGCTGCGGGTCGGACAGAGGTTAATAAAAGCCAGTGTCTTAGTACACACTGTGTCAATGCCAGAGGATATACATTCTGTGTATAGGATTGTCCATTTCCAAGGGGCTGCCACTCCCCCTATATCTGAGCCATAATCCGTGACCAGGTGTAGTAATCTTTCATTTTTGTTACCTTTTATTTTTATGTAATTGTATACTGTACTTGAATTGTTCCCTCTTGTTAATTCTTTTATATTTTTATAAACACTGCCTATTTTCGGATTAAATATATAAAATGTAATAGTCTCTTTCCTCATGCTCTATATTTATGAATCCAAAACCCAAAGGTTGCTATCTGTAACGGGTGTCCGAACTTCCTGTACCAAGTTTCGGTGGTGGCAGCAGAATTATTGTGGTGTAGAATTATCGGGGTGCTATCATTAAGGGTACCGAGGTATATATATATTCCATTAGCGGGAATCGGTGATATATACATTTATCCTTGCTGTGAGACCTCCAATATTTGGCATTATTAGCTCAGCAGCCTCATTTACTTATTGTCCGACAGATCCGAATTGACCTGACACTAAGGGGGCGCTAAAGAGTAGTCATGTTCTTGACAAATCAGTGAACAGCAAGCGGGATATCTGAGTGACTCCCCCGGCTGTTCCTGACACTTACCCTGCCCACAAAGTATGTTCTCTGGATGCTGACACAGGCCTGCATGCTGAGGATTTGATAGTATGCTGTGTGCATCCTCGCATCACATGACACATTGTGATTTAAAGGGCCAGCAATCTCCCATACCATTTGATCTTTGTTTTGAATGGATTTTCCATTGAAAAAATAGATTTTTCCTCCCAAAGGAACATAAAGTAAGTAGCCATAACTGGGGAGAAACCAGCTCCCATTGGTGCTCCAAGCCTGTGTCTATAAATGGATAGACCATTATAACTGAAATAATTTCCACTAAGCAAATATTCAGTAGGGGAGCACACAAATTCACAAAAACTATGTTCACAGACTTCAGGCATCCCGGGGATGATTGTGTCATGAATTTGTTTTTATCCTTCATGCACCAGTGATTGTACATCTTTTTAAAAGAATTTTGGAATAAAATTGATTTTAGAAGAGCGGACGCTGGAGAATTTTCCTTATATTTACTTGTGCTGGAGTCTCACTGAATCTGTGACGGCTACTCTTCTAAGAGGACTGGTGAGCTGACTTCGTGACCTCGGGGATCCGGTGACGTCACGTCAAGTTCCTGACACCACGCAGTGTCCGTGAGTTATGAGCTGTGGGCGGTGTTTCACTGCTCGTCACAGCCCATCTACTCCCTCCTCCCTCACAGCAGAGCGATGCAAGCAGGAGAAACACTGGGTTGTGACGAGTGGTGAAACACAGCCCAGTGAATCAGGAAGATTGCGGCCGCCGCGGTGATGTTGCATGATCCTGAACTTGACGTGACGTCACCGGATCCCCGAGGTCACGGAGCCCTTTAAACTTTCAACAAATTGATTGAGTCATGTCTTTCAGAAAATGAGACAAAGCTGCTAAATGACAGATGTATAAAAAAGATGAACATGAGTATTTACCTCCCCCATATGACACTGTTACTATTGTGTCTCCTCTTCTTAACAGGAGTTATTCCTTATAGTAATTTTATCTCACATTCAGTGACTTGTTTTTGACATGCTATTATTACTTTCACAATTATAACGTGTGAAGAATATAGTGGATAGAATTTTGTGCCATTTGACTGTATCATATCCAATCAAAGACTATAGACACCTGGCTCAGCTGGTGGTCTAGCTTTAAAAGATCCAAGGGGAAATACTCACACCTCAAGCATCCTAGCTGGGACCAAGGACTCTGTTATTACAAACCCATCATCACATCTTCATATTGTGTTGGAGGAAGAAACCAGGAAACTGGAAACCGCCAGCACCCCACACCTCCCATGTGGCTGTGCAGCACCAAGACCTAACATACAAACATACAACTAGTAACTGACTCTTGTATCATCTGTTGGGACTTATTGTACTACCACCTGGCTTTTCATATCTGACCAATATTATATATATATATATATATATATATATATATATATATATACATACAGTATGTGTAGCGCCTCACCGGGCAGGTGTTTTAACCCACTCGTTGCCGGGCTGGGGGTGCAGATCCTCTGCATCGTCATGGGGTGGCCTGGCCAGGTTCCATTACCCTAAGGCGTACAGGAAGGAGGGTTGGACGCTGGTAGGGAGGACAGGATGGGTGTGGTAGTGACGGTTAGGAGAGTCTATTAGATGATCGTGACACCCCCTGTGGTACGCGGCCAGGGATGGGGGCCGCCGCTGTGGGTGCTGTTCTCCGGGACTGATGGTGAAGGTCGCAGTTGGGATAATGTCCCTCCCCAGAGGCGGAGCGGGATTACCCCGGGGAGGATGATGGAATGGACGAGGACGGGGATGGTGGTAGTTCCCATTAGCACCACAGCACTAGGTGCCAGTAAAGGAGAGGAAGAGACATGGGCTGCGGTTCCAGGTCTTTTACTTACAAGTATTTCAGGCGCTGCCCCAGAGTACCAATCTCTGCCACGATCGGCTCCAGCCAATCCCGGATAGTCGGCAGTCATCGCCGGTGCCAGTGAAAGTCTTTTAGTGAAGTGTCCCTCAGTTGCTATCCGGAACCCGGGCCGAGCCTACTGCTCCAAGCCATGGGCCCACAAAGAGAGAGAAACACTAACTCCAGTTGTCAGGGCTAGATGTTATCCCAAGCTGTGCCCAGGAAGGTTCTCTGTAAGTGTGATGGTTGCACCTACATCTACCCCATGTGGCGCCAGCCCCCAGTGGTTGTCCTAGCGACTGGGAAAGTCCCATGCTTCATGATGGCTAACTATCCTATCTGCCCTACGCTAACCCACTGTGACTAAGCACCTTACTGTTGTATGTGTGTGTTTTGTGAAGGCACCAACAGGTTAACCCCCTCCTGACCTGGGATAGATATTAAACCTGAAAAGTGGTCTAATACCCTGTGGCGCATGAAGCCCAGGGGTGCCACATATACATATGCATATATATATATACATACACACACACAGTATGTACAGTGCCTTGCGAAAGTATTCGGCTCCCTTGAATTTTTCAACCTTTTCCCACATTTCAGGCTTCAAACATAAAGATATAAATTTTAATGTTATGGTGAAGAATCAAAGACAAGGGGGACACAATTGTGAAGTTAGACGAAATTTATTGCTTAATATAAACTTTTTAAAAAAATAAATAACTGAAAAGTGGGACGTGCAATATTATTCGTTCCCTTTCAGTTAATACTTTGTAGCGCCACCTTTTGCTGCGATTACAGCTGCAAGTCGCTTGGGTTATGTCTCTATCAGTTTTGCACATTGAGAGACTGAAATTCTTGCCCATTCTTCCTTTGCAAATAGCTCGAGCTGAGTGAGGTTGGATGGAGAGCGTTTTTGAACAGTAGCTCTTTCCACAGATTCTCGATTGGATTCAGGTCTGCACTTTGACAATGCCATTCTAACACCTGGATACGTTTAATTGTGAATCATTCCATTGTAGATTTTGTTTTATGTTTGGGATCATTGTCTTGTTGGAAGACAAATCTCCGTCGCAGTCTCAGGTCTTTTGCAGACTCCAATAGGTTTTCTTCAATAATGTTCCTGTATTTGGCTCCATCCATCTTCCAATCAATTTTAACCATCTTCCCTGTCCCTGCTGAAGAAAAGCAGGCCCAAACCATGATGCTGCCACCACCATGTTTGACAGTGGGGATGGTGTGTTCAAGGGTGATGAGCTGTGTTGCTTTTACGACAAACATATCGTTTGGCATTGTGCCCAAATCCTGCGCGCGTTTATACTTACCATTGCGGCAGGCTTCTCTTTCAGGTTCTCCTTGTCATGCGCAGTGCGCGTCTGGAGCTGGCAAGTGAACACCCGGAAAAGAAGCCTGCCGCAATGGTAAGTATGAGTGACGGGAACGTCGCTCATGTGACTCCATGGTATCACGCCCACAGGGGCGTCATACCACGGAAAGTACGCAGACGCCCATAGGGCAAGGTGCCGCCCATGAGGCCAGCGGCTCTGTAATCTACATAGGAAATATGAAAGTAATAAAACGTTTTTATTACTTTCATATTACACAATTTTACAGCACAGGGATGGCTAAGGAGCAGCTATTAGGGCATCTGCCAATATGTCAGATCACATATTGGAGGTGACAGGTTCCCAGGCAGTGTGAAGGTGACATGATCTCCCTGCACTGCTGCTGAGGACAGCGCACACACAGGACACAGAGTCCCAGTGTGGTGACGTCATCGCTCAGCGCCGGGACTCTGCTGTCTTGTGCGCGCAATGTCCTGCCTGGATCTCGTGGCCGCCCCGACAGCACGACAGCACCCCCTCCCCCGCTCCTCAATCTCTGCCGCTGGCTGACAGCAAATCCCCCCCCCCACTCCTCGCCTCAGAGATGCGTACCAGGAAATATTTTTATACAAAAAAAGCACTGCCTATTACAACCTAATTCACTAATAGCTCAGCCATGAAAAAGATTTCCCAAAAAATGAAAAACAGCATCGTCCAATTCATCGACAGCAATTTCTTGGCCAAGAAATTTGCCAAACTACATCATGTGACTTGTATGTCATTTGGAAGATTATGAAATGAAGTCCGTCCATCCATTCAAAAGCCAAGAAGTGGACGTCCAGATAAAATATAGGAGTCAACAAGTCATCTCATCACTAAAGGGGGCTTTACACGCTGCGATATCGGTAACGATATATCGTCGGGGTCGCGTCGGTAGTGACGCACATCCGGCGCCGTTACCGACATCGCAGAGTGTAAAACAAATGAGCGATGATCAACGAGCACAAAAAACGTTAAAAATCGTTGCTCGTTGACACGTCACTCATTTCCTTAATATCGTTGCTGCAGCAGGTATGATGTTGTTCGTCGCGCCTGCGGCACCACACATCGCTGTGTGTGACACCACAGGAACGACGAACATCTACTTACCTGCCTCTACCGGCAATGCGGAAGGAAGGAGGTGGGCGGGATGTTACGTCCCGCTCATCTCCGCCCCTCCGGTTCTATTGGCCGGCCGCTTAGTGACGTCGTGGTGACGCCGAACGCACCTCCTCCTTGAGCGAGGGATTGTTTGGCCGTCACAGCGACGTTGCTGCACAGGTATGTGCATGTGACGCTGCCGTAGCGATAATGGTCGCTACGGCAGCGATCACCACATATCGTGCCACCGACGGGGGCGGGTGCTATTGCATGCGACATCGCTGGCAATCGCTAGCGATGTCGCAACGTGTAAAGTCCGCTTTAGTCTATCAGTTCTGGTGAGACAAAAATGGCAGTGGAGATTGCTCGTATGCTTCATAATTGTGCTATCATAGATATCCATGTAAACACCGTGCGACTGACATTACACATGTCTGGAGTAGTGTCTCAAAAAAGTTAAAAAAGCCTTGACTTCAATATCACCATAAGAAGCGTCGGCTCGAGTTTGCAAAAAGTACAAAAAGTGGACAGTAGAAAATTGTAAATGTGTGATTTGGAGCGATGTAACGACAGCCAATAGATTAGCCACTGATGGATGCAAATAGGTCTGGAAGAAACAAGATGAAAGGGGACTAAGGAACTGTCAAGTTCGGTGGAGGAAGCCTGATGATATGGGCTTGTTTCAAATCAAAAGCGTTGGATACTTGACCAGGCTCAATACTGATATATGTGAGTAACCTACAAGACGAGTTACTTCATACACTCGAATACTATGGATATGAAAAGGATGACATAGTGTATCAGCAGGACCATGACCCAAAGCATACCTTGAGATTAGCAAAAATGTTCAATGATAATGAAATACAGGTGCTGGATTGGCCCCCACAGTTCCCAGACCTCAACCCAATCTAACGCTTAATAAATCCATAAAGAAAATAACAAGATACAGTCAACAGGACCTTGCATAGGGGATCACTCTTGACCTGCAGGCAACTCAATGTTCATAGAACAATCAGGAGAAAAAAAAGTTCTAATGCTTAAAAACATATATTTTTATTAATCATGAAAAAAATCCAAATGGGTACATCAATCAAAGAAGTTTTTATAAAGGACACATGCACAATACACGGGTAGATGACTAAAATAGCAACACAGGCCTGCACATATCATAAATAAGGCTGCTTATGATTGTAACAATTACTCACAGAAAAATGGCAGCAGATGAAAACTGCCCAGACCAAAAAAAAACAGAAAAAAACAAAAAAAATCAACCCAATGAACTACCAGGATGCAGCAAGACCTCCAATAAATAGAGGCATCACAGGAGCAAGAGGATCAAATCACTCTACCGTTTCCAATGATGGAGGGGAGCGATTGCTTGATGGTAAAATTGCACACTTGTGGCTTGCATAGGTCACAGTTCACACATGCAGGTAGGTGCACAGTATCTGGTAAGCAACCTATTAGTTACGCCTATCCTATTAGATGTCAGCGGGCTGCGCCAGTACTATATACTGTATGTGAACCATACAGGGACAGTGACTATAGTATGCAAGGCCTAACAAAAAGAGGCCTGGCTGCATCCTGTACAAAATGTTCTGAAGAATATATAAATATATGAGGTATTGGTTGGTATTATGGCCACAACCAATAACTAATAGGCTGCTTACCAGATACTGTGAACCTGCATGTGTGAACGGTGCCCTATGCAAGCCGCAAGTGTACAATTTTACCATCAAGCAATCGCTCCCCTCCATCATTGGAAACGGTATAGTGATTTGCTCCTCTTGCACCTGTGATTGTGCCATTCCTATTTGTTTTATTTAAAACTGTTACCTGCAATGACATATTTACTGTTATAATGTTTTTCATGCTTGTCTTCTGCTGCCATCTACTGGTCAGACCTTTCGGCTCCTCTGTTTCTTTTCGTCCAGCCCATGGGGATGTCTGCTGCTCCTCTTACATCACTTCCTGGCATATTCAGTTACCAGCCAGAGATTGTGAGAATAACACCCCTTATTGGAGCCTCTAGAAGCAAAGTCCTCTGACCTTAGTGGCTCCAGAAACAAGCATCACAAGATGACCACAATGCCAGGTACTTGGACCACTGTACTCCTGCATCCCTTAACCTTTGGAGAAAATAAATCACCATTGTTTCATCTCAGCATGGGCATGTTTAACTCTGGAGCGCTCTGGTCCTGTCTGCCTCACCTATAGGAAAAACAAAGGTAAGATTCTCATGCCATCCCACAACTACGCGCCTTCAATCACCTTTAAGTGGGGACAGAACAGTCAGGAGACTGCTTAACAGCTCAATACCTCGGCTACAGATCCCTAAGAACCCTGTAACTTCCCTTGTAATCTGCCTAGCAACAAGCCTTGTGCACTAGTCTGCCTGCAACAGTGCATGCCTGGACAAGCCTAAGGGGAAGCTCTCCCATCAGCCATGTCCTGTATCTCCTCTGCTTGCATTGTAAAGGAACAGTTTATGAACCTGCTGTTTCCCTATTGCCATACCCCTTCTATAGACTAACTGCACATTGCTGGACTGCGAACCCCAAGTTTTGCTAAAGACACCTTGGGAATTTCATCAGGGAGTCCCTGCGGAGCTGCACAACAATTTTTGGACCCCTATTCAAAAGTCAAGTTTCTTAAAGAGACAGTACACATTAAATCAAAATGGCCGAAAAAGACCTCGGACAGTTCCCCACTGCTGAAACAGCAAATACAATCTGATACTGTCCATTATGAAGCCCATGAGGCAGATCCCACGCTAGCAGACCAAGTTGTCCGACCGAAGCGCTCTTCCAAACTCACGATAAAGGCCACTGAAAACTATCACACTGTGAAAGATGAGCTATGTGAACACCTGGAAGAACAGTGGGAACGAGTCACCTATTACATGTCAAGACTCAAATCCTCATCAGGTGATGCCGCATGCTTACAAGCCGCTATGGAACGGCTGAACACAGCTCATGAAAGATACAAGAGACTGTCAACAAGGTACATTACCTTTCTAAAAGACTCTAAAATTGATGAAGCTCTTTCATCAATGCCTGAGCAAGGCAGAAGAGGTGGACAAGGAAAGAGATGCCAAGGTGCAAGATGCCATAGATGTGGCGCCCTCGACAAGCCAGGTCGTCACAGGAACTACACCAACACACTCCACACCCCGGTCAGGCACACCGAAGCCAAAACACAAAATCCTTGATGCCTTCCTCCAGGGGCTGATGTCCACACCAGGGGGTGGGCCAGGCAGTTGGCCCCACCCACCGAGGAGTTCACAGTCCTGGAGGCGGGAAAAAGGAGTCAGTTAGTGGCGAGGGAGTTGAGAGTTGGAAGTGGAAGTGAGAGGAGAGTGAAGTGGTAAAGGAGCAGACAGAAAGCGGTCCGGGTGTGTGGCCCGGACGATACAGCAAGGTTGGCAGACGGTGGTGACCATCTGCAGGAGAGGCCGATTGGAGTGAGCCGTAAGGACCGTGGACGGGCGGTGGCCCGGCGGCACCGGACCGGTGAACAAAGAGAAGCCAGCACCATCCGGCAGGGCTTACGGACCCCGACAAGGCAAGGAGTCGCCGTTGAATCTGTCAAATCCGTTAGCGAAGGGAACCTCCGGGGTTTCCCAGCAGCCAAGTCCCGATAGAAGGCGACAGCTCAAACCGTGAAGGGAAACACAGTCACCGCCAAGGCTAAAGTTCCCAGGGCCAGAGCCTGCGGGCAAAAGGGGCTCCTTCAGCACCCATCCAAGCTGGGGAGCGGGTTACCGGTGGGAACCCATTGGAACCGTACACACTACACAGGTGCAGGGAAAGGCAGTCACCATCAACCTGCCGGGAGGTGAAACACCGCAGCCGTCTGTGGGACCCGTCCATCCAGCCGTTTGTTTTACCGGAGACTGTGTATTCGTTACTGGCTGAGTGAGTACCACCGTGCCGTGCGGCACAGCGCTGCCCCTGCAACCCTGCACCTCACAAGGCCCCGTAACCCGCCTGCCATTCCATCCCTACCCCATCACCGGGGCCCCGGGACAAACCAACCCCCTACCCACGGAGGGGAGAACCAACATCCAAGCTGCTCCCTGTCACCGCTCCCGGGATCCCCGTCCAGAGCAGCGGTGGTGTCAGCAACCTCACCACAACCATGGGTGGCGTCACGGACAATATCCCTAAACCACAAACATTCCCCCCTTTTCACTCACGGGCGAGGAGTGCCGCTCGAGTCCCCGGGATCCGGCCCACCGCTCGAGACACCACCGAGCAGCAGTAGCCGGACCCGAGCAGTGGGAGAGCGCTGCGCCCCCTCCTCCGCCCGTGACAACTTGGTGTCAGGAACAGGATCTTACCGCTCTGCCGTCTGGTAGAGGGGCGCCTTGTGACCGCCGGAGGTGTCCGGCTGAAAATTTGGAGAAGCCGCCATCTTGGGTGTGAAAAATTCTCGCTCGAGGAGACGCGAAGGCCTAAACCCCGCCCCTGTAGAGGAGGAGCCGGAAAAAGACTAAGGGGGACGGATGGCATCTGGCCACATGTAGCCCGCTGCTATAAAAGCAAAGACGCCAGGACCCTGCGGCCATCTTTCTGTTCCTGGAAGAGGCCACCGGAACGATGTACATGCCGTCCCGCAGCACCGTAGCCCCCGCGCCTGGAACCGCGGCGTGGGTGGAGATCCGAACCGCCCAGCTCCAATAGCGGCTCAAGGTCAAGATGCAACTCCTCTTGGAGGAATGGGAGGCCGACATGGCGGATGTGGTGGCAGCCATACGGAGACGCGAGGGAGAGGCAGTCAGGAGGCCCAAGACGTGACCCAACCCCCTCCTCAGGCCGAAACTGTAGACGAGCAGTGAAGTCGGCGGTCCTCCGACTAAAAGTTGTCCCCGTTGGGACCACCAGCAATGTTGTTTAGAAAAGTTCATGAATAATAAGAAAATAATGATTACCGGAGAAGTTCACCAGATTTGCAAATTGATTAAACCGGCCGTCGCCGGCAACTGGTCCCCGGAGGGACCTATTGTACCCACTGCGTAGAAACTGCTACGGACAAGTCCGAGAACTAGCAGGGCAAACACGAACTTGTGGTGTGTAAATAAAATAAATGTTGGCTTGTACCGTGACCGCCTCCGGAGAGGCTGATTTGGAGGATTGGCCTGGAGGAAAGTGATGGCCCAGGCCCGCCACTATCGTAACCGGTGGTGATCCTCCGGGGGGTTCGAGGGTTCCCCATGGACGCGGGGCCCCTGAAAGAGACAGAACCCGCTCGGGCAACTTGGTGCTGGACTGGGGTCAAGGGGTGCTGCCCAGTTGCTTAGGGGCAGCATCAGGGCCAGGTTGCTTGGGTGGGAGAGAGCGGAAGCCGTAACCGTTATCTATTAAAATGTTGGTAACGTTTAAAGTAATGTGCCTCCCAATGTGGGAAGAGTGAAAAATATGCTTATGTTTTTATATGTTTTACCGCTTTACCTTTTTTCCAGTTTGTGAAAATAAAACCGGTAATGGACGGGCAGCCCACGGACGGTCTGCATTTTACTAAGGGGGTATGTGGCGCCCTGGACAAGCCAGGTCGTCACAGGAACTACACCAACACACCCCACACCCCGGTCAGGCACACCAAAGTCAAAACACAAAATCCTTGATGCCTTCCTCCAGGGGCTGATGTCCACACCAGGGGGTGGGCCAGGCGGTTGGCCCCGCCCACCGAGGAGTTCACAGTCCTGGAAGCGGGAAAAAGGAGTCAGTTAGTGGAGAGGGAGTTGAGAGTTGGAAGTGGAAGTGAGAGGAGAGTGAAGTGGTAAAGGAGCAGACAGAAAGCGGTCCGGGTGTGTGGCCCGGACGATACAGCAAGGTTGGCAGACGGTGGTGACCGTCTGCAGGAGAGGCCGATTTGAGTGAGCCGTAAGGACCGTGGACAGGCGGTGGCCCGGCGGTACCAGACCGGTGAACAAAGACAACCCAGCACCATCCGGCAGGGCTTACGGACCCCGACAAGGCTAGGAGTCGTCGTTGAATTTGTCAAATCCGTTAGCGAAGGGAACCTTCGTGGTTTCCCAACAGCCAAGTCCCGATAGAAGGCGACCGCTCAAACCGTGAAGGGAAACACAGTCACCGCCAAGGCTAAAGTTCCCAGGGCCAGAGCCTGCGGGCAAAAGGGGCTCCTTCAGCACCCATCCAAGCTGGGGAGCGGGTTACCGGTGGGAACCCATTGGAACCATACACACTACACAGGTGCAGGGAAAGTCAGTCACCATCAACCTGCCGGGAGGAGAAACACCGCAGCCGTCTGTGGGACCCATCCATCCAGCCGTTTGTTTTACCGGAGACTGTGTATTCGTTACTGGCTGAGTGAGTACCACCGTGCTGTGCGGCACAGCGCTGCCCCTGCGACCCTGCACCTCACCAGGCCCCGTAACCCGCCTGCCATTCCATCCCTACACCATCACTAGGGCCCCGGGACAAACCAACCCCCTACCCACGGATGGGAGAACCAACATCCAAGCTGCTCCCTGTCACCGCTCCCAGAATCCCCGTCCAGAGCAGCGGTGGTGTCCGTAACCTCACCACAACCGTGGGTGGCGTCACGGACAATATCCCTAAACCACAAACATTCCCCCCTATTCACTCACGGGCGAGGAGCGCCGCTCGAGTCCCCGGGATCCGGCCCACCGCTCGAGACACCACCGAGCAGCAGCAGCAGTAGCCGGACCCGAGCAGTGGGAGAGCGCTGCGTCCCCTCCTCCGCCCGTGACATAGACAAGGCTGAACACCGTATCTCTCACCAGCAAGAAACTAGATCACACCAATCAACCTCATCTAGACGTTCCTCTCGGTCATCCGGGTCATCATCATCAAGAAGCTCAGCCCTGAACGACAGGATACTAGAAGCCCGCATAAGAGTGGAAGAATCCAAGGTGAAACGTTCCTTCACAGAAAGAGAAGTAGAGGAAGAAGCCAAAAGGACAGAAGCAGAAGCCAAAAGGTCAGAAGCAGAAGCCCTTGCAAAAGCAGAAGCCACTAAAGCAGAAGCCCTTGCAAAAGCAGAAGCCGCTAAAGAAGAAGCCAAAAGGGCAGAAGCAGAAGCCCTTGCAAAAGCAGAAGCCGCTAAAGCAGAAGCCAAAAGGGCAGAAGCGGAGGCTCGGATAAGGATTCTTCGGTCACAGATGGAAGAGGAAGTTGCGCTAGCTAAAGTGAGACTACTTGAGCAAGTATTGATCCAAGGTCCTGATGCAGCTGACTCGCCACCACTGGAAGCAGACAATCCAGTTGATTGCACAAGAGACTATATACTGAATCAGTTACCTGTAGCAACCCCGGTTTGCAGTACTGTCCAAGCCGACAACACCGAAACCTCCAACTTACATCTACCATTGCCAGTACCATTTAAAGCACCCGAGCAAATTAATAACAGTCACCAAGAGGTGCCCTCCCAAACACAGTCACCACAGCAAGATGGCAACCAAGTGTTCCTGACCCACTTCCACAGCTCAAGCAGCGGTCATCAGAATCTTCAGAGGCTAAACCACAGCTATACCCTGCAGCAACGTCATTCTACCCGGGAACATCTCATCCATTCACACCAGGCAGCCCATACGTCCCAGGGGCATCACGAGTCATCGTGGCAACAAGTGGTGAGAAATCAGATATGTCTGAGTTTGCTAGGTTCATGGTGAGCAGAGAGCTAATCAACACTAGTCTCACAAAATTTGATGATCGTGCAGAGAGCTACAGGGCCTGGAAAACAACTTTCAAGGCAGCCATCGCCAATCTCAACTTAACTGCAGAACAGGAGCTCGACCTCATGATCAAGTGGTTGGGCCCAGGCTCTACAAACCGTATTAAGAGCCTCAGAACCGTCTATGTGGGACAAGCAGAAGCAGGTCTCGCAGCTGCATGGAAAGAATGGAACGCACCTTTGGCAGCGCAGAAGCAATAGAAAAAGCCCTATTCAAGAGACTGCAAGACATCCCAAAGATCAACCTTAAAGAAGTCCACAAGCTTCAAGACCTAAGTGATCTGCTCATGGAGCTGGAGCTCGCCAAAAGAGATCCTCGTCAGTCTGGGCTGTGCTACCTGGATACAGCCTATGGAGTGAACCCAATCGTGGTGAAACTGCCATACAGTCTGCAGGAGAAATGGGCAACGTCAGTCTCAAGGTACAAAACAGTGCATGATGTCACCTTTCCCCCATTTATTCACTTCTGCGGGTTCATCGACGAGCAGGCCCAGATGAGGAACGACCCCAGCCTCGACTTCCTAGAGTTCAACACTTTGGCAGCTGCAACAACATCATCATCAAGGTATGAAGGTGCCATACACAAACGCAGAGACATTAAGAACACTGTGAGTGTTAGGAAGACTGAGCTACCATCACCTGCAGCACCCACAGATAAACAGTACACCATCTCATCATGAGATAAGTCTTTCAATCAAGAATGTCCCATCCATAAAAAACCGCACTCACTGAACAAGTGCAGAGGGTTTAGATCCAAAACCCTACAGGAGCGCAAGAAAGTCCTCACAGAGCTTGGGATCTGTTTCAAATGCTGCGCATCACTTGAGCACATGGCCAAGGACTGTAAATCCATTGTCAAGTGTGAGGAGTGTCATAGCAAAAAACACGTTTCAGGCATGCACCCAACCCAGCTAGCTAGAGACACACCGGCTGCAGTCACCATCGCTCCCACTCCAAGTCATGGCGGGGAGTCCAAGAATCAGACTGACACCACCACAGCCGTCTCGTGATCATGCTCAGAGGTATGTGGAGAGGGCCAAATGCAAAAATGTTGTGCCCGAATATGCCTCATCAAGGTTTATCCTGAGGGACATCCAGAAAAGGCAATGAAGGTGTATGCTATCATAGATGACCAAAGCAACCGGTCCCTGGCAGGAACCAAATTCTTTGAAGCCTTCAGAATTAATGGACCATCAGAACCCTACACCTTGAACACCTGCTCGGGTCGCATAGAGACTAGCGGCAGAAGAGCCCAGGGATTTATTGCTTCTCCTATCAATGGGAAGACTGAAATACCTCTACCAATGCTCGTTGAATGTGACCAAATACCCAGCCACAGGAATTAAATTCCTACCCCAGAAGCTGCATTTCATCAACCACACCTGAGACACCTCGCTAGTGTTATCCCACCTTTGGACAATAATGCAGAGATTCTACTCCTGCTCGGCAGAGACAATCTAAGGGTACACAAGGTGCGACAACAGTGTAATGGGCCTCACTATGCACCATACGCCCAGAGACTGGACTTGAGATGGGTAGTCATAGGAAATGTGTGCGTTGATCGATCGGAAATTTATTCCTTGAAGACTTACGTGCATGGAGATGGGCGCACAACCTGCCTAAAGCCATTTCCTTGTCACTATGGAGTGAAAGAGAAGTCTCCAGACACAATACAGCTACCTGACATCGCTTCTCTGCATATCGACAACTTGGGAAGATCAGTCTTTCTCACAACCAAGGACGATGATAAAGTAGCCTTGTCAGTAGAGGACAGAAAATTCATCGAAATAATGGACTGTGAGTTTTCTAAAGACAAAACCAACCACTGGGTCTCTCCATTACCCTTCCGATCTACCAGGGTAAGACTCCCAAACAACCGAGATCAAGCTCAGACCAGATTTAACTCTCTTTGGCGTTCTATGAACAGCAAACCTGAAATGAGAGAACATATTGTTGCCTTTATGGACAAAAAATTCCGCAACAATCACACAGAACCTGCTCCATCCTTGAAGAAGAATGAAGAGTGCTGGTATCTGCCTTCATTCGGTGTATACCACCCACGGAAACCGAATCAAATAAGGGTTGTCTTTGACTCCAGCGCCAAACATGAAGACGTATCCCTTAACGATGTTCTCCTCACAGGCCATAACCTAACAAACAACTTGGTAGAAGTATTGCTGAGGTTCAAAAAAGAGCTTGTCGCCATTACTGCCAATATTGAACAGATGTTCCACTGTTTCCTAGTCAGAGAGGACCACCGGAACTTCCTCAGATTTCTGTGGTACAAGGACAATTACACCAATAAAGAGATGGTGGAATATCGTATGAGGGTCCACGTATTTGGAAACAGCCCTTCACCCGGAGTTGCAACCTATGGCCTCCGGAGAACCACATTAGAGGGAGTGTCTGAGTATGGAACAGACGCCAGAGACTTTGTTGAGCAAGACTTTTATGTAGATGATGGGCTCAAATCACTACCCACCGAGAAAGCAGCCATTGATCTGCTCAAAAGGACCCAAGGCATGCTGTCCCAGGCAAAACTCAGGTTACACAAAATTGCTTCAAACAGCCTGACCGTATGAGAGCCTTTGAGCTGGGTGATCACGCGCCTGGGTTCAAGGACATTGACTTGGGGATAGACAGTCCACCTGTGCAAAGGAGCCTGGGCATCAGATGGGATCTTGCAGCTGACTCCTTCGGATTTCAAGTAAGTTGCTCAGACAAGCCATTCACAAAACGTGGCATCCTTTCTATAGTGAACAGCTTATTCGACCCGCTGGGATTTGTGGCGCCTATCACAATACAAGGCAAATCCTTGCTGAGACAATTCTCTGAAACCGTCAAGGACTGGGATACCCCACTCCCTTTCGACAAACAGCAAAAATGGGAAGCTTGGAAACAGTCGTTGTGTGGGTTGAACAACATTCACATCCCAAGATGTTATATCAAAATCTCCCTCACCTCTAGCATAAAGAAGGAACTCCACATCTTCTCAGACGCCTCCACATAAGCCATAGCAGTGGTTGCATACCTGAAAGTGACAGACCCCAACAGACAAAACTACGTTGGATTTGTATTTGGCAAGGCGAAGCTGGCCCCGAAGCCCGACCATACCATTCCCTGACTGGAACTCTGTGGCACCGTTTTGGCAGTGGAAATTGCCGACTTCATACGACAAGAACTGTGTGTTGAAATACATGAGGTCCAATACTACACTGACAGTAAGGTCATTTTAGGTTACATCTACAATCAATCAAGACGATTTTATGTGTACGTCAGTAACCGCACTGAAAGGATCAGAAGATCCTCAAAACCAGAACAATGGCGTTATGTACCATCTGAACTGAATTCAGCAGATCACGCAACTAGACCTATGTGTGGAGACATGGGGCTCAGTGGGCGCTCATGTCCACTAAAACCCGCCGCCTTTAGAAAGACAGCGTGGCTCAGGGCTCATCCAAACTGAACGCCGGCCTCCTTAACCGTGGGCGTAACACTACTCAGACAACACAGGGTGAGGAAACCACAATAATTAGACTTTATTGGATCCCCAAACAATTAACAGCACATAACACATAATCAGCAAAACACACAAATGTAACAGGCAACAGAGTCTCACCCTTCCGCTGCAGACATGAAATCCCAAAACAACAAATCGAAAAACCATGCACATAAATACATAAGCACATAAGCATATAGGGGGAGGATATGTAATATATGGAATAAAATATTCCAAATCTTTGGCTAATCATATGTGAGGAACCAGGAATGGGGGAGGGTGGTACAGGTGGTGGGGAGGGGAGGGGAGGAAGGGGGGGGAGGGGGGATCATAACCCTTGATATGATTTATATAATTCTCCTTTTTATTAAATACGAATTTTATACCCTAATTTATTCTCATTAATATAATTGCTATTGTTCTCCTACTAATCATCTGCACCGCTCTTATAACCGCTATTCTTATGGTAGTCACCTCACGTCTAACAGCGGGTTAGATATCGAAAAGTAAAAGAACCGCATGAAAAAAAACACATTATTAATCAAGAGACATGTGTGAGTATTAGTACGCAGGCCTGATGACTTTGCCTACAACCTATATGGTTAAAACACGGTATAAGGTCGGAACTTAAAGGTGAGAGTAGGACAGAATCTAGGATATAAAGCGTGACCAAAAAAATAATTCTACTTGAATATGTGGCCATGATTGTCCCCGTTAATATAAAACATGTTAATATTAAATTTTCCAGCCATTCCCGGATTATTATTCATTTATATTATTACTTTTTTTATTTTTTTTATTTTCTATTTAATAATTGACTGCAAATTAGCGTATCACTAGGTGGATAAAATTCATGAGGAATGTATAAAGTTAGAACTTATATACCCCTATTATTCCCCGTTTTTTATATATAGACAAAAATTTATAACATTATAATTCAACCTAAGGTTAGCGCAAAAATACCCCAGAGAATTGATATTTTTATTAGTTTTTTATTCTATTAATTCTTTGAATATGGTCTAATATCATAAATCCAATATGGACTAAAATAGGGTATATTATTAATTCCAAAAAATGGAGTATTGGTTAGTAAGAGTAACTCTTACTAGCCAATGATTAAATGCCCCAAAAAAGACGCTGGAGAAGTCATTATAAATCGGAAGGCATGTATAGGATATTAATTCACAAGCTTAGTGTATTGTCTATAACTGGGGCCCAAATATGGGGATCAATGCAAATACGATCCTAAAGCACAAACTATTGTCACAATAATATATATAGTAAATGGGAGGGGGGGGGAAGGCAGGGTGGGTATATGTGTATGTGGGAATGGTAATTAACCATTGAGGAATGTGGAAAACGAGGTAAAAGGAATAAATTGGGTGAGGGAGTGAACGAAAAATTAAGAAACATTATTATAGGTGACTCTATTGATTCTGGCATAAGTATATAAATCCTAGGGCACAATCTGAATCGCGGCAGGAGGGGGGGGGGGAAACTTATATGGTATTCAATGTAATAATAATCTTACAGTGAAGTAGGCTTCTTAAAGGTTCTGATATATGGTTAGAAAATGAAGCGCAAGTCAGAACGGTAATTGAAACCGTTTGGATACCTTGAGTCTAATTTTAAAATCCATTTTGCTTCGGCTATTAGTAGGGCTTTAAACCAGTCACCTCCCCGTGGAGGTCTAGGGATAAATTCCAAGCCCGTAATTTTCAAAGTAGTGAAATCCGCAGCATGGCATTCTATATAGTGCCTGGTTAACCCTGACAGGGAGCGTTTCCTAACTAATGCGGCGTAGTTTAATGAAGTCCTATCCTTTGCAGCAACAGGAATACGAATATGCTCCGAAATTCTGGTTCTTAAGGCTCGGGAGGTGCAACCTACATAGTATTTACCGCAGGAACCGCATGTGGCAACATAAACCACATGCGTGGAGGAGCAATTGATGAAAGATTTAATTGTAAAATTCACTCCATTATTTCCTGTAAAAGATTTATTGTTCTGCATAAATTTGCAGAGACCGCATCTGCTAGATCCACATTTGTAGGATCCTTGCACACTGAGCCAATTTTTATTCGATCTTCCAGACTTTTTGGGAGCATATCTGCTTGGCGCCACTAAATTCCCTACTGTACAAGCCCTTCTGGCCACTATATTGACTCCAGATTGAAGGATGTGACTTAGAGTAGTATCCTGACACAACAGAGGAATGAAACGTAAAATGGCATGTTTAATCTGAAAAAAATCTGTACTAAAAGGTGTAGAAAATGTTATACGCTCGGTATTTTTGGGGGGTGACGGGCGATCTGCCAACAGTGCGGACCTTGTCCGGTTGTCAGCAATCGGACTAGCCCTTTTTATGATTTGATCCGAATAACCTCTTTTACTTAATCTCCCCTTAATGCAGGTTGCCTCCTTGAGATAGGTCTCGTTCGTGGAGCATAGGCGTTTAGCTCTTAAAAATTCTCCCACTGGTAAATTTCTCAACGTATGGGGAGTGTGACAGCTAGTGGCATGGAGGGAGGAATTACCACTGGTGGGTTTTCTATAAAGGGCAGATCTAATAGAGCCTGATGTTGTATCCCCTGATAGCATGACGTCCAAGAAGGGGGCTGCCTCTAGATATAAATTCATTTTGAATTTCAGATTAAGGGAATTGCCGTCAAAATAGGTGTTAATGGCTTTCATGGTTTCCTGCGGGGTACTAGATGGATTTTTCTTACAGATTAAGATCTGATCATCTATGTACCTGGCATACCAGACAATGTGGTCCATAAAGGGGTTATTATCAATGTAGATAAACCGTTCTTCCCAATAAGCCATATAAATATTTGCCAAGGCACAAGAGAAACTCGCCCCCATAGGACATCCTGCTACCTGTAGAAAAAAATCCCCGTTAAACTCAAAGAAATTATGTGTTAAAAGAAAGCCTGTAGCCATAAGGATGAATTCTTTAAAAGTATCATCAAAAGGGCTGCATTTTTCTAGATGGAAGTAGAGGGCTTGAATGGCTTCCCTATGTGGAATACTGGGGTAAAGTGACTCCACGTCACTCATTATCCAGTATGATTCCTCTGTCCAGGGAATTTTTTCTAAATTTTGTAGAAGGCTTTTTGTGTCCCTAATATAGCCCACCGTTCGTTTCACCAATGGTTGAATCTGGTGGTCTACCCAGTCGCTCAGGTTACTTAGTAAAGATTTAGTGCTGGCCACTATAGGTCTGAGTGGAAGGGGAAATGAATCTTTATGCACTTTAGGGAGGCCTTGAAAAATAGGGCATATAGGGGAGTCGACATATAAATATTCCTGAGTTTTTTTGGGGAAAATACCCCATTCAAAGCCTCGTAGTAAGAGTGCTTGCAGCTGAGATGAAAATTCAGCTGTGGGGTCGCATGTAAGTTTCTTGTATGTAAATTCATCGCACAAGATTTTATTAATTTCTCTCACGTATAGAGCACTATCCAACACCACAACAGCGCCTCCTTTGTCGGCTCTGCGTATAACAATGGAATCATTATTCTTTAAATCGTTCAGAGCTTTCCTTTCTTTGGGTGTGAGATTACTGTGAGCTTGCGGTTTTTTTAGCTAGAATATGTTTAATTTCAGACTCCATAAGGTCCTGAAAGGTGTCCATAATGGGGATTCTTGAGGCAATAGGATAAAATCTGGGATTCTTGGTGGTAAAGGCCGATGGAATTGATGTTTTAATACAAGTATTACTTAATTCCTGCAAATGTGCGACCGCTATTTGCTCCTTGAGGCTCAGGAATAAGGGTATATCCGTGATGTTGTTGGATGGAAAATCAGAAGGATTGTCCCTAATTTCATTGTCATTATCGAAGAAATGTCGTTTAATTGTGAGATTTCTAATGAATTTATTAATGTCCGTGATGGTTTGAAAAAGGTCAACTCTGTTAGTGGGAGCGAAGTTTAACCCCTTTTGGAGGATATTAATCTGAACAGAGTCCAAAATGGAAGCTGACAAGTTCACAACTGTATTATCTGGGGACTTAAGGTGACTTAATCTCTCCAATAGCGGCGTTTCCTGGATCTGAGGTAATATCTTCTCCCTCCACCTTCTATGTTTTCTGCCCCCTCTCCTTGAGTGGCATTTCTTGCTGACACGTTTTTTGACGCATGCGGAGGGTGGATGCTCCTGCCCGATTCGTATGAGCTGGTGCTATCATTGGCAGAATCGTTCTCCGTAGAGGAAAAATAAACGGATCTTCCATTCCGCTGACCCTGGTGCGGTTTCTTAAGGATGGATTTGGACTTGGTATTGAGATGCCAGGTGTATACTTGATTGGATTCGTAGTCCCTAGTGTCTCTTCTAAACTTATTTTGCTTTAAGTCCATAATGTCAGATTCCACCTTATCTACCGCATTCCTGAGTCGCTTATTCAACCTGTCAAAATCCGTGGGGTCATGCGTTTCCACCAGGTGGGTTTGTATTTTTTTAATATGATCATCGAGACTCTGGATACGTTTTCTTTCCTCTGTAATGAGGATGGAATTCCAGCTCTCCTTGAATTCCTCAGAGAAAGAGAAGGTGGGAGACTTTTTTAGTCGCAAGCCCCTGGGGATCATTTGCTTCTCTGTATATTTCTGCAAGGTCATGGAGTCCCACCAGGTTTTCAGACGCTGGATGGAGAGCTTTTCTAAATCCCAGAAAGTATATGTAACTTCATCTGACTGGTGGTTAGTTTGTGCTTTAGTGGAGTTCATTTGTCCAGAAAAAACATCCTCCAACCTCTTTCTCCTTTCCTCACAGTCCAGAAAATCCAAAGTATCCATATTAAGGAAAATGAGTGAGTTGTGGTAGCATTAATAGTAGCACAAGAAATGCCTTGTGAAAATTTTTTTTAATAAATCCAACCTCAGGGTCTTCACAGAAATTCGGAAAAAATATATATATATATGTATATATATATAGGAGGAACAGTAGAAATAAACTGTATGTTGCCGCAATAAAGGCTTAAGCGTGTAAAGATGGATACACTTGAAAATGTATATAAATAATGTTAGACTCAGTCCGTGTCGAGGGCTGCAGGGAGCACGCAAGATAGGATAGAACAAGTCAAATGGTGATGAATAAATAAATGAGTCTTCAGCTCACCTGCTGCCCGGACTGCTCAGCCTTGCGGGTGCCTGGAATCCCACGGTCTATCCTGACCGGTAACAGAGATGCAGAAGGAAAGGGAGGGGGAGAGATCCAGCACGAGTCCTCTTTAAGTTAAAACATTCGGGTCTTTATTAGAACATCTTTAAAAACATAGTGAAGATCGAAAAACAGCTTGGGTGGTAAAGGCACAATTCATGAGGGCTTTACGCGTTTCGGACTGACAATAAAACCAACTAGTCCTTAGTCATAAGTGTCTCATGAATCCAAAAAAGCTACTGAAATAGACTTACTCATTAAGTGAGGAAAAGGGGAGGGGTGGAAAAATGTTAATTACATCAGAAAAAGGAACAAGAAAAGCGAAGAAAAAAGGTGAAGATGAAGAAGCAGATGGGTATCTGAAAGTTCTCTGGCTCTATTCGATTAAAGCTGCAATTTCAAGCTATAATAAACATATATTCAGTGAACCATAATATATATTGATCAAAGGGTGAAAAAACCCCCCAACCGTCAGAACATCTTATATTATCGATTCCAAGGGACGGAAACTTAAATTCATTGCCCAAAAAGGGGGGGGGGGGGGGGAGGGGGAAAGAAGGGGTTAACGCGCTCAGCTGCAGACATGAAATCCCAAAACAACAAATCGAAAAACCATGCACATAAATACATAAGCACATAAGCATATAGGGGGAGGATATGTAATATATGGAATAAAATATTCCAAATCTTTGGCTAATCATATGTGAGGAACCAGGAATGGGGGAGGGTGGTACAGGTGGTGGGGAGGGGGGGGAGGGAAAGGGGGTGGGGGGGGAGGGAGGAGGGGAGAGGGGGGGGGGAGTGGGGATCATAACCCTTGATATGATTTATATAATTCTCCTTTTTATTAAATACGAATTTTATACCCTAATTTATTCTCATTAATATAATTGCTATTGTTCTCCTACTAATCATCTGCACCGCTCTTATAACCGCTATTCTTATGGTAGTCACCTCACGTCTAACAGCGGGTTAGATATCGAAAAGTAAAAGAACCGCATGAAAAAAAACACATTATTAATCAAGAGACATGTGTGAGTATTAGTACGCAGGCCTGATGACTTTGCCTACAACCTATATGGTTAAAACACGGTATAAGGTCGGAACTTAAAGGTGAGAGTAGGACAGAATCTAGGATATAAAGCGTGACCAAAAAAATAATTCTACTTGAATATGTGGCCATGATTGTCCCCGTTAATATAAAACATGTTAATATTAAATTTTCCAGCCATTCCCGGATTATTATTCATTTATATTATTACTTTTTTTATTTTTTTTATTTTCTATTTAATAATTGACTGCAAATTAGCGTATCACTAGGTGGATAAAATTCATGAGGAATGTATAAAGTTAGAACTTATATACCCCTATTATTCCCCGTTTTTTATATATAGACAAACATTTATAACATTATAATTCAACCTAGGGTTAGCGCAAAAATACCCCAGAGAATTGATATTTTTATTAGTTTTTTATTCTATTAATTCTTTGAATATGGTCTAATATCATAAATCCAATATGGACTAAAATAGGGTATATTATTAATTCCAAAAAATGGAGTATTGGTTAGTAAGAGTAACTCTTACTAGCCAATGATTAAATGCCCCAAAAAAGACGCTGGAGAAGTCATTATAAATCGGAAGGCATGTATAGGATATTAATTCACAAGCTTAGTGTATTGTCTATAACTGGGGCCCAAATATGGGGATCAATGCAAATACGATCCTAAAGCACAAACTATTGTCACAAAAATATATATAGTAAATGGGGAGGGGGGGGGGGAAGGCAGAGTGGGTATATGTGTGTATGTGGGAATGGTAATTAACCATTGAGGAATGTGGAAAACGAGGTAAAAGGAATATATATTTTTGTGACAATAGTTTGTGCTTTAGGATCGTATTTGCATTGATCCCCATATTTGGGCCCCAGTTATAGACAATACACTAAGCTTGTGAATTAATATCCTATACATGCCTTCCGATTTATAATGACTTCTCCAGCGTCTTTTTTGGGGCATTTAATCATTGGCTAGTAAGAGTTACTCTTACTAACCAATACTCCATTTTTTGGAATTAATAATATACCCTATTTTAGTCCATATTGGATTTATGATATTAGACCATATTCAAAGAATTAATAGAATAAAAAACTAATAAAAATATCAATTCTCTGGGGTATTTTTGCGCTAACCCTAGGTTGAATTATAATGTTATAAATTTTTGTCTATATATAAAAAACGGGGAATAATAGGGGTATATAAGTTCTAACTTTATACATTCCTCATGAATTTTATCCACCTAGTGATACGCTAATTTGCAGTCAATTATTAAATAGAAAATAAAAAAAAATAAAAAAAGTAATAATATAAATGAATAATAATCCGGGAATGGCTGGAAAATTTAATATTAACATGTTTTATATTAACGGGGACAATCATGGCCACATATTCAAGTAGAATTATTTTTTTGGTCACGCTTTATATCCTAGATTCTGTCCTACTCTCACCTTTAAGTTCCGACCTTATACCGTGTTTTAACCATATAGGTTGTAGGCAAAGTCATCAGGCCTGCGTACTAATACTCACACATGTCTCTTGATTAATAATGTGTTTTTTTCATGCGGTTCTTTTACTTTTCGATATCTAACCCGCTGTTAGACGTGAGGTGACTACCATAAGAATAGCGGTTATAAGAGCGGTGCAGATGATTAGTAGGAGAACAATAGCAATTATATTAATGAGAATAAATTAGGGTATAAAATTCGTATTTAATAAAAAGGAGAATTCTATAAATCATATCAAGGGTTATGATCCCCACTCCCCCACCCCTTCCCCCCCCCCTTTCCCTCCCCCCTCCCCACCACCTGTACCACCCTCCCCCATTCCTGGTTCCTCACATATGATTAGCCAAAGATTTGGAATATTTTATTCCATATATTACATATCCTCCCCCTATATGCTTATGTGCTTATGTATTTATGTGCATGGTTTTTCGATTTGTTGTTTTGGGATTTCATGTCTGCAGCTGAGCGCGTTAACCCCTTCTTTCCCCCTCCCCCCCCCTTCCTTTTTGGGCAATGAATTTAAGTTTCCGTCCCTTGGAATCGATAATATAAGATGTTCTGACGGTTGGGGGGTTTTTTCACCCTTTGATCAATATATATTATGGTTCACTGAATATATGTTTATTATAGCTTGAAATTGCAGCTTTAATCGAATAGAGCCAGAGAACTTTCAGATACCCATCTGCTTCTTCATCTTCACCTTTTTTCTTCGCTTTTCTTGTTCCTTTTTCTGATGTAATTAACATTTTTCCACCCCTCCCCTTTTCCTCACTTAATGAGTAAGTCTATTTCAGTAGCTTTTTTGGATTCATGAGACACTTATGACTAAGGACTAGTTGGTTTTATTGTCAGTCCGAAACGCGTAAAGCCCTCATGAATTGTGCCTTTACCACCCAAGCTGTTTTTCGGTCTTCACTATGTTTTTAAAGATGTTCTAATAAAGACCCGAATGTTTTAACTTAAAGAGGACTCGTGCTGGATCTCTCCCCCTCCCTTTCCTTCTGCATCTCTGTTACCGGTCAGGATAGACCGTGGGATTCCAGGCACCCGCAAGGCTGAGCAGTCCGGGCAGCAGGTGAGCTGAAGACTCATTTATTTATTCATCACCATTTGACTTGTTCTATCCTATCTTGCGTGCTCCCTTCAGCCCTCGACACGGACTGAGTCTAACATTATTTATATACATTTTCAAGTGTATCCATCTTTACACGCTTAAGCCTTTATTGCGGCAACATACAGTTTATTTCTACTGTTCCTCCTATATATATATATATATATATATATACATATATATATATATTTTTCCGAATTTCTGTGAAGACCCTGAGGTTGGATTTATTAAAAAAAATTTTCACAAGGCATTTCTTGTGCTACTATTAATGCTACCACAACTCACTCATTTTCCTTAATATGGATACTTTGGATTTTCTGGACTGTGAGGAAAGGAGAAAGAGGTTGGAGGATGTTTTTTCTGGACAAATGAACTCCACTAAAGCACAAACTAACCACCAGTCAGATGAAGTTACATATACTTTCTGGGATTTAGAAAAGCTCTCCATCCAGCGTCTGAAAACCTGGTGGGACTCCATGACCTTGCAGAAATATACAGAGAAGCAAATGATCCCCAGGGGCTTGCGACTAAAAAAGTCTCCCACCTTCTCTTTCTCTGAGGAATTCAAGGAGAGCTGGAATTCCATCCTCTCCTCCTGTTCGTTAAAGCTCATGGATCTGATTATTACAGAGGAAAGAAAACGTATCCAGAGTCTCGATGATCATATTAAAAAAATACAAACCCACCTGGTGGAAACGCATGACCCCACGGATTTTGACAGGTTGAATAAGCGACTCAGGAATGCGGTAGATAAGGTGGAATCTGACATTATGGACTTAAAGCAAAATAAGTTTAGAAGAGACACTAGGGACTACGAATCCAATCAAGTATACACCTGGCATCTCAATACCAAGTCCAAATCCATCCTTAAGAAACCGCACCAGGGTCAGTGGAATGGAAGATCCGTTTATTTTTCCTCTACGGAGAACGATTCTGCCTATGATAGCACCAGCTCATACGAATCGGGCAGGAGCATCCACCCTCCGCATGCGTCAAAAAACTTGTCAGCAAGAAATGCCACTCAAGGAGAGGGGGCAGAAAACATAGAAGGTGGAGGGAGAAGATATTACCTCAGATCCAGGAAACGCCGCTACTGGAGAGATTAAGTCACCTTAAGTCCCCAGATAATACAGTTGTGAACTTATCAGCTTCCATTTTGGACTCTGTTCAGATTAATATCCTCCAAAAGGGGTTAAACTTCGCTCCCACTAACAGAGCTGACCTTTTTCAAACCATCACGGACATTAATAAATTCATTAGAAATCTCACAATTAAACGACATTTCTTCGATAATGACAATGAAATTAGGGACAATCCTTCTGATTTTCCATCCAACAACATCACGGATATACCCTTATTCCTGAGCCTCAAGGAGCAAATAGCGGTCGCACATTTGCAGGAATTAAGTAATACTTGTATTAAAACATCAATTCCATCGGCCTTTACCACCAAGAATCCCAGCTTTTATCCTATTGCCTCAAGAATCCCCATTATGGACACCTTTCAGGACCTTATGGAGTCTGAGATTAAACATATTCTAGCTAAAAAACCGCAAGCTCACAGTAATCTCACACCCAAAGAAAGGAAAGCTCTGAACGATTTAAAGAATAATGATTCCATTGTTATACGCAGAGCCGACAAAGGAGGCGCTGTTGTGGTGTTGGATAGTGCTCTATGCATGAGAGAAATTAATAAAATCTTGTGCGATGAATTTACATACAAGAAACTTACATGCGACCCCACAGCTGAATTTTCATCTCAGCTGCAAGCACTCTTACTACGAGGCTTTGAATGGGGTATTTTCCCCAAAAAAACTCAGGAATATTTATATGTCGACTCCCCTATATGCCCTATTTTTCAAGGCCTCCCTAAAGTGCATAAAGATTCATTTCCCCCTCCACTCAGACCTATAGTGGCCAGCACTAAATCTTTACTAAGTAACCTGAGCGACTGGGTAGACCACCAGATTCAACCATTGGTGAAACGAACGGTGGGCTATATTAGGGACACAAAAAGCCTTCTACAAAATTTAGAAAAAATTCCCTGGACAGAGGAATCATACTGGATAATGAGTGACGTGGAGTCACTTTACCCCAGTATTCCACATAGGGAAGCCATTCAAGCCCTCTACTTCCATCTAGAAAAATACAGCCCTTTTGATGATACTTTTAAAGAATTCATCCTTATGGCTACAGGCTTTCTTTTAACACATAATTTCTTTGAGTTTAACGGGGATTTTTTTCTACAGGTAGCAGGATGTCCTATGGGGGCGAGTTTCTCTTGTGCCTTGGCAAATATTTATATGGCTTATTGGGAAGAACGGTTTATCTACATTGATAATAACCCCTTTATGGACCACATTGTCTGGTATGCCAGGTACATAGATGATCAGATCTTAATCTGTAAGAAAAATCCATCTAGTACCCCGCAGGAAACCATGAAAGCCATTAACACCTATTTTGACGGCAATTCCCTTAATCTGAAATTCAAAATGAATTTATATCTAGAGGCAGCCCCCTTCTTGGACGTCATGCTATCAGGGGATACAACATCAGGCTCTATTAGATCTGCCCTTTATAGAAAACCCACCAGTGGTAATTCCTCCCTCCATGCCACTAGCTGTCACACTCCCCATACGTTGAGAAATTTACCAGTGGGAGAATTTTTAAGAGCTAAACGCCTATGCTCCACGAACGAGACCTATCTCAAGGAGGCAACCTGCATTAAGGGGAGATTAAGTAAAAGAGGTTATTCGGATCAAATCATAAAAAGGGCTAGTACGATTGCTGACAACCGGACAAGGTCCGCACTGTTGGCAGATCGCCCGTCACCCCCCAAAAATACCGAGCGTATAACATTTTCTACACCTTTTAGTACAGATTAATTTCAGATTAAACATGCCATTTTACGTTTCATTCCTCTGTTGTGTCAGGATACTACTCTAAGTCACATCCTTCAATCTGGAGTCAATATAGTGGCCAGAAGGGCTTGTACAGTAGGGAATTTAGTGGCCCCAAGCAGATATGCTCCCAAAAAGTCTGGAAGATCGAATAAAAATTGGCTCAGTGTGCAAGGATCCTACAAATGTGGATCTAGCAGATGCGGTCTCTGCAAATTTATGCAGAACAATAAATCTTTTACAGGAAATAATGGAGTGAATTTTACAATTAAATCTTTCATCAATTGCTCCTCCACGCATGTGGTTTATGTTGCCACATGCGGTTCCTGCGGTAAATACTATGTAGGTTGCACCTCCCGAGCCTTAAGAACCAGAATTTCGGAGCATATTCGTATTCCTGTTGCTGCAAAGGATAGGACTTCATTAAACTACGCCGCATTAGTTAGGAAACGCTCCCTGTCAGGATTAACCAGGCACTATATAGAATGCCATGCTGCGGATTTCACTACTTTGAAAATTACGGGCTTGGAATTTATCCCTAGACCTCCACGGGGAGGTGACTGGTTTAAAGCCCTACTAATAGCCGAAGCAAAATGGATTTTAAAATTAGACTCAAGGTATCCAAACGGTTTCAATTACCGTTCTGACTTGCGCTTCATTTTCTAACCATATATCAGAACCTTTAAGAAGCCTACTTCACAGTAAGATTATTATTACATTGAATACCATATAAGTTTCCCCCCCCCCTTCCCCCTTCCCTCCCCCCCCTTCCCCCTTCCCCCTCCTGCCGCGATTCACATTGTGCCCTAGGATTTATATACTTATGCCAGAATCAATAGAGTCACCTATAATAATGTTTCTTAATTTTTCGTTCACTCCCTCACCCAATTTATTCCTTTTACCTCGTCTTCCACATTCCTCAATGGTTAATTACCATTCCCACATACACATATACCCACCCTGCCTTCCCCCCCCCCCCCTCCCCATTTACTATATATATTTTTGTGACAATAGTTTGTGCTTTAGGATCGTATTTGCATTGATCCCCATATTTGGGCCCCAGTTATAGACAATACACTAAGCTTGTGAATTAATATCCTATACATGCCTTCCGATTTATAATGACTTCTCCAGCGTCTTTTTTGGGGCATTTAATCATTGGCTAGTAAGAGTTACTCTTACTAACCAATACTCCATTTTTTGGAATTAATAATATACCCTATTTTAGTCCATATTGGATTTATGATATTAGACCATATTCAAAGAATTAATAGAATAAAAAACTAATAAAAATATCAATTCTCTGGGGTATTTTTGCGCTAACCCTAGGTTGAATTATAATGTTATAAATTTTTGTCTATATATAAAAAACGGGGAATAATAGGGGTATATAAGTTCTAACTTTATACATTCCTCATGAATTTTATCCACCTAGTGATACGCTAATTTGCAGTCAATTATTAAATAGAAAATAAAAAAAATAAAAAAAGTAATAATATAAATGGATAATAATCCGGGAATGGCTGGAAAATTTAATATTAACATGTTTTATATTAACGGGGACAATCATGGCCACATATTCAAGTAGAATTATTTTTTTGGTCACGCTTTATATCCTAGATTCTGTCCTACTCTCACCTTTAAGTTCCGACCTTATACCGTGTTTTAACCATATAGGTTGTAGGCAAAGTCATCAGGCCTGCGTACTAATACTCACACATGTCTCTTGATTAATAATGTGTTTTTTTCATGCGGTTCTTTTACTTTTCGATATCTAACCCGCTGTTAGACGTGAGGTGACTACCATAAGAATAGCGGTTATAAGAGCGGTGCAGATGATTAGTAGGAGAACAATAGCAATTATATTAATGAGAATAAATTAGGGTATAAAATTCGTATTTAATAAAAAGGAGAATTATATAAATCATATCAAGGGTTATGATCCCCACTTCCCCCCCCCCCTCCCCCCTCCTTTCCCCCCCCCCTTCCCCACCACCTGTACCACCCTCCCCCATTCCTGGTTCCTCACATATGATTAGCCAAAGATTTGGAATATTTTATTCCATATATTACATATCCTCCCCCTATATGCTTATGTGCTTATGTATTTATGTGCATGGTTTTTCGATTTGTTGTTTTGGGATTTCATGTCTGCAGCTGAGCGCGTTAACCCCTTCTTTCCCCCTCCCCCCCCCTTCCCTTTTTGGGCAATGAATTTGAGTTTCCGTCCCTTGGAATCGATAATATAAGATGTTCTGACGGTTGGGGGGTTTTTTCACCCTTTGATCAATATATATTATGGTTCACTGAATATATGTTTATTATAGCTTGAAATTGCAGCTTTAATCGAATAGAGCCAGAGAACTTTCAGATACCCATCTGCTTCTTCATCTTCACCTTTTTTCTTCGCTTTTCTTGTTCCTTTTTCTGATGTAATTAACATTTTTCCACCCCTCCCCTTTTCCTCACTTAATGAGTAAGTCTATTTCAGTAGCTTTTTTGGATTCATGAGACACTTATGACTAAGGACTAGTTGGTTTTATTGTCAGTCCGAAACGCGTAAAGCCCTCATGAATTGTGCCTTTACCACCCAAGCTGTTTTTCGGTCTTCACTATGTTTTTAAAGATGTTCTAATAAAGACCCGAATGTTTTAACTTAAAGAGGACTCGTGCTGGATCTCTCCCCCTCCCTTTCCATCTTCATCAGGGGGAATGTAGTGCTCAGCAAAAAGTAGGTATATATAGGCTGCCGGTTGATTACTGCAGCTGCACATCATCGCCGGGGTCATTTACAATGGCGCATACGCACTCCGCTGTTGCAACACCTAGACTCCCTCGTGGCCGTAAAGGTAAATTCGCTCATGCGCGGGAGCAGGGGATGCGTCTCCATAGCTTCTAGACATGCGCAAACCCGCCCTTGCAACTAGCCCCTGTGCTCATTAGCATATCATAAAGGATCTTTAGAAACACTTTATAAATACTTTATTAAATACCTTTAACTACCTTTAATAATACTATTGGGTGTAAATGGTTAGTTTACACATTGTAAAAGCAACACTCCAGCGTTTTTATTTTTCAGTGCTGGAGTGATGCTTTAAATTTAAGTCCTCTGCCCCCAGCATTATACTCACCCTCCGACGTTTTCATGATTTTTCGGCCTGCAATGCCATTTTGTGACTGTAACTTCTTGCTGGCTGGTGACTGTCTCATACAGCCTTTATTTATCCCCCATCAGATGGCAGGACCGTCGTTGTAACACATCCCCCCATTGTAGATTGTAAGCTCTTAAGCCCGCTTTACACGCTAAAATATATGTTACGATATGTCGGTGGGGTCATGTCGTAAGTGACCCACATCCGGCATCGTAAGGTACATTGTAGTGTGTGACAGGTACGTGCGATTGCGATTGAACGTTAAAACGTTCATTGCATGCACGTCGTTGAATCCTGACGAATTGCACGTCTGGTTGTTCAATGTTCCTGAAGCAGCACACATTGTAGTGTGTGACACCCCGGGAACATTGAACAGATCTTACCTGTGTCCCGCAGCTCCAGTCGGCAATGCGGAAGGAAAGAGGTGGGTAGGATGTTTACGTCCCGCTCATCTCCGCCCCTCCGCTTCTATTGGCCGGCTGCCGCGTGATGTCGATGTGACGCCAAACGTCCCTCCCACTCCAGGAAGTGGACGTTCGCCGCCCACATCGAGGTCATATGGACGGGTAAGTACGTGTGACGGGGGTTAATCGTTTGTGCGGCACGTTCAACAAATTGAACGTGCCGCACATACGATGGGGGCATTGCAAATCGTTAATTACCCGATGTGTACTCCGGCTACATGTGCAGAGAGCAGGGAGCCGGCACTGACAGCTGAGAGCGGCGGATGCTGGTAACGAAGGTAAATATCGGGTAACCAAGGAAAGGGCTTCTTGGTTACCCGATATTTACCTTTATTACCAGCATCAGCAGAAGCCGGCTCCCTGCTCACTGCACATTTAGTTGTTGCTCTGTCGCTGTCACACCGACCGCAAAAAACGGAAGCAGCAAGAAAGATAAATAGATGAGTAGATATAGAGATGGATAGATAGATATAGAGACAGAGAGATAGACGGATGAATGAATGAGATAGATAGATAGATAGATGAGAAAGACCTATATAATGTCCCACCTCCCTGCATATTCTAAGCTGGCACCCTTTAGTGACTTTCATATGGCACTAAAGGGTGCTTAGCCTTGTATTTAGCCAAAAAATAAATAATTAAAAAAAATGACGTGGGGTCCCCCCTATCTTTTGTAGCCATCTAGGGTAAAGCAGACGGCTGCAGCCTGCAGACCACAGCTGGCAGCTTCACCTTGGCTGGTAATTCAAAACAGAGGGCACGCCACGCTGTTATTTTAAATTATATAAATAATTTAAAACAAAAAACGTGGGGTCCCCCCAAATTGGATCACCAGCCAAGGTAAAGCGGACAGCTGTGGTCTGGTATTCTGAGACTAGGGAGGTCCACTGTTATTGGACACTCCCCAGCCTAAAAAGAGCAGGCTACAGCCGCCCCAGAAGTGGCGCATCCATTAGATGTGCCAATCCTGGCGCTTCGCCCCAACTCATCCCGTTGCCCTGGTGCGGTGGCAAACGGGGTAATATACAGGGTTGATGCCAGATTTGTAATGTCACCTGGCATCAAGCCCAGCAGTTGGTGATGTCATGTGTCTATCAGATACCCGACATCACCAACCCAGTAAGTAATAAAAAAAAAAATAGACAACAAAAAAAGTTTTATTTGAAAAAACACTCCCCAAAACATTCCCTCTTTCACCAATTTATTGAAAAGAACAGTAAAATCAGGGTCCGGCGTAATCCAATAAGGGGGTCCCACGACAATCCATACCATAGTTAATGTCCCAGGCAATGAAGAACAGAATGTTCCAAATTGGCTGGGAGAGCAATGCAGTGACCTGAGCTAACATCAATAGCCCAGGTCACTGCAGGGGATGACGAGCGGTGCTGTCAGGAGGTTAGATGAGATCATTACCTGCAGTGACGATCTCCTGCTCTACTGACGTCAGCGCCGTCACTGACTTCTATGCCCGCCGCGTTCTCAGCAGTATCACGAGAGCCCGTGACGTCACCGCTAGTGACAGTCTCGGACCGCCCGCGAGACGTGACGTAAGAACGTGGTGGGCATAGAAGGCAGTGACAGCGGTGACGTCGGCAGAGGAGGAGATCGTCACAGGAGGTAATGATCTCATCTAACCTCCTGCCAGCAGCACTCGTCATCCCCGCGGCTGCACGCACTGTGAGAAGCTGCTGATACACTGCAGTGCGAGCAGCCGCGGAGCTGGCAGGGAGCGGGACACAGACTGCACGGGCACTCCTGTTCTCCTAAACACTATAAGCAGGGGGCCCAGTGCTGGCGGTGACACTGTGGGCGGGGAGAGTACGGGGTGCGGGGGAATGTGCGGGAGGGTGCAGGGAAGGGGGCGAGGACATACGCACTGTACCCGCCCAGCAGGGCAGCAACAAGCTTTTCCCAGATTTGCATGTCAACATGGTCCTGCCCATGTTGACATGAAATGACCGGAAGCAGCAAAATCGCGAAAAGAGCGGTCACATGACCCCTCTGTGCCGGGGGAGAGGGGCTGACAACGGGGCAGGTAAGTGGTCACTATCTACTTACCTGCCCCAATGTAGCCCAATAGGGTAATAATAATAAAAAAGTCAAAATAAGCCGGATAACCCCTTTAAGGAATGTATGTGACTGATGAACACTGCAAAAAAAATATGTAAACTTGATTAGTAGCTGGTTGTGAATTTAAGATATGTATATTGTTCACACTACAGCAAATAACTTTAAAAATGGCAGAACCTTATTCTCCCATTTGAACAATAATAATCAGGTTTTTACAACTTAGTTAATGTGGATTCAGCCACGTGGTTCTAACCATACATCCATCTGCTCACCATAACCCACTAATAGATGAAAAGCATTCCATAAAAGCGATATGATCCCAGTTCTATATAGTCAAGTAAGCAATGCTACCACATATATCCAGAGATGAACTTTATGGATCTTAATATGATAATAATGTACAATGTGTTATGGTGAAAGGTTATTTCAGGTCTATAGATCCATTTAAAAAATATGTACAGTATGTAAAACCCTACTGGCTAGAGATGAGTGAAGAATTTCAATTAGAATTCTACTAGAATTTTTTTTTTAAATCCACATTCGCCAAAATGAGGATATTTTATAATTGATTTTGCATGGATTTAGCAAAATAGCGACTTCTGGATGCCATTTTTTTTAACCGAAAAAGGCCATCAAAATGTTATATAAAAAATTCCTTATACTCACCTCTTAGGCATAGGGCTAGGGAAGGATCAGCTTAAGGGTACGCTCACACGAGCGTATAAATCGGATGAGTGCCATGCAAGAAGATCTCGCATTGCACTCGGCCCCCATGTTGCAATCTTGCATTGCACTTGGCCCCGTGCAGCTCAGATCAGCCCTAAACGGACTGAGGAAAAATCGCAGCATGCTGTGATTTTCTGGGAGAGCCGTATCACTCGCACCCATTCAAGTGAATGGTTGCGAGAGAAACACTGGACTGCACTTAGATGTTATCCCAGTTCAGTGCGATATATGCACAGGCTTACGATGGAGGAGATGGGGGGATTAACTCCTCCCTCTCCACCGCAGCACCCGCCCTCAGCTTCGCAGCTGTGACCCGATCGCAAGATCCGGTCACAATTGCATGACACCCGTCTCAGGCTCGCAGCAGAGCCTGAGGCGGGGGTCATTAGCATATTGCATCTGTTGCTCTCATATCGGATGCCATACGCTAATGTGTCTGCAGCCTAATCATGCAAAAGGTTAGGAAACTTTGTGTGTGACACGCCCGCATTGGGGACGTGGAGTGAATCGTTACTGGGTGGCGAATCGGGCTCTGGGGTGCCGCGGTGGCGTGGCCCGGCTCTGTGATCCCGGTGGTGTCATTAAATAAAAAAGGAAGGGAATAATGACAGTTTATTCGTGACATCACCTGTGGTATGCGGCAAGTTAGGTGCCGCCGCTGCACGATGGGGCTTCCCGGGGCAAATTGTGATGCAGCTTAGATGGTGCAGCTCCTCACAGGTAGAGCTGGGCACCAGGGCAGATGGGGGTGGTAGTAGTCTATGATGGCGGGCGGGCGCAGGTGAATAACGGAGCGACACAGGGATGCAGTCTCAAGGTTTTAACTCACTGTAGGAGGTTCCGGGGTAACATGACATTCCAGTGACCGCCTTTGGAGTGCTGTATTCCACTGTGATGCGCTTCAACCGATCCCGGGTAGTTCTGAGGTTGAATTCTGGTTCATCTTTCTTAAGTGTACCTTCCTTGGTTGTCTCTGCACTTGCTGCGCCCTCCTGCCTTGCGCCCTCGCTCACTGAACCCTGTGCCAGTGCCCGTGGACCCTGTGGTGGCATGAAGCTCTATCCCTTAGTCTTTTTGGGTCACCTTCCAGCGAATTTGTGTGCGATGTGTGGCTTCGGTGCTTGAAGTTACCTCAGCCACTGGTTTTGCTAGTGGAGTACATAGGTTCTACTCCTCTAACCTAGGGACCAGTCCCCATGTTGCGACCAAGTCCTTCCACCTGTGGATTATATGTGGAGCAAGGAAAAGGAAGGTTAGCTCACGTAGTCTCTGGGACCCCTTCTGTCTGTGCCCAGGCCGATCTGCACCAGCTCCTCCACTGCTCCTCAATCCCCGACTGCACACTTCACACTGTGTTCCCACGCCCTTGCAATGTCTGATGAGGTGTTTCTGAGCCTGGGTGTTGTGCTTTTGTGTGAACCGGTTGTGACCTCCTCCTTACTCAGGATGGAATACCACATCTCTGGATGAGGTGCAGTACCTCTGGGGTGACTGAAACCTCAGAGGCGCCACATGTGCACGTGTGTAAAACTATCCTGGACTCCATCAGCATCTCTCATTTGCTATTTACAGCAAAATTACTAACTTCCTATGAACATTGGTGAGAGAGGTAAAGTAAAACCCCAAGATCACTGTGGCTGAGCTCCAGAGATGCAGTAGGGACATGGCAGAAAGTCTGAATACTTATGACCATTGATATTTCAGTTTTTCTTGTTTAATAAATTTGGAAAAATTTTTACATTTCTGTTTTTTTCCTGTCAAGATAGGGTGCAGAGTGTACATTAATGAGAAAAAAAATGAACTTTTTAGAATTTAACAAATGGCTGCAATGAAACAAAGAGTGAAAAATTTAAAGGGGTCTGAATACGTTCCATACCCACTGTATATACAGTGCTTTGTAAATCTATCCCAGTATGACTCACTAATACTTCCTGAATATTCATCATTCAATCCTACTCTATACTACCAGAGCAAATCCGAAAAAAGAGACCCCAGGAAAAAAATAATAAAAACAGTTTTCTTTATTAAATAACAAATACGTATATACAGTATGAAAACAAATAGAGAAAGGAGGAGGATACCAAAAACACCAAGTCAGATGACATAATTATCTGCAGGCTATTCCAAGGGTATAACTAAAGGGGGCTTTACACGAGACGATCTATCATGCGATAGATCGTCGGGGTCACGGTTTTTGTGACGCACATCCGGCATCGCTTGCGACGTCGTGCTGTGTGACACCTCCGAGCGACACAGTATCACAGACAAATCGTGAGTCGTGTACTCGTCGCTCGGTTTCATAATCTCGTTTAATTAAAATGGCGCCGGTTGCTCATCATTCCCGACGTAGCACACGCCGCTCCCTGTGACACCCTGGGAATGATGAACAGCAGCTTACCTCCGTCCCGCGGCACCCGCCGGCTATGCGGAAGGAAGGAGGTGGGCGGGATGTTTACGTCCCGCTCATCTCCGCCTCTCCGCTTCTATTGGCCGGCGGCTGTGTGACGTCGCTGTGACGCCAAACGTCCCTCCCACTTCAGGAAGTGGACGTTCGTTGCCCACCGCGAGGTTGTCCAGAAGGTAAGTACGTGTGACGGGGGTTAAATGAGTTTGTACGCCACGGGCAGCGATTTGCCAGTGACGCAAAAACGATGGGGGCGGGTACGATCGATTGTGAAATTGCACAATTGGTCGTCCCGTGTAAAGCAGGCTTAAGGCATAAATGCAATTAAATGTGGTGAGTTATAAGAAAGATCACTATATCAATTGTGCAAATATCGGGTTGGTCTCCTTATGCTCGGATTTGCTATTGAAGTGATTCCTAAGTAATCTATAGGTGTATTGGAGAAATGTATACAGTCATATGAAAAAGTTTGGGCACCCCTATTAATGTTAACCTTTTTTCTTTATAACAATTTGGGTTTTTGCAACAGCTATTTCAGTTTCATATATCTAATAACTGATGGACTGAGTAATATTTCTGGATTGAAATGAGGTTTACTGTACTAACAGAAAATGTGCAATCCGCATTTAAACAAAATTTGACCTGTGCAAAAGTATGGGCACCCTTATCAATTTCTTGATTTGAACACTCTTAACTACTTTTTACTGACTTACTAAAGCCCTAAATTGGATTTGTAACCTCATTGAGCTTTGAACTTCATAGGCAGGTGTATCCAATCATGAGAAAAGGTATTTGAGGTGGCCAATTGCAAGTTGTTCTCCTATTTGAATCTCCTATGAAGAGTGGCATCATGGGCTCCTCAAAACAACTCTCAAATGATCTGAAAACAAAAATTATTCAACATAGTTGTTCAGGGGAAGGATACAAAAAGTTGTCTCAGAGATTTAAACTGTCAGTTTCCACTGTGAGGAACATAGTAAGGAAATTGAAGAACACAGGTACAGTTCTTGTTAAGCCCAGAAGTGGCAGGCCAAGAAAAATATCAGAAAGGCAGAGAAGAAAAATGGTGAGAACAGTCAAGGACAATCCACAGACCACCTCCAAAGACCTGCAGCAACATCTTGCTGCAGATAGTGTCAATGTGCATCGGTCAACAATACAGCGCACGTTGCACAAGGAGAAGCTGTATGGGAGAGTGATGCAAAAGAAGCCGTTTCTGCAAGCACGCCACAAACAGAGTCGCCTGAGGTATGCAAAATCACATTTGGACAAGCAAGTTACATTTTGGAAGAAGGTCCTGTGGACTGATGAAACAAAGATTTCATGGAGGCAAAAAAAACGGCATTCCACGAAAAGCACTTGCTACCCACAGTAAAATTTGGTGACGGTTCCATCATGCTTTGGGGCTGTGTGGCCAATGCCAGCACCGGGAATCTTGTTAACGTTGATGGTCACATGGATTCAACTCAGTATCAGCAGATTCTTGACAATAATGTGCAAGAATCAGTGACGAAGTTGAAGTTACACAGGGGATGGATATTTCAGCAAGACAATGATCCAAAACACCGCTCCAAATCTACTCAGGCATTCATGCAGAGGAACAATTACAATGTTCTGGTGGAATGGCCATCCCAGTCCCCAGACCTGAATATCGTTGAAAATCTGTGGGATGATTTCAAGCGTGCTGTCCATGCTCGGCGACCATCAAACTTAACTGAACTGGAATTGTTTTGTAAACAGGAATGGTCAAATATACCTTCATCCAGGATCCAGGAACTCATTAAAAGCTACAGGAAGCGACTAGAAGCTGTTATTTTTGCAAAAGGAGGATCTACAAAATATTAATGTCACTTTTATGTTGAGGTGCCCATATTTTGCACCTGTCAAATTTTGTTTAAATGCGTATTACACATTTTCTATTAGTACAATAAACCTCATTTCAATCCAGAAATATTACTTAGTCCATCAGTTATTAGATATATGAAACTGAAATAGCTGTTGCAAAAACCCAAATTGTTTTAAAGAAAAAAGGTTAACATTAATAGGGGTGCCCAAACTTTTTCATATGACTATACTACCAGATTTTTTTAGTCCAAGTGTATTCAGGATGGGGCACTGCTAGGGTCTTAAATGATCAGGGGCTAAGCCCCAAGCGATATGTCTCCTCTTATTCCTCCACAACTTTAAATTCTACACATAGACAATTGCAAACATTACAATCATATAAATTAATCTGGAGATGAGCAAATTTATTTCAGTGGAGTTGAAGCTTTCTGTTGTTGGTCAGCTTTCTATTGTTGGTCTAGCTTTCTGTTGTTTTTCTAGCTTTCTGTTGTTGGTCTAGTGGTAGATTGCTCGCTTGGGCTGCAAGCTGTTGTGGGTTCGAATCCAGTTGACTGCGTATTGAGTCCCTCACCACAGCGCTGCAGCGGGACACTGCGGAGGCTTCTCTGTAGGGACCCTTCTGGCGACAGGTATGTCAGGTTCACTTTCATAGGAGTAGTGACGCCACTCTCGGTTTTGCGGTCAGGGTGATGGGAGACCGCCACTGCAGTTTAACGAGCGTCTGGGGCTGATGGTGTATGCAGTCTGGTGGTATGGCCTCCCGAGAGTGAGGCTGGCCCCAGGGGCTGGGGTGTATGTGTGTGGAACCACAGGTCGCAGAATAACTCAGTCACAGTCCAGAAATGTCTTCTAACTGTTTACTCACTTGCTGGTGGTAGTGAGGCAACCCGGGTGATGCTGAGATGGACCAGAGAGAACCAGGTATCCTTCAGGCTGGTATAGGGGTGACTGTAAGCTCGCCTTCCTAGCACTTCTTGTTTCGGATAACCCCCGACTTGAAGTATATGGGATTCATCCAGGGAAGTCGCATCTGCCTTTTCTCCCATTTCTGGCCCGTTTGCTGGCAGCATGGACCAAGTAAAGATGGCTTCTTGCCCTATCTCACTTATGGGCCTCCTCGTTGCTGCTGATGCTGCGGACTCTGTGTTGTTTGATGAGATACTTGGAGTGTGGACTGCCGCAGGGACTTCTTCTCTTGAAAATCCCTGGCCTCCACCCTTTCTTTTTATGGGGTAGGCTGCACAAGGGGGTGTCTTGCCTTTACATGCCGTTGTCCTCAGCGGGCTGGCTTCCTCATAACCATCACTTGGTCTTCAGCCGGCTCCCATGTCACGTACATACTTGGCATGTAGGCTGTTAACTCTTCTTCCTCAGCAGAGGGTGTTGTAATCTCTTCCCAGCATTGGTGGGACAACAGTGCGACCTCAGGGCCTCCATCACTTGCAAAGGGTGCTGTGTCCTTTTCCGGCTGTTTCCTTGGTTCAGCCTCCATGCTTCCCCTCCTCCCCTTAGAGGTGCTGGGTACTTCTCCGATTGTTCTGGCAGCAGCTCCGGGGATGAACTTTCATCAGAGGGCCAGGGTGGTGGACCCCTCTCTAGCATAGAGGATGCTGGGATCGCTCCGGGTCCGGATGGCAGCCTGAGGACCAGGTACAGTTAGGTCCAGAAATATTTGGACAGTGACACAAGTTTTGTTATTTTAGCTGTTTACAAAAACATGTTCAGAAATACAATTATATATATAATATGGGCTGAAAGTGCACACTCCCAGCTGCAATATGAGAGTTTTCACATCCAAATCGGAGAAAGGGTTTAGGAATCATATATCTGTAATGCATAGCCTCCTCTTTTTCAAGGGACCAAAAGTAATTGGACAAGGGACTCTAAGGGCTGCAATTAACTCTGAAGGCGTCTCCCTCGTTAACCTGTAATCAATGAAGTAGTTAAAAGGTCTGGGGTTGATTACAGGTGTGTGGTTTTGCATTTGGAAGCTGTTGCTGTGACCAGACAACATGCGGTCTAAGGAACTCTCAATTGAGGTGAAGCAGAACATCCTGAGGCTGAAAAAAAAGAAAAAATCCATCAGAGAGCTAGCAGACATGCTTGGAGTAGCAAAATCAACAGTCGGGTACATTCTGAGAAAAAAGGAATTGACTGGTGAGCTTGGGAACTCAAAAAGGCCTGGGCGTCCACGGATGACAACAGTGGTGGATGATCGCCGCATACTTTCTTTGGTGAAGAAGAACCCGTTCACAACATCAACTGAAGTCCAGAACACTCTCAATGAAGTAGGTGTATCTGTCTCTAAGTCAACAGTAAAGAGAAGACTCCATGAAAGTAAATACAAAGGGTTCACATCTAGATGCAAACCATTCATCAATTCCAAAAATAGACAGGCCAGAGTTAAATTTGCTGAAAAACACCTCATGAAGCCAGCTCAGTTCTGGAAAAGTATTCTATGGACAGATGAGACCAAGATCAATCTGTACCAGAGTGATGGGAAGAAAAATGTTTGGAGAAGAAAGGGAACGGCACATGATCCAAGGCACACCACATCCTCTTTAAAACATGGTGGAGGCAACGTGATGGCATGGGCATGCATGGCTTTCAATGGCACTGGGTCACTTGTGTTTATTGATGACATAACAGCAGACAAGAGTAGCCAGATGAATTCTGAAGTGTACCGGGATATACTTTCAGCCCAGATTCAGCCAAATGCCGCAAAGTTGATCGGACGGCGCTTCATAGTACAGATGGACAATGACCCCAAGCATACAGCCAAAGCTACCCAGGAGTTCATGAGTGCAAAAAAGTGGAACATTATGCAATGGCCAAGTCAATCACCAGATCTTAACCCAATTGAGCATGCATTTCACTTGCTCAAATCCAGACTTAAGATGGAAAGACCCACAAACAAGCAAGACCTGAAGGCTGCGGCTGTAAAGGCCTGGCAAAGCATTAAGAAGGAGGAAACCCAGCGTTTGGTGATGTCCATGGGTTCCAGACTTAAGGCAGTGATTGCCTCCAAAGGATTCGCAACAAAATATTGAAAATAAAAATATTTTGTTTGGGTTTGGTTTATTTGTCCAATTACTTTTGACCTCCTAAAATGTGGAGTGTTTGTAAAGAAATGTGTACAATTCCTACAATTTCTATCAAATATTTTTGTTCACACCTTCAAATTAAACGTTACAATCTGCACTTGAATTCTGTTGTAGAGGTTTAATTTCAAATCCAATGTGGTGGCATGCAGAGCCCAACTCACCAAAATTGTGTCACTGTCCAAATATTTCTGGACCTAACTGTACATGTCCACTGGGTGCGCCGGGAACCGAATCTTTGAGTCTCTCTTAATTTGAGCCGCGTTCTCGGCCACGTCTGGCAGGAACCTATGGGCGGCATCCCCAGTCAGCGACTGGGACGCTGTGACCGCTTCTGGTCTGCAGGTAGGGGTAGAAGGCTTTGCGGCCTGGTCTGGCCTGGCCGGGCGTGGCGTTGCTGGGGCCTGGTCTGGTCAAGCCGGGCGCGGCGTTGCTGCGATCACCGCACAGGACGTCGCACTGGGTGTCGCGCTGGGCGTCGCACCGGGTTGGGCAGGGGATGCGTGGGACTCACCCAAGGCTGGACCGGAGATCTCCTGCATCAGGGTCGCCATCGCTGAGGATGTCTCCAACTGGGCTGTAACGGCACCTCTAGGCGGGCCTCGCTGCACCAGCAACCGCAGGCCTCGGATTGCCATTACTACTTCTTCCTTCCACGCGGGTATCTCTTGCCGGTTCTGCTCCTCCATTCTGCTGGCAATTTGCCCTACTTCGGCCTCCAGCTCTGCAGCGGTCATGGGTCTAGTCCAGCCCGGTTCCTCGCGGACGTTCTCCGACGGTTCCATGCTGCCTTGCACGCTGCTCAACCAGATTCTCTCTCCACACCCTCTCAGTTTCGTTTCTGCACCCGACTGCAACATTCCTGGCGTTCAGGGTCAGATCCACCCCCATCTCTCTTGCTCGCGGGCTCAGAGCGCTCCAGGAGTTCTGGGATAGCCACACCTCTTCGTGGGTGGTTACTTCTTTTTGCGTGGGCTGCTGTTGTTTCTTTGGCGCGCTTTCTGCGGTGGTAATATGGTGGCGTTTTAAACTTTTCAATCGGACCTCCAAGGCGCACAGTCACCTGTCTTAACAGGTCTAGTCCTTATCCTGTTCATGACGCCAGAAATGAGTCGCCCACCACAGCGCTGCAGCGGGACACTGCGGGGACTTCTGTGTAGGGACCCTTCTGGCAACAGGTATGTCAGGTTCACTTTCATAGGAGTAGTGACGCCACTCTCAGTTTTGCGGTCAGGGTGATGGTGGACCGCCACTGCAGTTTAACTAGCTTCTGGGGCTGATGGTACTTGCAGTTAGATGGCGGGGCCTCCTGAGAGTGAGGCTGTCCCCAGGGGCTGTGTGTGGAACCACATGTCGCAGAATAACTCAGTCGCAGTCCAGAAATGTCTTTTAACTGCTTACTCACTTGCTGGTGGTAGAGTGAGGCAACCCGGGCGATGCTGAGATGAACCAGAGGGAACCAGGTATCCTTCAGGCTGAAATAGAGGTGACTGCAAGCTCGCCCTCCTAGCACTTCTTGTCTCGGATAACCCCTGATTTGAAGTATATGGGATTCATCCAGGGAAGTTGCATCTGCCTTTCCTCCCCTTTCTGGCCTGTTTGCTGACAGCGTGGACCAAGTAAAGATGGCTTCTTGCCCTATCTCACTTATGGGTCCCCTCGTTGCTGCTGATGCTGCGGACTCTGTGTTGTTTGATGAGACACTTGGAGTGCCCTCACCGGCAGGTTTTAGAAGACCACTAAATGGATGTCTGGCTTTAGGGACCTGTCCCCGTGCGTGCCTGGTCTACCAGGAGTCCCCGTACTCAATCACCCCGCTTCTTCCTGAGGTGTCTTTCAGGCTGACTGTGTGGCAACCGAACTCTCCCACAAACAGCCACTACACTCGCAGGGTCTGACTAGCGTGTCTGCGTGCCCGCTCTCCGCTTCAAACTCGGCTTGTGTGTCCTCCTCCTCCGCTTCTTTCTGACTCACTACCACTGCTCAACTCTTTCCAGCTTCTCCACCACATCACTGGCTGGGATGTGGAGGCCATGCCCTCTCCTGGGTCTGCCCAAGGGTCCCCTCTAAGATGTGTGTGAGACCTGGTTAAAGTGTGTCTGTGTGTCCACACCCTATTCAGTCTTTGGGATCACCTGTGTGTACTCACCCAGCATGGGTGCAGTACTCAGTGGTGCCTGACTAGGTCAGGGGCGCCACATGTATGGCTGTGTGTAATTGCGTAGTCCAATGGCTCAAAATGGTTATGCAGTTTCATTGGATGAATAGTCGAAGCTATGTTTTTTCACTCACTGCGAGTGGAAGAAAAGCGATTCCGACAACTAAATAGGAAAGGGTTCTTTACAGTTAGAGCAGTCAGACTGTGGAATGCCCTACCACAAGAGGTAGTAATGGCAGATACTATAACAGCTTTTAAAAAAGGGCTGGATGATTTCCTCAGTACACAAAACATTGTTGGTTATAAATGACTAAAGGCCGCTTTACATGCAGCGAGATCGCTATTGTGCGTACCCACCCCCGTCGGTTGTGCATCACGGGCAAATCGCTGCCCGTAGAGCACAGCCGCAAACATCGCCTGAACTTGTCACACATACTTACCTGCCTAGCGATATCGCTGTTGCCGGCCTTTCTAAGGGGGCGGTTCGTTCGACGTCACAGCGACGTCACTAAGCGGGCGCCCAATCGAAGCAGAGGGGCAGAGATGAGTGGGACAAACATCCCGCCCACCTCCTTCCTTCCTCATTGCCGGCGGCCGCAGGTAAGGTGAGGTTCCTCGTTCCTGCGGTGTCACACATAGCGATGTGTGCTGCCGCAGGAACGACGATTAACATCGTACCTGCAGCAGCAACGATATTTGGGAATGGAGGAACGTGTCAACAAGCAATGATAAGGTGAGTATTTTTGCTCGTTAGCCATTGCTCTTAAGTTTCACACGCAACGACGTCGCTAATGAGGCCGGCTGTGCATCACAAATTCCGTGACCCCAACGACATCGCATTAGCGATGTCGTTGCGTGTAAAGCGGCCTTTGGTGACCAAATGTAGAACTGGTGGAGGAAGGTTGAACTAGATGGACCTAGGTCTTTTTTTCAACCTAAGTAACTATGTAACTATGTAACTATGAATTCTCTTTGATTTTTACAAGAATGTGTAATCTGCAGAATACATGATTTTTTTTAATTGCCTCCATGTAAATTTAGTAATAGTCTAGTTTTTTGTTCGGCGCTGCACTCGCTGGGTGTCATGGCGACATTGGATTCTGTTCACACCGCAGAGTCTAAAAATCAGCCTGAGATCTCTTAGTTGCACAGCCTGTCACAGGCGTCGGCTGTGTTTTGCTTTACTGCTCTCTAGTACAGGAGGAGTTAATTCCTGCTGCCTTGTGAATGGTTGCTAAGGCTGCTAATGACCATTCACACCCACCTTCACCCTTTATAAGGTTCTTGATCCTGTTGCCAGATATAGCTTTAGCAATCCCGGTCTTTGTGGTTATCTAGTTCATAGTGATTTACAATTGCTTTTCTTGCTTTTCTGTGGTATTAACATCCCCCTGTCGTGCATTTATTTCCTACCCTTTGCTTTATTAATTTGTACACATATTGTGTCTCCTTGGTGCTTGAGTGCAGTGTGTATGAGTTTTTGTTCTCCCTTGTCCATGTCTTTTCTGTGGGGTTTTGTTACTGGGTTTTCTGGACCGCTCCCAGGGTGGTAAGAATAAGATCAGGGCTCAGACAGGAGTCAGGGTCACGCTGGGGGCTCAGATCTGGCTACCATCGAGCCTACCTCTGAGATAAGAGACAGAGCAGGGTCTCGAGTCTGAGAGCCAGCCTAGGGTCCCCTGTTCTGTCTGTACATACCCTGTGACAGCAATAATGCCCCATGAGTGTCTCCTCTAGTAACAATGCAAACATCCTCTACACAATTACACACAGCCCCTAGAGAGTCATATCTACCACAAAAAGTTAAGTATACTCATTTAATCTTCCTTCCTCATGACCATAGCCACCAAATCTTCATCTGCCCTTGTATCAGTGGATTGGCAAATCTAAAACAATGCTGATGCAATGCAGCAATGTGCGGCCTACAAGACAGGCGTATTTCTATGCCAGAAATGCTACTGCATTTCTGGTACAGCAGATGGAGGTGCACAACACTTACTAGAGTTGCCAAATTCACTAAATGGCATGTGCCTCCTAATGAATTTGACACAGCGTACTCTGTCAAGACGTAGCAGAAATAAGCGATATAGACAAAACAGTTTTGAAAATAATTGACCAAATCAAAATAATAAATGATTGACATTTAAAAGTAATCTATCACCAAATTTAACTAAACAAACTATATACATACTAAATAGACCTTTTGGCCTAAGGAGGCTGGTGTAGTCACTTAGAAAATCCATGTGAAAATAGTTGTAAAATGCATTGGAAAAGATATAACTCAATATCTGCCTACCTAGCCTTATTGACAAACTCTTTTTAGTTTACTTCCTCCTTGCGGCTGCTGACATCTCACATTGCTCAGTAGAGCCACGTTGGGTGGATGGAGACTGAGTACACTTATGCGGGCGTCACACGAGACGATCTATCGTGGGATCGCACAAGCGATTGCACCCGTTCCCCTCGTTTGTGCGTCGTGGGCAATTAGTTGCCCGTGGCGCACAAAGTCGTAACCCCCCGTCACACGCACTTACCTGCTGAGCAACATCGCTGTGGGCGGCGAACATCCACTTCCTGAAGGGGGTGGGACGTTCGGCGTCACATCGACGTCACACAGCGGCCAGCCAATAGAAGCGGAGGGGCGGAGATGAGCGGGACGTAAACATCCCGCCCACCCTCTTCCTTCCTCATTGCCGGCAGGATGCAGATAAGCTGTGTTCATCATTCCCAGGGTGTCACACGTAGCGATGTGTGCTGCCCCGGGAACGATGAACAACCGGCGCAGAGAAGAAGAAACGACTTTTTGAAAATGAGCGACGTGTCAACAAGCAACGATAAGGTGAGTATTTTTGCTCGTTCACTGTCGCTCATAGCTGTCACACGTTACGATAAGTTGTGATGCCCTGGACTATCCAGGTCGTCCAAGATAGACACAACAACACTACACCCCCCCCCTTCCCAGTTAGGTAACAGCAGTCAAACTAAAAGCCTTGTCACCACCCTTCAGGTTTGATGTCCACACCAGGGGTGGTGGAGCCAGGTGGTTGGCTCCACCTACCGAGTTCACAGGCCTGGAGGCGGGAACCTAGTAGTCTAGTTCGTGAGTGGAGAGAGTGGTTTTGACAGTGAAGGAAGAAGGTTGTGTCCAGAAGCAGACCTGTGTTCAGGCCTGCCAAAGACTACTCCGGTGGCTGGGTGGGAGCCCAGTCACCATTGGCAAGGAGGCAGACGGTAGTGGCTGCCTGCAGGAGACCGGGAAGATGACCGGTGGAACCGTAAGGGACCGGGACAGGGTAGTGGCCCGCCGGAACCGAACCAGGGAACCAACTGGATACCGGAGCACCAGGCAGGGTACTCAGACCCCGAACTAGGCTAGAAGCCACCACCATAGTCAAATTAACTGATTGCGGTCTGGACCTCAGGGGTTCATTCCCACCTAAGTCCCGATTGAAGGCAACAGCCCAACCATTCCGGATAAGTGCCACTGCCAAGGGCCAGAGATCAAAAGGGCCAGCGTCTGCGGGCAAACGGGCTCCTACGACAGATACACACCGGGGAGCGGACTACCGGTGCCTAGGCACAGGAGTCAAGATTCACATACAGAGGTGCAGGAGAAAAGCGGACATTACCAACTTAACGTGGGAAAAGCTGCAGCCGGCTGCGGGCCCCGTTCATCACTCCATTTAGTTTACCAGTGACTCCAGTGTCTTGTGTCAGAGTGAGTATACCAGTGCCATCAGGCACCGCGCCGCGCTGCACCGCAACACTACATTCTGCACCCGGGCCCCGGCCCGCCGGACCCCGGGACCAACATCCCCTACCCACGGAGGGGTCAACACCTAGCTGTGCTACTACATCGCTCCCGGGGGCCCCCACAGCTTTACTGCAGCGGAGGTGTCTAAAATCACCACAACCCATGGCTGGTGTCACGAACTATCACTTCAAATCCAAACACCCCAAATCCCCGCGTGTAGCGCCAACTCTCTTGCAGAGCGACGTGACCCCGGGTCCGTGAGAGGCTCGAGCCGCCACCCGTAGTGCGAGCACAGATCCGAGCGGCTCGGCGGTCGCAGCCGAGCCCGCGGGGCGGTACAATGTCAAACGATGCCGGATGTGCGTCACTTACGACGTGACCCCGCCGACATATCATACTATATATCGTCTCGTGTGATGCCCGCATTAGACTCATGAGCTCTCTCACTTTCTAGTTGGACTTATAAAATAAATGTTGATTTTTTTGACAAAGGAATATACAGCCATCTGATGTGGAATTTCAAAGTAAGTACACCAGCCTCATCAACTCTAAAGGGCGCTTTACACGCTGCAACATCGCTAGCGATGTCACTAGCGATTGCACCCGCCCCCGTCGTTTGTGCATCACGGGCAAATCGCTGCCCGTGGAGAACAATATCGCCGGTACGCGTCACACGCATATACCTTCCTAACGACGTTGCTGTGGCTTGTGAACAAACTCTTTTTTAAGGGGGAGGTCCGTGCGGTGTCACAGCGACGTCACACAGCGGGCCACCAATAGAAGCGGAGGGGCGGAGAGCAGCTGCATTAACGTCACTCCCACTTTGTTGCCGGAGGACGCAGGAATGCCGTTGTTCGTCTTTCCGGGGTGTCACACGTAGCGATGTGTGCTGCCTCAGAAACGACGAACAAACTGCGTCCAAAATGAGCAACGATATTTGGGAAAGGAACGACGTGTCAACAATCAACGTTTTTTGCTGTTTTTCGAATCGTTAACGGTCGCTCGTAGGTGTCACACGCAACGACGTCGCTAACGACGCCGGATGTGCGTCACAAATTCCGTGACCCCAGCAATATCTCGTTAGCAATGTCGTTGCGTGTAAAGCAGCCTTTAGAGATCTATATTATAATGTTTCCAGTTTCTATATTGACATCAGGTGCTATGACCTGTATTTTTGTTAATGCTTTTCAGTTTGCACAAGGTTTATACAGATAAAAAAATAAGATATTGAATTAAGTCACTTTTATGAAGGAAGGATTTTGCATAAGATTCAGGCTGCCAAGCACAGTTGTGTAGGAGCTTAGCATGGACTTTTCCACAGAGACACATATCATAACAACAGCATAAAAACTATCACACCACTTTTAAATTTGTCTCTAGGAAGCAAAACATCGCACCACCACCCTTATTGGTAAGAGTTTAGTCTTTGGCCATGAAAGACAGGATTAATTTGAGCAACTTTTTTTCCCTATGGGATTGGATCTATAGAAACTTAGAAAACACGTTAAATGACGTTGTATTCCATTACCCGTAATTCTGTCACTTTTACTTGTCATAAAAATGCCAGAAATGACATATTGTTTAGAATGCAAACCAGGCAAAAAAATAAAATAATTTACCCCAAAAAGTGGCTAACACTGTTCTGTGGGAGATTGAAAGCATTTTCCACTACTATTATACTGATGATATACTATCCTAAAGACAAGAGATCAGTATTAGATTGGTGGGGGACGATACCTGGCGCCAACAGCTGGGACCAATGCTCGGATCTGTGCTCGTACGGTGGGTGGCTCGAGCTCCTCACGGACCCGGGGGTCACGTCGCTCTGCAAGGGGGTTGGCGCTACACGCAGGGATTTCGGTGGGGAGTTCCACGACTGGGGCCGCGGTGGTTTGTAAGGGATATAAGTTCATGACGCCACCCACGGGTTGTGGTGAATGGTTGGACATCACCGCTGCCGTTGACTAGGCCTCTCGGGGACGGTGTTGCACAGCTTGGTGTTGACCCCTCCGTGGGTAGGGGAGTGATGGTCCCGGGGGCCCGAGGGAGGTGCTGAGGCATGGGGATGGGTGCGTGCTGGGTGCTGGTGCGGTGCGCGGCCCAAAGGCACTGGTGTATTCACTATGATACAACATACTGGAGTCTCTGGTAAACCAAAAGGGGTGATGAATGGTGCCCGCAGCCGGCTGCAGCTTCTCTTTTAACAGGTTGGCTTTCTCCTGCACCTCTTTATGTGAATGTTTTGACTCCTATGCCTAAGCAACGGTAGTCCACTCCCCGGCTTGCTGGGTGTCGGGAGAGCCCTCTTTCCCCGCAGACGCTGGCTTCTTGGGTCTCTATGCCTTGGCTTTACCCTAATGGTTAGGCTGTTGTCTTCAGTCGGGTCTTGTGTGGGAAAGGTCCTTAACTCCAATCCTCAATCAGTTGATTTGACTCAGCCCTTTGGATTCTGGGCTTCGTACTGGGTCTGAGTACCCCTCCTGGTGCTCTGGTTTCCAATCGGTTCACCGGTTCGGTACCGGCGGGCCACCGCCCGACCAAGGTCTCTACGGTTCCACTGGCTGTAATCCCAGCTCCTGCAGGCGGCCACCACCGTCTGCCTCCTTGCCAAAGGTGACTGGGCTCCAACCCAGACATCTGAGTAGACTATTGGCAGGCCTGGTCACAGGTCTGCCCTTGAACTTGACTTCTCTCCTCCACTGTCAAACTACTCTCAAGAACTACTGCTTTTTCCCGCCTCCAGGCCTGTGAATTCCTTGGTGGGCGGAGCCAACCACCTGGCTCCGCCCCCCTGGTGTGGACATCAAAACTGGAGGGTGGTGACAAGGTTTTGAAGTTTGGCTGCTGTCCCCTTCTTAGGGAGGGGGTGTGTGTGCATGGGACTACCTAGGACGACCTGACTAGTAAACAGTATTCTTGGGCTTCATACCCTGTAAATCCAGCGGCTGGTAGGTAACAACTAATTGCTGGTGGTGTTAGGCATCAGACCCCAACCAATCTGATACTGGTGGTGACCTACCAAACAAATTAATATAATACTAGCAGAAAACCCCTTTACATTAGATATTCATGTATAAGTGGTCTGTAACACAGTAATAACAAAAGGATTTTTTTCATTGACATTATGATGTAACAGGAAACTCTAAAACTGGTCACAGGTCTACTTTGATTGGTAATTATTTCTCATAATAATGATTTTGCATATAGAATTAATGGTAAGACTACACAGGTACTTGTCTCACAATAAAAATGAAACCTTTTGTTAAGGCTCACCTAAGGCTGAGGTGTATTCCCTATAGTAGGCCACAGATCTGAGTAAGCAGCATGGACCAGAGGCTTTGGTGCTGTGTAAAACAAGCTAGACATGCTGAATGACACCGGGAGCAGAGTGCAATAGCAAAACTAGAAAGGTTGGATGTCATCAGAGACCTGGAACAGCAAAGCCGAGAATGCTGGAAGACACCTTGGATATGGATGGCCAGAGCTGAGAATCCTGGCAGTCATCTTGGAATAGCAAAGTTGTATATTCATTCTCCATATATTCTCTATAATATTAAATTAGGGACTGAATGTATGTGTCACAGAGTATGACAGGATCACTAGGAACTGGGGAGCCTTAAATGGCCCTCAGGCCAGGATAACCCTGGCTATCCCTGATCCCAATGATATGTCTGAAGGTGATAATGTTTGGACCGCTTCACTAACAATAGCTCCTGAACAACTCTGGTCTAGTGGGCTCCCCCACCACCACCCAGGAAAGCCATACCTCCTAACTTTTAAAGAAGCAAAAGAGGGACAAAGTTTGCGGTGCGCAGAGCGCGCCGCGGCAATTTTTTAGGCCACGCCCCCTAACCACACCCATTTCACAGTCACGCCCATATCCACTCCCAATCCACACCCATTCAGCATGGACACACAGGCAACCGGCGGGCCTCCAGCCTGGACACGCAGGCAGCCGGCGGGCCTCCAGCATGGACACGCAGGCAGCCGGCGGGCCTCCAGCATGGACACGCAGGCAGCCGGCGGGCCTCCAGCATGGACACGCAGGCAGCCGGCGGGCCTCCAGCATGGACACGCAGGCAGCCGGCGGGCTTCCAGCATGGACACGCAGGCAGCCGGCGGGCCTCCAGCATGGACACGCAGGCAGCCGGCGGGCCTCCAGCATGGACACGCAGGCAGCCGGCGGGCCTCCAGCATGGACACGCAGGCAGCCGGCGGGCCTCCAGCATGGACAAGCAGGCAGCCGGCGGGCCTCCAGCATGGACACGCAGGCAGCCGGCGGGCCTCCAGCATGGACACGCAGGCAGCCGGCGGGCCTCCAGCATGGACACGCAGGCAGCCGGCGGACCTCCAGCATGGACCTCCAGCATGGACACGCAGTCAGCCGGCGGGCCTCCAGCATGGACACGCAGGCAGCCGGCGGGCCTCCAGCATGGACACGCAGGCAGCCGGCGGACCTCCAGCATGGACACGCAGGCAGCCGGCAGACCTCCAGCATGGACACGCAGGCAGTCGGCGGGCCTCCAGCATGGACACGCAGGCAGCCGGCGGGCCTCCAGCATGGACACGCAGGCAGCCGGCGGGCCTCCAGCATGGACACGCAGGCAGCCGGCGGGCCTCCAGCATGGACACGCAGGCAGCCGGCGGGCCTCCAGCATGGACACGCAGGCAGCCGGCGGGCCTCCAGCATGGACACGCAGGCAGCCGGCGGGCCTCCAGCATGGACACGCAGGCAGCCGGCGGGCCTCCAGCATGGACACGCAGGCAGCCGGCGGGCCTCCAGCATGGACACGCAGGCAGCCGGCGGGCCTCCAGCACAGAGAGGCAGGCAGCCGTCAGGCAGCCGGCAGGCCCCAAGCACAGAGACGCAGGCAGCCGGCGGGCTTCCAGCACGGAGACGCAAGCAGCCGGCTGGCCTCCAGCACGGAGACGCAGGGGGGGGAGGGAGGGGAATCAGCGCTGGGGAGATTATGTTTACATACCTTAGCAGCAGCACAGAGCAGACAGAGACTAGTTTCGGGCAGCGCGCTCATCTCTGTTATGCCACGTCACGTGTTAGGATGGTAGGAGGGAAAAGCAGGGAGGCGGGGAGAGAGTGGGTGGGCGGAGCCAGGGAGACGGCCGTCCCGCCCGTGGCAACGGGACAAACAATGCAAAGCGTGATAGTCCCACTGTATCCCTGAGGGTTGGGAGGTATGGGAAAGCAGTGATTTATCCCACACAAGTAAACAGATGGGGGAAAAAGCAAAACTCAAACTCAAAGCAATCACTCACAGAAGTATAGACAATACAAGTTCAGGAAGAAACTACAGGAAGGAAGGAAATAATCAGACAGCAAGAGTATTTTCACAAAACCCCAAACAGCACACAAAGGTTCACCAGCAACTGGATATCAACGTACAAGGACCAGGATCTCAAAAGCTATCATCAGCATTGAAGACCAGGCTCCAGTAGCTTAGAATAGCATGAGTGAATAGTGTGGCACCCTGGACAAGCCAGGCCATCACAGATGCTGCAACAACACACCCCACACCCCGGCTAGGCACATCAAGGTCAGACAAAAATCTTAGTTGCCTCCCTCCAAGGGCTGATGTCCACACCAGGGGGTGGAGCCAGGCGGTTGGCCCCACCCAGCGAGGAGTTCACAGTCCTGGAGGCGGGAAAAGGAAGTCAGTGTAGGGGAGTAGTGAAGTGGAGTTAGATAGAGGAGTGAAGTGGTAGCGGAGCAGACTTACGGTGTCCGGGTGCATAACCCGGGCACATACAGCAAGGTTGGCAGACGGTGGTGACCGTCTGCAGGAGGGGCTGATTGACGTGAACCATAAGGATCGGGGATGGGCGGTTGCCCACCGGTACCGGATCGGAGAGTGAAGAGAAGCCAGCACCATTCGGCAGGGCCTACGGACCCCGACCAGGCTTGGAGTCGCCGTAAAACTGGTCAAATCCGTTAGCGAAGGGAACCTCCGGGGTTTCCCAGCAGTCAAGACCCGATTGAAGGCAACCGCTCAAACCGTGAAGGGAAATACAGTCACCGCCAAGGCTACAGTTCCCAGGGCCATAGCCTGCAGGCAAAAGGGGCTCCCTCAGCATCCATTCAAGCTGGGGAGCGGGTTACCGGTGGGAAGCCACCAGAACCGAGAACATAACACAAGTGCAGGGAAAGTCAGTCACCGCCAACCTACTGGGAGAAGAAGCACCGCAGCCGTCTGTGGGACCCGTCCATCCAGCCGTTTGTTTTACCGGAGACTTTGCATTCATCATGGGCTGAGTGAATACCACCGTGCCGTGCGGCACCGCGCTGCCCCCGCGACCCTGCACCTCACCAGGTCCCGTAACCCACCTGCCATTCCTCCCTCACCGGGCCCCGGGACAACCAACCCCCCTACCCATGGAGGGGAAAAACAACATCCAACCTGCTCCCTGTCATCGCTCCCGGGATCCCCGTCCAGAGCAGCGGTGGTGTCACAACCTCACCGCAACCGTGGGTGGCGTCACGGACAATAAATCCCCAAAACCATTCCCCTTTTCACTCACGGGCGAGGAGCGCCGCTCGAGTCCCCGGATCCGGCCCACCGTTCGAGCCACCGAGCAGCAAGCGAAGCAGCAGCAGCGCCGGACCTGAGCGTGGTGAGCGCAGCGTCCCCTCCCCGCCCGCGACAACTTGGAGTCACGAACAGGATCTTACCGCTCTGCCGTCTGGTAGAGGTGCGCCTTGTGACCGCCGGAGGTGTCCGGACGAAAATTTTGAGAAGCCGCCATTTTGGGTGCGAAAAGTCCCCGCTCGAGCGTCTCATCGAGCAGTGGAGGCGCGAAAGCAGAAACCCCGCCCCTGTAGAGGAGGAGCCGGAAAAAGACTAAGGGGGACGGAAACAAGATGTCTGCGCCCGACGGAGCCGCTGGAGGAGCGGCGGTCGCAGCCGCAGTGGCACCAGTGGATGGGAATGGGCCCGCCCAGGTCCCGGCCGCACTGGCGGGGGGGGCCGCGGCCCCAGCTCTTGCTCAGGTGATGCCGTTCTCCTTGCCCTATGTGCCCGGAGCTACCTGGCTGCCGCAGTACGATGGGAAACCTGACGCGTTGCAGGTCTTCCGGAAGAAGCTTAGCCCGCTACTAGAACTGTACCCCCTGACTGATAAGCAACGTGCAGCGGTAGTGCTGGGGCAGCTAACCGGCGCGGCTGAGCAAGAGGCGGAGACCTGGGCTGAGGGGGACCGGTCCTCTGTAGCCACCATCTTTGAGAAGCTGCAGACTGCCTTTGAGACCCGTACCGAAGCCGAGCTGCGGATGCAGTTTTATCAATGCCGGCAACGGCCCGCAGATAGTATTCGGGACTACGCCTTGCGTCTGCAAACCGCCCTCCGCACACTAAAGCGGGTAGACACCATTAATGATGCGGACAGCAACAAAATGTTAGTTGAGCAGTTTGTACAGGGGATGAGGTCCTCGGAGGACCGCAAACAACTCCGGCTGTGGGCCCTAGAACACCCTGATGTGGACTTTGCCATGTTAAAGGGACGGGCCATTAAAGTGCTGCAGCCCCCAGCATCAGAAGTCCCTGAGACAGCCCCATGGCCAGCTGAGACGGCTCCCATCATGGTGGCCCCTTCCCTCCCAACGCCTCCGGTACCTGCAGCCCCAAGTGGAATGATGGAGGAGCTGGCTGCCCAGGTCCGCCGCATGGATGGGGACCTCGCCAAGATCCTCGCCGCACTCCAGCCTCTGACCAGGTCCCAACCCCCGGGGAAGATGCAGCTCGCCGACAGTCCCGAGGATGTCCCCTGGGTGCAGCGGAGAAGGGCCAATGACTCACGGTATGGACCTCCGTTTTGTTACAGGTGCAGCAAGCCCGGCCACTACTCCCGACGGTGTCCGTTAAACGAGCAACCCCTTGGGCCACGGGCCAATCCTCAGGAGTAGAACCCAGTGGCCCCCCCGACTGGCGGGACCGGTACATCGGAGCCCGGCCCATCATCCCCCTGGCAGTGGACGGCATCCCGCTGATGGCTCTCCTGGACACTGGATCTCAGGTAACCAAAATGCCATACACACTGTATCAACGGTATTGGGGGGAAGGACGAACTAGCCCCCCCCAGATGGCAGCATGACACTGATTGCCGCTGATGGACTTCCATTGACCCAAGTGGGGTACAAACAAGTGGCCATGACTGTGGGACGAGCTGAACTGCAACACCAGGGGTTGATTGTGATAATGAATGAACCCAGTGATCATAACCCAAAAGTAGTGCTAGGGACTAATGTGATGGAGCAGTGTATGAGTGAGGTGCTGACCCTACTGCAGCAGCTGGCCGCCACAGCGGCGGGGAGCCGACAGAGAGCTGTGCAGCGTGAGATCCGGGCCCTGATGTATCGCCAGCATGTGAACTCGACTGGAGGAGAGATTGGAGGAGTGAGAGTGATGGATGCGGCCCCTTTGATTGTGCCTCCCAGGAGTGAGATGATGATTTGGTGTAGGGCAGCAGTAGGGCCCCAAGGGCAAGACTACCCTGCCATGATAGAGCCCATGCCCTCCGAACACTGGCCCACAGTAATGGCCGCCCGAGGGGTGGTAGACGTCAAGAAAGGGAGAGTGCCCGTAAGGGTGTTGAACTGTGGGGAGGAAGAGGTAAGGCTTCCCCGGTACGCTACCCTTGCCAAGTTGCTCACTCTAGATCCCCACACCATTCATGAGGCCGTTCCCCCGATCTCACCACCTACTGCCAGTTCTCACCCATCCCTGGGGGAGTTAGACGAGTGGTGTCGAGAGTTACACGTCGGCACTGATGATACCCCCACACATCACAAGGAAGGGGTATACCGGGTGATACAGGAGTATGAGCGAGTTTTTAGCAAACATCCTCTAGATTTTGGGCAGATTAAAGGGGTCCAACACCACATCCCTACCGGTGAACACCCCCCTATTAAAGGGAGATACAGGCCTATTCCCCCTGCACACTACCAATGCGCCAAAGGCATGTTGAGGAACATGAAGGAGGCGGGGGTTATTAGGGACAGCTGTAGTCCCTGGGCCGCCCCGTTGGTGCTGGTTAAGAAGAAGGATGGCACCATGCGAATGTGTGTGGATTACCGGAAGATTAACCAGATAACGCATAAGGATGCTTACCCTCTGCCCCATATTGAAGAGTCCCTGGCCGCGCTGAGAACCGCTACCTACTTCTCTACCCTTGATCTCACCAGTGGGTACTGGCAGGTGGCCGTGGCGCCTGAAGACCGAGAGAAGACTGCCTTCGCCACTTCTATGGGACTCTGAGTTCAACAGCATGCCGTTTGGGCTGTGCAATGCCCCCGGAACCTTCCAACGGCTGATGGAATGTTGTCTGGGGCACCTAAATTTCGAGACTGTCTTGCTGTACTTAGATGATGTGATTGTGTACTCACAGACGTATGAAGCCCACCTGGAGCACCTAGCCGAGGTGTTCGCGTCCCTTGTTAAGTATGGGATGAAGTTGAAACCCTCAAAGTGTCATCTGCTGAAGCCCAGAGTGCAGTACCTTGGACATGTGGTGGGTGCGGAGGGTGTCGCCCCTGACCCCGAGAAGATCACTGCCATCCAAGACTGGCCGAGACCGACCACAGTGAGGGAGGTGAGGCAGTTCCTGGGCCTGGTGGCATATTACCGTTGCTTCATAAAGGGGTACATGAAGATGGCTGCCCCCATGCAAGATCTCCTCGTGGGACAGACCACGGGTGGTAGACCCCTAGGACCCCCATTGGTGTGGGAAGAAAAACATGAAGAATCCTTCCACCTGCTGAGAGCGGCTCTGACCGGAGAGGAAATCCTAGCGTACCCCGACTACAGCCGCCCATTCATCCTCTACACCGATGCCAGCAATGTGGGCTTGGGGGCTGTTCTATCCCAGGTCCAAGACGGAAGGGAGAAGGTGATTGCTTATGCTAGCCGAAAACTCCGACCGACTGAGAGGAATCCTGAGAACTACAGCTCTTTCAAGCTTGAGCTCTTAGCACTGGTGTGGGCTATCACCGAGCGGTTCTGCCATTACCTGGCAGCAGCCAAGTTCACCGCTTACACGGACAATAACCCGCTGACCCATCTAGATACAGCCAAGCTGGGTGCGTTGGAGCAGCGGTGGGTGGCCAGGTTAGCCAACTACGATTTCACCATCAAGTACCGGGCCGGCAGTACAAATGTTAATGCCGAAGCACTCTCCCGGATGCCCCACCTGTCGGAAGAGGGGCCAGAGGATGACGACCTCGAAGAGATCGAGTTGCCTGCATTTCACCGGCCGCTAACTGAGAAGGTGCATGTCCATCAACAACGGGTGAACCTAGACCCGCTGCCCAGTCAGGAGTGGCAAGAAGCTCAGGACCAGGCACCTGCTGTCCGCCTCGTTAAGACCCTGGTGGAACAGGGTTCTGCGGGGAAAGACCCTGCCACCCCTGCCGAAGCCCAACGTCTGTGGCGAGAGCGAACCTGGCTGTACCTACACCAGGGGAAGTTGTATCATGAGCTGATTAACCCGAAGACGCACGAGAAGGTTCACCAGCTAGTGATTCCCCAAGCTAACAAGCCCACCGTCTTAGAAGCATGCAATGATGGTGCTGGGCACTTCGGGTGGAAGAAGCTGGAGATGTTGTTGAGAGAGCGGTTCTATTGGAGTGGAATGTGGGAATCTCTGGAGGCCTGGTGCCGAGAATGAGGCCCCTGCGCATTGAGAAGGAAGGACGAGGCCAGCCAGAAGGCACCCCTACACCCGATCATTACGCATCAACCGCTGGAGCTGGTTGCCCTCAACCATGTGAAGCTCACCCCCAGCCGAAGTGAGTACACCTAGGCTCTGACCATTGTAGACCACTATTCAAGGTTCATGGTGGTTGTCCCAGTTAAGGACCTAACCGGCTGTACCGCCGCTAGAGCGTTCCAGGCTTATTTCTGTCGACCGCATGGGTACCCCGAGAGGGTGCTTACCGACCAGGGTCCGGCCTTTAAAGCGGAGGTATTCCAGGAATTCTGCCAGTTGTACGGCTGCAAGAAAATCCGGACCACGCCTTACCATGCCCAAACCAATGGCATGTGTGAAAATATGAACCACTTGGTCCTGGGCCTCCTCAAGACGTTACCGCTGGAAGAGCGGAACCTGTGGCCAGAGAAGCTACCTGACCTGGTCGATATGTATAACAACATCCCTTCCAGGTCTACGAAATGCACTCCAGCATACCTGATGAGGGCTCGTCCCGGCAGGCTACCAGTGGACTTAGAAATGGGGTTGGAAGCCCCAGAAGCACTCCCTTCGACAGCTGGATGGGACACTCGGCGGAGAGCACAGTACCGACAGGTCCAGGAATATGTTGAAAAGAACTTGTGCCGGAGCCGGGGACAGCAGGAGCAGTGCTTCAACAAGAAGGCGCCTGCCAGTCCCTTCCAGCCTGGGGATGTAGTGCTGAAGCGAAAAAGAAGGACCCACAAGCTGGATGATCAATGGGAAAAGACCCCGCATGTAGTACAGCCCACTGGATGGGAGAATGGGAAGGCCTACCAGATCAGCCGTGACCAGGGGAGGACTTTGGCCACGGTTTCCCGGGACCATCTAAAGAGATGCCCACCACCATTGAGGGTAGCAGCTAAAGCTCCAGCTCCCAGACCGGTGGAGAAAGAAAAAGAAGTAATCCATACCATGATGGGTGATTTCCCAGCAGACTGGCCTACGCAGAACGGCACGGTGATTCTTCCAGTGATATTGTTCCCACAACCTGTGGATGAGGAAGTGATGGAAGTGATCGACCATGAGCCAGTGCCCAGGGATGTACCTGTACCCAGCTCCCCTACGCCTCGGCCTGCCCCACACGATAGCAGGGAGGAGGAACTAGTTGTTCCCCCTGCCCCACTGCCTGCCACCACTGACACTGGGCCCCGAAGGTCCACCCGTCCCAACCTAGGTAGACCCCCACTTAGGTACAGGGAAACTACTCTTTAAAAGGGGCTTTGTGTGTTGAGTGTATAGATAAAAGTGTTTGAATGATAAGATTGAATCAACCGAAGAAGTTTATCTGATTGGAACCGTGATTGAACCGGCCGTTGCCGGCAACTGGTCCCCGTAGGGACTTTCTGTAACTGTTCCGTAAGGAACTTCTTACGGACAAGCCCGAGAACTTGCAGGGCAACCACAAACTGGTGGAATGTAAATAATTGTTGGCTTGAAACTGTTACCGCCTCCGGAGATGCTGATTTGGAGGATGGGCCTGGAAAAAAGGGATGGCCCAGGCCCGCCACTACCGTAACCGGTGGCGATCCTCCGGGGGTTCAGGGGTCCCCATGGACGCGGGTCCCCTGAAAGGGACTGTACCCGCTTGGGCAACTTGGTTCTGGACTGGGGTCAAGGGGTGCTGCCCACTTCTTAGGGGCAGCATCAGGGCCAGGTTGTTTGGGTGGGAGAAGAGCGGAAGCCGTACAGTTGTAAAATGTTTGTGATTTTTACATGTTTTTACCGTTTTCTATCTTTTTCAGTTAACAAAAATAAAACCGGTGATGGACGGGCAGCCCGCGGACGGTCTGCATTTTACTAAGGGGGTATGTGGCGCCCTGGACAAGCCAGGACGTCACAGATGCTGCAAAAACACACCCCACACCCCGGCTAGGCTCATCAAGGTCAGACAAAAATCCTTGCTGCCTCCCTCCAGGGGCTGATGTCCACACCAGGGGGTGGAGCCAGGTGGTTGGCCCCACCCACCAAGGAGTTCACAGTCCTGGAGGCGGGAAAAGAAAGTAAGTGTAGGGGAGTAGTGAAGTGGAGTTGGAGAGAGGAGTAAAGTGGTAGCGGAGCAGACTGAGGGTGTCCGGGTGCGTGGCCCGGGCACATACAGCAAGGTTGGCAGACGGTGGTGACCGTCTGCAGGAGGGGTTGATTGACGTGAACCGTAAGGACCGGGGATGCATGGTGGCCCGCCGGTACCGGATCGGGGAGCGAAGAGAAGCCAGCACCATTTGGCAGGGCCTACGGACCCCGATCAGGCTTGGAGTCGCCGTAAAACTGGTCAAATCCGTTAGCGAAGGGAACCTCCGGGGTTTCCCAGCAGTCAAGACCCGATTGAAGGCAACCGCTCAAACCGTGAAGGGATATACAGTCACCGCCAAGGCTACAGTTCCCAGGGCCAGAGCCTGCGGGCAATAGGGGCTCCCTCAGCATCCATCCAAGCTGGGGAGCGGGTTACCGGTGGGAAGCCACCAGAACCGAGAACATAACACAGGTGCAGGGAAAGGCAGTCACCGCCAACCTACCGGGAGAAGAACCACCGCAGCCATCTGTGGAACCCGTCCATCCAGCCGTTTGTTTTACCGGAGACTTTGCATTCATCATTGGCTGAGTGAGTACCACCGTGCCGTGCGGCACCGCGCTGCCCCCGCGACCCTGCACCTCACCAGGTCCCGTAACCCACCTGCCATTCCTCCCTCACCGGGCCCCGGGACAACCAACCCCCCTACCCATGGAGGGGAAAAAAAACATCCAAGCTGCTCCCTATCATCGCTCCCGGGATCCCCGTCCAGAGCAGTGGCGGTGTCACAACCTCACCGCAACTGTGGGTGGCGTCACGGACAATAAATCCCCAAAACCATTCCCCTTTTCACTCACGGGCGAGGAGCGCCGCTTGAGTCCCCGGATCCGGCCCACCGCTCGAGCCATTGAGCAGCAAGCGAAGCAGCAGCAGCGCCGGACCCGAGCGTGGTGAGCGTAGCGTCCCCTCCCCGTCCGCGACAATAGCATCCAAAGTAGTCCTGACACGTGAGTTTTGAGCCAGACATGATGTGACACTATGTAATCAGGGCCACCATCAGGACATTACTGTCCTTACTGGTGTATTGGGCCAGGTGAAGAGGGTGCCTGGGGTACTTACTTCACTTTATTAAGCCCCAGGCCAGGCACTAGTCATAGCTGCAGCCTGCAGAAAATATGGCCGCAGCAGAGGTGGTTGGCCATGTTGCTTCAGCCACTTTTGGTGCGCACTACACATGGCTAATTTGCATGCGAAGTGTTTCAGGTGCATCACATGCAAATTAGTGATGTGGTGGAGCCAGTGGCAGTGGGGTAGAGTAGGGCGCGTCATCTCGTGGCTCACCATGCAGCACTGTGATGAGGTCATGCAGCAACCTCATTATTCTGCTGCGGGTAACAAAGAGGTGTCAAGGACACAGCGGAGAATGGCAAGTGCTCCAAGGAGGAGCTGAAGACAAGGGCAGGAAGATCACAAGGGCAGGGGGAGGGACCCACTGATATAGTCCCTGCTTCAGCTGAATGTGTGTTGATAACTTTTGCACCCCTACAATCTATGCTAAACTCTGCTGCCCAACTAATCCACCAATCCCACCGCTATTCCCAGCCTCTCCTCTCTGCCAATATCTTCACTGGCTTCCCATTTCACAAAGACTCAATTTCAAAATACTAACTATGACATACAAAGCCACGTGCAACCTGTCTCCTCCATACATGTGTGACCTAGTCTCCCGGTACTTACCTGCACGCAACCTTCGATCTTTACAAGATCTCCTTCTCTCATGCCCTCTTATCACCTCTTCCCAGAATCGCATACAAGATTGCACCCATACTCTGGAACTCTCTGCCCCAACACATCAGATTTTCGTCTACCATGGAAACCTTCAAAAGGAGCCTGAAGACCAACCTCTTCTGACAAGACTACAACCTGCAGTAACCCTCAGTCCACTATAGCATTGCATGACTAGCTGTTCCATCACCTACTGTATCCTAACCCATCCCCTGTAGACTGTGAGCCCTCATAGGCAGGGTCCTCTCTCCTCCTGTACCAATTCCTTAAATTGTTAATATTATTGTACTTGCCTATGTATGCCCCTTTTTCACATGTAAAGCGCCATGGATGTGTAGTGCTCCTGAGACACTCAGGGCACTACAGGGAACTACATCCTCACAGGGATGCAGGACCTACACCCTGGGACCTGGAACACCAGTGCCAGCAACACCCACATACACCAAAATCCTAGTTACCACTTTACACCAGGGGGCACTGCCTAGTCACACAAGGGGATGGCCACCTAAAGGGCGGAGCCAGACCAGGGAACTAGACAGCCTGGTGGGAGGGGACAGCAGTTACTCTACAGAAAGTCTGAGTAGGAAGGGAAAGTGGAAAGAGGTGCTTGAGAGCTGGGTCGTGTAAGGGTGACCCGGGGGCACAGGAGAGTGGTCGCCAGGGCGGGTACACCCGAGTACGGCTGGGACCAGAGCACGGGGCACAGGGCCTTAGGTTAGGTGACAGTTTCAGATGGCCTGGCAAATACCTGCACAGTGAGGGGGCAAATACCTGCACAGTGAGGGGACCTTCATGGACCTCACTGACCCACAATTCCAGGGGCATCAGCAGTAAAGCAAGGATCAGAGTTCGGGACACAGACCAGCCCTACAGGGTCCACACTGCCCGCCGTATGGAGAAGGAGACTACCACTGCAAAGGGACAGTCAGGCCCCTAACGCTCCACGCTACGGGGACCCAACCACACTGAGAGTGCCGGGGACTGAGCAACTGAGTTATCAACTGGCACTGGAAATACAGGGACCTGAACCAGCCATCCAAGGGCGCACGAGTGAGTAGAGACTGTTAATTACAACCCTTTGTGGTCTCCCTTATTCCGGCACGTCCACTATACAGCTCCCTGGGCTCAGCCCTACCTGCGGAGGGCCTACCACCTCAGCTGCCATTACCACCAGCCCTAGGAGTAACCAATCCAGCAGCGGCGGTTCCCCCATATTAACCGCAACCCGCAGTTGGCATCACAAAAATGACTTTATTCTCCCCTGTAAATACTCCCCATTAAAAAGCACCCAGGGCATGGGACCGGGCAACGGCCACGAAAGTGACATTCCTCAGTGATACACTGCCCGGGACCAAGACAAAACAAAAAGGAAGTTTCAGCTCACCCTAGTATTCCATATCCACTGAATTCAATCAAAGCTTTGCGGTGCACGGAAGCCAGGACATCGGAGATCCACGATGCAGTCACAAACACAAGCAAGGAAAATCCAGCAGCTCATCCGGTGTTATATTACAATTCATAGAAATTTATTAAGATTTAAGTAAGGACTTATTTGTCTGAAACGCGTAGGCGAGCTAACCATGAATTGCTTGATATTAACCCCTTGTCGCTTTTAATGAAGTCTAAGTAAATTTCTATGAATTTTAATATAACACCGGATGAGCTGCTGGATTTTCCTTGCTTGTGTTTGTGACTGCCCGGGACAGAGTACCCCTTTCCCTTGGCGACACAGATGGAATATATGATGCTATAATAATAAATAATAATAACCCCTTTAAGCTTTAGATAACTCTGAATATTATTGGTATTATTGGGTTCTTATTGGACATGGCTGCTGAATTCTTCATGCCCGTAAACCTTTTTGAGTCAGCAGAGTCAAGAAGGGCATAGCGCTTAAGGGGGTTTTACACGCTGTGACATCGCTAATGCGGAGTCGTTGGGGTCACGGAATTTGTGACGCACATCCGGCCGCATTAGCGATGTTGCTGCGTGTGACACCGATGAGCGATTTTGCATCGTTGCAAAAACGTGCAAAACCGCTCATCGGTGACATGGGGGTCCATTCTCGATTATCGTTACTGCAGCAGTAACGATGTAGTTCGTCGCTCCTGCGGCAGCACACATCGCTATGTGTGACGCCGCAGGAACGAGGAAGCTCTCCTTACCTGCCTCCCGGCCGCTATGAGGAAGGAAGGAGGTGGGCGGGATGTTCCGGCCACTCATCTCCGCCCCTCCGCTGCTATTGGGCAGCCGCTCAGTGACGTCGCTGTGACGCCGCACGGACCGCCCCCTTAGAAAGGAGGCGGTTCGCCGGTCACAGCGACGTCGCCGGGCAGGTAAGTATGTGTGACGGGTCTGGGCGATGTTGTGCGACACGGGCAGCGATTTGCCCGTGTCGCGCAACAGATGGGGGCGGGTACCCACACTAGCGATATCGGTACTGATATCGCAGTGTGTAAAGTAGCCTTTAGTTGGATGCTTCTGCTCCTACTTTTCAGAAAGTGATTTGTACCAGCATGTATATAAATACTGTATGTTCCTAAAATATTTGTGAATTTGATAGACATGTGTCTTTTATACCTAAATAATTGAGTAACTAATTAAGAATAAATAAGGAAAAGTAAAGAGCTCTAATCAGTCCGTTTATTGGGCAGGAACGAAACGTAAATCATAAACATCCAGTTGAAAATCTGTTACATTATATGTTTGTTACTCATGTTTGATTAACCTGGCAGCCGAGATTAAGTCATAGTGTGAAGGTGCACGTTACTCAAACATATCCAACAAGAGCCAGCTGGCCCACGCCATGAGGTCATGCTCTCAGAAGTATTGACAAATGCACTTGGCCAGCTTCTCTGAAATGACACTGTCTAGAAAAAATACATACATGTACTATGGTGACAAAAGGTTAGAAAAACAGGCTTGTCCAAAGCAAAACTACAGATGTAACTACACTTCTATGGAAATGACCTTTCTTGAAAATATATTACATCAGGGGAAAGATACACTTGTATTGGATCAGTCATAAAAGAAAAACTTCATTTTATAGTCTTCTGAGTTGTCTCCTGACTCTAATCTCATACCAGTTGAAAAAACGGTGTCTCAATATGAAAGATTTTGTATTAAAGAGATATTGTCAAAATAATTATATGTTATACCCGTTAACTTATTTTTTAAATATATACAGTATCGTATATACTATTTATTTTGCATTTCTTATTCTTTGTGAATCTATATATTTCAAACATAAGCAAAAATATGGCACAGATAAAAATATTATTGAAGGTAGTATGAAACGATAATTTTCATCCTAGATACCTATCTATTTATATAATATTCCAGGAGTGGACAATTAATTTTCCCAAAGGGCCACATGAGAGACCGTGACTGATGTGCAGGGCCAAACCATAGGCTGAAATGAATTATGCTTAATATTAATATTAATATATTGCTTATAATTGTTATTTTATATTAATATTAATTGTATCACTTAACATTGCGGGTGTGTGGCAGAGCATTGTGGCAGAGCATTGGGCTGTCCAGATCACAGCAGAGGGAAGAGATCAGCGCCATCTTCGTGGAGCTCACAGCGTATGCTGTGTGCAGCACTTTCCCCCTGTCACCCGTGCCGTGTACCAGTGCCGAGCCAGTACCCTCGGTAGAGCATTGCGGCAGGGAATTGTGAGCGTGCGTGCAGAAGAGCATTGCGGCAGAGCATTTGGGGGGTGTGCGGCAGAGCATTTCGGGCGTATGTGCGGCAGAGCATTGCAGGCGTGCGTTCAGCAGAGCATTTGGGGGGTGTGCATGCGGAAGAGCATTTGGAGGCATGCGTGTGTGACGCCCTGGCCTATCAGGTCGTCACAGGGTATTGTGCAATCTGCCCTTCTGCACAGTATCCACATCTTCCTTGGTTAAGGATCCCTGTCTGTTGGTGTTGCTAAGAGCCAAGCCAGTCAAAATCCTAGGAACACATTGCACTACACCCACCAGACACACCATTGGGGGGCCTGAAGGGAATAGGGCCACCCACTTGGGAGGGGGGGGTGGTAAGGGAAGATGGGAGTGTAAGAAACAAGAAGAGTTGTGAAGGGTGAGGAGCTGGGCTCCTTGTAGAATCCTAGGTGGCAGACGTTGGTCTGGGCCTGGTAGGATCTAGAACCCCGGTCGCAGGGGATCGTGTCAAGAGGCACGGATCTGCCGAGGAGGGCAGTCGGCGGCCTTGAGCCATCTCCAGGCAGGGGCCAGGGCACGACGGGGTACGTGGATCCTAGGCCGGGAAGTAGCTTCACGCAGCACGGTAATTTACCCGACGGGAGTGAAGTCTTCAGGATTCATCCTTCACCCGCTCCAAAATCGGGGTAGTAGCGCACCGATGGGATAGGACTTTCCCAAACACAGTCCAGAAAATCCCGAGCGTGAACCGTAAGAGCAAGCTCACTCTGTTAGCCATACGGGTGAGCGGGACCCGACTAGTTCCACACTACAGGGTCCAAATAGTGAAAAAGGTGCCACGGAAAAGGTCATAGGCTAACAAGCAACACCAAGGACATGGATCCAAGCGTGCTCCCTCATTGCTGCAGCGGTGCTCAGAATTCTGGTTTACAAGCTGTCGGTGTCAGTATTCTTGGACTGAGTGAGTACGCAGAAACCCTTTCACCACCATCACTGGGATCCCGGGGCAAAAACCCCCTACCCACGGAGGGGTTAAACATCCTGCTGCCTTACCACCGCCACCGGGTGTCCCTAACAGCAGCGGTGGTACCTTATCTTACCACGCACCGTGGGTGGCGTCACGAACTTCTGACCCCACTGTACATCGAGTGGCCGCGTGACCCCTGGGTCTGGAGACCCCTCGAGCCACCGCGGATCTGGATCCGAGCAGCAGCCCAGCTGCTGGCACGGGGGTGGCACATGTGCGGCAGTACATATGGGGGCATGCGTGCGGCAAAGCATTTGGGGGGGCGTGCGTGTAACAGAGCATTTGGAGGGCATGCGTGCAGCAGAGCATTGCGGCAGAGCATCTGGGGGCGTGCGACAGAGCATTGCGGCGGGGCATTGCGGGTGGGTGTGCGTGTGGCTGAGCATTGCGGATCCGGGACGTGCACAGCGCTATGTGGGGAGCACTATGCAGCTGTCCTTGGTGACACTTAGACATTAGGATCACTTTGCGGTCACCACAAATATGGCTCCACACTGTGACCCTAAACTTCATTTTCCCTTATCTTTTTGGAAACATCAACATTGGGAGGAGGTGACATGACACAAGAGAGCACATTCCACCCACTTTTACTGCAGTTGTAATGTGAGCTATTTCTACAATAGTTATACAGTAGGATTTCAGCAGCTTCTCCCCTTAGTGTTTAAGAGTGGAAAATATCAAACTTTTTTTTTTATATATTTTGCTCAATTAAAAACAAACAATAATATTTAAACAAAACATTAAAATATTAATACTTTACATTTTTTCAGTTATTGAATTTTTTTTTTTTAATGACAGTTTGGTGTGATTTCCCAAAAAAGTACTTGATCTTTTCAATGGACTGTACTTTTTAACCTGCATTTTGACAAATTTCAGTTGGAGCTTTTCATGTTTTGGACTTAGAAATGGAGTTTCCCAACAAGAGCCTCAATTTATTCAGACACCTACAAAATAAGTACAACTGTAAACTGTTTTCCAGTTATTATTTCTTTTAATTTCTGCTTTAACAGAAACCACATTTCACAGGATCCATGGCACAATGAATCTAATTTACAATGAGGTCTAATAGGTTCTCTCATGTTTTGTTGTTTTGATGAAAATAGCCGCTCACTAAACCATGCTATCCAACTAGCAAACCTATCAGCACTTTCAGCAAAGAATTAGAACTGTGCCTTAAATGGCAATGTGAACAGACCCTAACACTGCTAACAAAGTTTGAACCCGCTTTACAGTATATGTCAACTACAGAAGATTTTTTACACAAAATCTGAAATAGGTACAAAAAGAGAAAAAACTTCCAGCCACCTAAAATTTCTTCAAACTTTATTCCAAAGGACACACACAGGCGTCCTTTGTAAAAAAAAAAAAAAAAGCTTTTTGACAAAGGACGCCTGTGTGCCTCTGAAACGCGTTGCTTTTATCCTCACTTTGGCTCTGCCATTTTAAACATATGGAATAAAGCTTACATTTTTTTCTTTTTTGGATTACTCATATGAGGTCACATGACTTTCTACTCTCCTCCATGCGTGCCAACAGCCAATGTTACAGGTTACAGGTGAGCTAGTTTTCTTACTCCTTTGTCCTGTGAAATAGGTTATCTATATCCATATATATCCATTTACAGTTAGGTCCAGAAATATTTGGACAGTGACACAATTTTCGCGAGTTGGGCTCTGCATGCCACCACATTGGATTTGAAATGAAACCTCTACAACAGAATTCAAGTGCAGATTGTAACGTTTAATTTGAAGGTTTGAACAAAAATATCTGATAGAAATTGTAGGAATTGTACACATTTCTTTACAAACACTCCACATTTTAGGAGGTCAAAAGTTATTGGACAAATAAACCAAACCCAAACAAAATATTTTTATTTTCAATATTTTGTTGCGAATCCTTTGGAGGCAATCACTGCCTTAAGTCTGGAACCCCTGGACATCACCAAACGCTGGGTTTCCTCCTTCTTAATGCTTTGCCAGGCCTTTACAGCCGCAGCCTTCAGGTCTTGCTTGTTTGTGGGTCTTTCCGTCTTAAGTCTGGATTTGAGCAAGTGAAATGCATGCTCAATTGGGTTAAGATCTGGTGATTGACTTGGCCATTGCAGAATGTTCCACTTTTTTGCACTCATGAACTCCTGGGTAGCTTTGGCTGTATGCTTGGGGTCATTGTCCATCTGTACTATGAAGCGCCGTCCGATCAACTTTGCGGCATTTGGCTGAATCTGGGCTGAAAGTATATCCCGGTACACTTCAGAATTCATCCGGCTACTCTTGTCTGCTGTTATGTCATCAATAAACACAAGTGACCCAGTGCCATTGAAAGCCATGCATGCCCATGCCATCACGTGGCCTCCACCATGTTTTACAGAGGATGTGGTGTGCCTTGGATCATGTGCCGTTCCCTTTCTTCTCCAAACATTTTTCTTCCCATCACTCTGGTACAGATTGATCTTGGTCTCATCTGTCCATAGAATACTTTTCCAGAACTGAGCTGGCTTCATGAGGTGTTTTTCAGCAAATTTAACTCTGGCCTCTCTATTTTTGGAATTGATGAATGGTTTGCATCTAGATGTGAACCCTTTGTATTTACTTTCATGGAGTCTTCTCTTTACTGTTGACTTAGAGACAGATACACCTACTTCACTGAGAGTGTTCTGGACTTCAGTTGATGTTGTGAACGGGTTCTTCTTCACCAAAGAAAGTATGCAGCGATCATCCAACACTGTTGTCATCCGTGGACGCCCAGGCCTTTTTGAGTTCCCAAGCTCACCAGTCAATTCCTTTTTTCTCAGAATGTACCCGACTGTTGATTTTGCTACTCCAAGCATGTCTGCTATCTCTCTGATGGATTTTTTCTTTTTTTCCAGCCTCAGGATGTTCTGCTTCACCTCAATTGAGAGTTCCTTAGACCGCATGTTGTCTGGTCACAGCATCAGCTTCCAAATGCAAAACCACACACCTGTAATCAACCCCAGACCTTTTAACTACTTCATTGATTACAGGTTAACGAGGGAGACGCCTTCAGAGTTAATTGCAGCCCTTAGAGTCCCTTGTCCAATTACTTTTGGTCCCTTGAAAAAGAGGAGGCTATGCATTACAGAGCTATGATTCCTAAACCCTTTCTCCGATTTGGATGTGAAAACTCTCATATTGCAGCTGGGAGTGTGCACTTTCAGCCCATATTATATATATAATTGTATTTCTGAACATGTTTTTGTAAACAGCTAAAATAACAAAACTTGTGTCACTGTCCAAATATTTCTGGACCTAACTGTATATCTATATATCTAAAGCACTAGACAGATTTCACCAACTCTATAGATTGTGCTAATTGTCTGGGAAAGGCTGCTTTACACGCTGCGACATCGCTAGCGATCGCACCCGCCCCCATCGTTTGTGCGTCACGAGCAAATCGCTGCCCATGGCGAACAATATCGATAGTACACGTCACACGTACTTACCTTCCTAGCGACGTCGCTGTGGCCGGCGAACAACCTTTTTTTTAAGGGGGCTGTTCGTGCGGCGTCACAGCGATGTCAATCAGCGGGACACCAATAGTAGCGGAGGGGCGGAGAGCAGCCGCAGTCACATCACTCCCACCACGTTGCCGGAGGACGCAGGAACGCTGTTGTTCGTTGTTCCCGGGGTGTCACATGTAGCGATGTTTGCTGCCTCAGGAACGACGAACAACCTGCGTCCTGCACGAGCAACGATATTATGAAAATGAACGACGTGTCAACGATAAACGATTTGGTGAGTATTTCTGATCATTAGCGGTCGCTAGTATGTGTCACACTCAACAACGTCGCTAACGAGGCCGGATGTGCGTCACGAATTCCGTGACCATGAAGACATATCGTTAGATACGTCATTGCATGTAAAGCGGCCTTAAGATAATTAAATATACAGTAAAATATTTAGTTTTGCAATTTTTTTGGCAGCAAATCATTAGTTATTTGCTATTTCCATTTCCTTGTTAAAAATGTTTTAATATGCAAGTTAAAGATATGGAATGATTATGGATCCAGACAACTTGTCAGTGATACTTGTCTGGAGATATGTTCACTTGACATGCATGCTGTCGTAGAAGACTTGAGATAGTAAAAGAACTTCAGCTAAATATGACTCCACATGTTTAACAAGCAGCTCTGCAGCCTGAACACTTGCACACATTTTTGTCAGGGGCTATTACAGCATACCTCAATATATTTCAAAATAGCAATACAAAATGTTACATCCCTAATTAATCACATTATATCCCAAGCTCTTTAGAAATTTAAATTTATTGAGAAGGATTACTTACAGGCAAGCTGAATGAGGAATATATACCACCCCTGGCAAAAATTATAGAATCACCTGGCTCTGAGGATGTGTTCATTCACTTGTTTACTTTTGTTTAAAAAAAGCAGATTACAGACATGGCAGAAAACTAAAATCATTTCAAATTGCAACTTTCTGGCTTTAAGAAACACTAAAATAAAAAATCATGAAAACATAATGTGCTAGCCAGTAATGGTTACTTTTCAAGACCAAATGGGGAAAAAAATTATGGAATCACTTAATTATGAGGAAAAAATTATGGAATCACTCTGTAAATTTTCATTCCCAAAACTAACACCTGCATCAAATAAGATCTGCTCGTTAGTCTGCATCTAAAAAGGAGTGGTCACACCTTGGAGAGCTGTTGCACCAAGTGGACTGACATGAATCATGGCTCCAACATGAGAGATGTTAACTGAAACAAAGGAGAGGATTATCAAACTCTTAAACGAGGATAAATCATCACGCAATGTTGCAAAAAATGTTGGTTGTTCACAGTCACCTGTGTCTAAAATCTGGACTAAATACAAACAACATGGGAAGGCGGTTAAATGCAACCATACTGGTAGACCAAGGAAGACATCAAAGCGTCAAGACAGGAAACTTAAAGCAATATGTCTCCAAAACAGGATATGCACAAAAAACAAATGAGAAACGAATGGGAGAAAACTGGAGTCAATGTCTGTGACCGAACTGTAAGAAACCACCTAAAGGAAATGGGATTTACATACAGAAAAAGGGTCTATGACAAGGCTCAAACCTGCAAAGCTGATCTGCCAACAGCAATCAGAGAAAGTTGGAGCCAGATTGATGAAGAGTACTGTTTTCACTCATTAAGTCTATGCCTCAGAGACTGCAAGCCGTTATAAAAGCCAGAGGTGGTGCAACAATTTACTAGTGATGTATTGGAGTGTTCTTTTGTTTGTTTGTTTTTCATGATTCCATAATTTTTTCCTCATAAATGAGTGATTCCATTTTTTCCCCCTGCTTGGTCTTGAAAAGTAACCGTTACTGGCTACTAGCATATTATGTTTTCATTGTTCTTTTTAGTGTTTCTTAAAGCCAATAAATTGACATTTGAAATGACTTTAGTTTTGTGCCATGTCTGTGATTTGCTTTTTTTAAACAAAAGAAATCAACTGAATGAAGATCCTCAGAGCCAGGTGAGTCCATACTTTTTGCCAGGGGTTGTAGTACTAATTGTAAGGCTAACTTAGTCACTACTTTTTTGCTAGTATATTGTAGCTCATATGTAAAAAGTTTCATGAAAAATGTACTATGTTTCCAACCCAACCCAGTAATTCATTGTTTTTTCTAACAATGGAAAACATTAGAATTGCCTCCATTGTGCAACATAACTTTTCACTTTTATTTATGTTAAACAAAGACAAATCCCATAATAATATTTTTATGTTATTAAATTGCTTTTGTTAGTTACTTAAAATAAAAATAAGCAAATTTGACATTGACTTGCTTTTTGCTTCTGCTGTCATTTTCCTACTATGAGAACTTTTATATTACATACTGTACACCTCCTTGACAAGGAAACTGAGTCTTGCCAAATATGTGATGTGTCTACATTCAAGGTTTAGGAGTCAACTCGTGAGATCCTAGCCACCCGTATTCGGCCCATTAATTTCCCTTCCTCCCTTTCAACACATGACCTGTTATCAGTCGTGCAAAATCACAATCAAACTGGCCCTTACCATCAGCAATTTCCAAAGCAGTTCTCCTAGTCACGGCTCTCATTTTCTTGAGCCCTGTTCTTTTTCAAGGCCTATTTTCTCTTTACGTAAATAGAATGATAACAGAAATAAGAACAATCAATTTCAGATTGTCACTATGTCACATTAGCAAGTAGAGAATACTGAACCTGAACTGTCACTCAAGGATGAGTACTAGCAGCCACAGAACCAAAGAAGTAAAATGCTGTGCAACATCATGCATGCTGAACACACACGTTGAGAATAACCCTTTAACTATGGCAAACATATAAATGTGTGTCACCTTCCCTGGCATGGTTTACTTGTGAAGGATTATAAAATATGAAAAGTAGAGCTTTTTCTTGGCCTAAATGGCAAAGAGCATACCGCATAGATGCAATGGATATGGCTATGTAGTCTACTCTTTTTTTTGTAAAAGTTATTCTAGTCAATTTTATTACTATTTAAGTTTTATTGCATGTTTCTACAATCAAGAGTCAAATGTTAAAAGACTAAACTTCGAAAAGTTTCTGACCTCTGAAAGCAATCATTTTACTGATTTGAATAATCTAAATGCAGCTTTACTTTCCTCAGTACATAATTTAGCAATGACCTCTCACTAATATGTCAGTGAACTCACGTCTACAGGCTTATCAACCCCTAATACATTCTTTGGCACCAAACTCAAGTTTTACTGAAACAACTTTAACCAGCAGTCATATTATTATGTTGTGACAGATTTCATCTTTTTGTATTTCCTTTTTTGTTTTTAAGTAAGCAAAACAAAAAGCAAATAATTTTTCATCATATATATTGCCTTGAAAAAGTATTCATAACCTGTGAACTTTTTTTACATTTTTTCATGTTACAACCCCAAACCTAAATGTATTTTATTGGTATTATATATGATACACCAACACTAAATAGCAAGTATTTGTGAACTATAAGGCCCTGTGCCCACGGGATAAAATTCATGCGGATTTTGCTGCAGAAAACCTGCGGATTTTCTAGACAAATCCGCAGGTTTATGCAAGTACAGGCACTCCCCATGCTATCCTATGGGATTTGGGGAGTGCTGTTTCAATGCTGTGGATTTTGCACCTGCGGGAAATGCTGTGGATTTCCCGCAGCCGCAAAGAACTGCATGTCAATTATTCCTGCGGATTTTTCCACATGATCTCTATACTTACTGGCCTTGATTGAAGACACTGGAGACTCTTCCTTTGGTGTAGAAGATAGGAATGGAGCCAGGAGAGAGCTGCAAAAGGTGGGCGGGGTCTGCATGAGCTGCGGTCATGTGACCGACCGAGTTCCGGTCATGTGACAGCCGGAGCTCGTCCAGGCCCCGCCCATCTTCTCCAGGAGCCGGCCGGAAACGAAGTTGCTGTGTGATACAGGTAAGTATGAACTCACCGATCACTCCAGCACTTATTCCGCATTGAGGATATAGTGCCCATGCCATAGTACAGTATCCTCAATGCAGAAAGCCCGCAGCATATCTGCAGGACTTGTGCACCAAAAATGCAGCACAACTCAGACAAAGTTGTGCTTCAGATTTCTAAGAGCTCCTCAGAGATATATCCGCACATGGCCTAAGGGAAATTATATATGGTTTTCTAATTATTTAAAAAATATTAATTTGAAAGTATTGATGAGCATTTATATTCAGCCCTCCGAGTCAATACTATGTAGGATCACCTTTTGCCTCAATTACAGCTGCAAGTTTTTTGGGGTATGCCTTTACCAAAATTGCACATGTAGAGGCTGACATTTTGGCCCATTCTTCTTTGCAAAATGGCTTTAGCACAGTGAGATTTAACAGATACAGTCTGGGTATTGCAATTTTCATGTCATGTTACAGATTTTCAATGGGACTTAGGTCTGGACTTTGACTGGACCATTGAAACACATGAATATGCTTTCATCTAAACCACTCCATTGTAGCTTTGGCAATATGTTTAGGGTAGTTCACCTGCTTGAAGATGAACCAACACATGATTTTCAAGGCTTTTGCAGCATCTAACAGGATTTACTCCAGGCTTGCTCTGTATTTACAGTGGGGGAAATCAGTATTTGATCCCTTGCTGATTTTGTAAGTTTGACCACTGACAAAGACATGAACAGTCTATAATTTTAAGGGTAGATTAGTTTCAACAGTGAGAGATAGAATATCCAAAATACAATCCAGAAAATCACATTGTAGAAATTATATAAATTTATTTGCATTTTGCAGAGAGAAATAACTATTTGATCTCCCACCAACCATTAAGAGTTCCGGCTCCTACAGATCACTTAGACGCTCCTAATCAACTCATTACCTGAATTAAAGACACATGTCTTAAATTGTCACATGTATAAAAGACTCCTGTCCACACACTCAGTCAGACTCTAACCTCTACTACATGGGCAAGATCAAAAAGCTTTCTAAGGATGTCAGGGAAAAGATCATACACCTGCACAAGGCTGGAATGGGCTACAAAATCATAAGTAAGACGCTGGGTGAGAAAGAGACAACTGTTAGTGCAATAGTAAGTAAATAGAAGAAATACAAAGTGAGTGTCAATCGACATCGATCTGGGACACCATGCAAAATTTTCACCTCGTGGGGTGTCCAGGATCATGAGGAAGGTGAGAGATCAGCCTAAAACTACACAGGGGGGACTTGTTAATGATCTCAAGGCAGCTGAGATCACTGTCACCAAGAAAACCATTGGTAACACATTACCCCATAATGGATTAACATCCTGCAGTACCCACAAAGTTCCACTGCTCAAGAAGGCACATGTGCAGGCCCATCTGACGCTTACCAATGAACACCTGGATGATTCTGTGGGTAATTGGGAAAAGGTGCTGTGGTCAGATGAGACAAAAATTGAGCTCTTTGTCATTAACTCAACTTGCCATGTTTGGAGGAAGAGAAATGCTGCCTACGACCCAAAGAACACTGTCAAGCATAGAGATGGAATCATATTTTGGGGGTGTTTTTCTGCTAAGGGCACAGGACTACTTCACCACATCAATGGGACAATGGATGGAGTCATGTACCATAAAATCCTGAGTGACAACCTCCTTCCCTCTGCCAGGACATTAAAAATGGGTCGGAGCTTGGTCTTCCAGCACGACAATGACCCAAAACATACAGCCAAGGCAATAAAGGAGTGGCTCAAAAGAAGCATATTAAGGTCATGAAGTGGCCTAGCCAGTCTCCAGACCTTAATCCCTTAGAAAACGTATGGAGTTTGCTGAAGTTCTGAGCTGCCAAGCAACAGCCTCAAAATCTTAATTATTTAGAGATGATCTGCAAAGAGGCGTGGACCAAAATTCCTTCTGACATGCGCGCAAACCTCATCATCAACTACAAAAAAAAGTCTGACTGCTGTGTGTGCCAACATGGATTTTGCTACAAAGTATTGTCTTGTTTTCCAGATGGATCAAATACTTATTTCTCTCTGCAAAATGCAAATAAATTTATATAATTTATACAATGTGATTTTCTGGATTTTATTTTGGATATTCTATCTCTCACTTTTAAAACTAACCTACCTTTAAAATTATAGATTGTTCATATCTTTGTCAGTGGGCAAACTTACAAAATCAGCAAGGGATCAGATACTTATTTCCCCCACTGTAGGTCCTTCTGTCTTCCCATCTTTCCTGTGTCTGCTAAAGAAAGGCATCCCCACAGCATGATACTGCCACTACTATATTTGACTATGGGGATGGTGGTTTCAGGGTGATGTCCAGTGTTGATTAATAGCCAGAAGTCCGAAAAGCCACACATAGATTTTGGAATTTAGTCAAAAAAAGTTCTACTAGGGTCTTATCTGACCAGAGCATCTTCTACATGCTAACTGTGTCCCCTACATAGTTTTTTGCAAACAGGACTTCTTATGGATTGCTTACAAAAATGGCTTTCTTCTTGCCATTCTTCCATGAAGGCCAGATTTGTGGAGTATACAACTAATAGTTGTCCTGTACACAGATTCTCCCACCTAAGGCTATGATCGCACTTTGCGTTGTGCTACTTGCAGTTATAAACGCACGTTTTTGCCTTAATTGATTTAGCCAAAGTTGCCTTTTCCAGAACTTTAGCGCTAAAAACGCATGCGTATTTGCCGCATTTTAGATGCGTTTTCAGCGCTTTTTACATGCTTTCTCACCTGTGTTTTGACAGATGCGTTTTGAACATCAAGACACTGGTAAATAAAGTTTACACAGTCAAACAGAATGAAAAAAGAGAAAAAAAAACAATACATTTATATTTTGCATTATATTTCATGAAATTATAGCGGTTTTATAATATTTAATGCTAAAATAGCAATAAAATCATAATTTTCTTTAATTTAATTGTCGGACTATGTGTGTGTGTAAAGGGACATATTATTCCATTATTTTAATGTCAGAAAAGCATGCGTTTTTGTAGTACAAAACGCATTCTTTCTTCAGCTAAAAAGCAGGTAAAACGCTGGATTTTTGATGTTTGATGCTTTTTGCTTCTTCTCATTGACTTCAATGTTAGCAAAACACAGCAGAAATGGCAAAAACAATTGACATGCTGCTTCTTTGAACGCATGGTTTTTGCCACAAATTATGCAAATTAAACACAGCGTTTCAAAACGCAAAGTGCGGTCTAGAAATCTACATTTTCCATAGACTATCATGGAAAACCAAAATGCATGCCTTTTGGCATGAAAACGCTGCAGCTCAAAACGCTGCGGAAACGCAGGTAAAAACGCAAAGTGCGGTCATACCCTAAGGAAATCTGCAGCTTCTGCAGTGTGTCCATGAACCTCTTGGCTGCTTCTCTAGTTAGTGCTTTCGTTCTTTGGAATGTCTGTTTAAGGGGATGGCCATGTCTTGCTAGGTTTACTGTTGTGCCATACTCCTATTTTTGGATGATGGATTGAACAGTGCTCGATAAGATGTTTTGTGCTTGAACTATTTTTTTTTTTTAATAATCCAGCCCTGCTTTACTATTTTCCATAAGTTTATCCCTAACCTGTCTGGTGTGTTCTTTGGTTTTTCATAATGTTGTTTGATCTTTAATATTCTCAAACAAACATCTGAGTTTTTCACTGAAAAGCTGTAATTATACAAATAAATTACACACAGGTGGAATCAGTTTACTAATTACGTGACCTCTAAAGGTAATTAGTCACTGAGACTTGTTTAGGGGTATCAGCCTACAGATGCACATCCCAATTTTCATATTTATATTTTTTAAATATTTAGAAAACCATGGATAATTATCTTTACACTTCATAAATACTTGCTGCTTTTATGTTAGCAGGTGTAGACCCACTGCACCACAGACTGGGGTTAACCTGGATGGATGTGACTAAGTGTCTATGACTAACTGCCTACCGGATTTTCACCAGAGACTCTGAAGGAGAGGATGAGCTGGGCTGCCGGTAGACACTAGGTACCACTCCAGGGCAGTTAAGTTCAGGAATGCAGGTATGGGGGCAGGAAACATGGATCAGGTAGGGTAGGCAGACAGGGTGAAGTACATTCAGGAGACAAGCTGAACGGACAGGTACTGGAGACAGGCAGATCGGGTTCGAGTACACAGACAGGCAGGATGGGTTGAGGAACTGGAGAGCAACTGGCAGGACAGTTTCTGGTTCAGGAAACAGGTAGGAACATGGAGAGACAGGACGGGTTAAGGAACTAAGACAACAATCAGACAGCAGACTAGAGTACTGACAGGATCAGACTAACCAGAAACTTAATTGCTCAGGTACCTCTCTACTGGGGGGGGTGACTTAAATAACCAGCGCCTTTCAGCTATAGGCTGGGGAACACTTCAGGCCCCCTTCACACGTCCGTAAAAAACACGCACGTGTGTTACGGGCCGATTTTCGGGTCTGTGTCCCATTTTTGTGTCCATTTTTATGGTCCGTGTGGCACCTGTGTGAATTGCGTATGCTAGCCGTGTTTGTGTGTAGAACGTCCGTGTGTGCGTGTGGAATTAACGTGTATGTGTACGTGTAATGTCCGTGTGTAATGTCCATGTGTGTGATGCACAATGTCGTTTAAAAATGTCGGCTGACAGCAGACAGAGTTGCACGATGAGAATGAACTCGGGTGAACTTCACCCGACTTCATCCTCATACCGCGGCTCTGTCTGTGTCGAGTACTGATTAGCGGTCACCTGTGAAGCATTCACCGGTGACCGCTAATCCCCCGAGTGACTGAAGTTTCCCCCCCTCTCTCATACTCACCGTTCCTCGATCCCCGGCGCGGCGCTGCACGGCATTCACACTGCTGCGGCGGCTTTTACTATTTTGAAAAAGCCGGCCGCTCATTAAACAATCTCCTATTCCCTGCTTTCCCCGCCCACCGGCGCCTATGATTGGTTGCAGTGAGACACGCCCCCACACTGAGTGACAGGTGCCTCACTGCACCCAATCACAGCAGCCGGTGGGCGTGTCTATACTGTGCAGTAAAATAAATAAATAAATAATTAAAAAAAAACGGCATGCGGTCCCCCCCAATTTTAATGCCAGCCAGATAAAGCCATACGGCTGAAGGCTGGTATTCTCAGGATGGGGAGCACCACGTTATGGGGAGCCCCCCACCCTAACAATATCAGTCAGCAGCCGCCCAGAATTGCCGCATACATTATATGCGACAGTTCTGGGGCTGTACCCGGCTCTTCCCGATTTGCCCTGGTGCTTTGGCAAATCGGGGTAATAAGGAGTTAATGGCAGCCCATAGCTGCCACTAAATCCTAGATTAATCATGTCAGGCGTCTCCCCGAGATTCCTTTCATGATTAATCTGTAAATTACAGTAAATAAACACACACACACCAGAAAAAATCCTTTATTAGAAATAAAAAACACACACATATACCCTGGTTCAACAATTTAATCAGCCCGAAAAGCCCTCCATGTCCAGCGTCATCCAGGATGGTCCAGCGTCGCATCCAGCTCTGCTGCATGGAGGTGACAGGAGCTGCAGAAGACACCGCCGCTCCAGTCACCTCCACGCAGCAACTGAGGTGAGAAGCGCGATCAGCTGAGCTGTCACTGAGGTTACCCGCTGTCACTGGATCCAGTAACAGCGGGTAACCTCAGTGACAGCTCAGCTGATCACGCGGCTGTCTTCATTTGCTGCGTGGAGGTGACAGGAGCGGCGGTGTATTCTGCAGCTCCTGTCACCTCCATGCAGCAGAGCTGGATGCGACGCTGGACCATCCTGGATGACGCCGGACATGGAGGGCTTTTTCGGGCTGATTAAATTGTTGAACCAGGGTATATGTGTGTGTTTTTTATTTCTAATAAAGGATTTTCTCTGGTGTGTGTGTGTTTATTTACTGTAATTTACAGATTAATCATGAAAGGAATCTCGGGGAGACGCCTGACATGATTAATCTAGGATTTAGTGGCAGCTATGGGCTGCCATTAACTCCTTATTACTAGAGTTGAGCGCGGTTCGTGGTTCGTGGTTCTCCAGTTCGCGGCTCGAGTGATTTTTGGGCTGTTCGAGATCGAACTAGAACTCGAGCTTTTTGCTAAAAGCTCGATAGTTCTAGATACGTTCGAGAACGGTTCTAGCAGCAAAAAGCAGGGCTTTTTACAGCTACAGTGAGCAGGAGCCATCGCTGGCAGCCTGCCACAAGCTGGTAACCAAGATAAACATCGGGTATCCAAGCAAAGCGCTTTGGTTAGTAACCCGATGTTTATCTTAGTTACGTGCAGGAAGCCCACACTTTCCCGCTCAGCTCGCTCCACCCCCTCCTGCCCGCGGCATGTACACATACATACACATACACAAACACACACACACACACACATCCACCCCCCCCCCCGCCCGCCCGCCCGCCCGCCCGCCCGCCCGCTCGCTCGCTCGCTCGCTCGCTCGCTCGGCTTACCTGCGGTGATGAAGTCCCGCCATCCCGACCTCAGCGCTGTCACTGTCCTCCATGGCCGCCGCTTGTCACATCACCTCTCGCTTCCGACCCGAGACTGACTCTGGCGGTGACGTCACGGACCTCTCGCGATACTTGATGTGAAGGCGCCGGTCATTGACCTCAGTGACAGGGGCTGTCAGTGTGCTGGAGATCAGCGCAGGTAATGTACCTCACTGACAGCAGCACTTCTCATGCCCTGCAGTGACCTGGGCTGACCCATTGATGTTAGCTCAGGTCACTGCACTGCTCTCCCAGCCAATGGGGAACATCCTGCTCTTCATTGACTGGGACAGTGTGCATCGTCATGGCAACCCCTTGGATTACACCAGACCTGGATTTGTTTTTCAATCTAATAAATTGGTTAAAGAGGGAATGTTTTGGGGAGTGTTTTTTCAAATAAAAATGTGTTTGTCGTGTATTTTTTTTTATTACTGACTGGGTTGGTGATGTCGGGTATCTGATAGACGCCTGACCTCACCAACCCCAGGGCTTGATGCCAGGTGACATTACACATCTGGTATTAACCCCAAATATTACCCCGTTTGCCACCGCACCAGGGCGCGGGATGAGCTGGGGCGAAGCACCAGGATTGGCGCATCTAATGGATGCGCCACTTCTGGGGCGGCTGCGGCCTGCTATTTTTAGGCTGGGGAGATTCCAATAACCATGGACCTCCCTAGTCTGAGAATATCAGGCCCCAGCTGTCTGCTTTACCTTGGCTGGTGATCCAATTTTGGGGGACCCCTACGTGGTTTTTTTTTTTAATTATTTATTTAATTTAAAATAACAGCGTGGGGTGCCCTCAGTTTTGGATTACCAGCCAAGGTGAGGTTGCCAGCTGTGGTCTGCAGGCTGCAGCCGTCTGCTTTACCCTAGCTGGCTACAAAACTAGGGGGAACCCTATGTCATTTTTTTTTTCATTTTTTTGGCTAAATACAAAGCTAAGCACCCCTTAGTGCCACATGAAAGGTACCAAAGGGTGTTCCACTTTTTCTCCATTTTTTTCTCCACTTTCTCTCCACTTTTTCTCCACTTTTTCTCCATTTTTTTCTCCACTTATTCTCCACTTTTTCTCCTCTTATTCTCCACTTTTTCTCCACTTTTTCTCCACTTTTTCTCCTCTTATTCTCCACTTTTTCTCCACTTTTTCTCCACTTTTTCTCCATTTTTTTCTCCACTTTCTCCACTTTTTCTCCACTTTTTTCTCCACTTTTTCTCCTCTTATGCTCCACTTTTTCTCCTCTTAATCTCCACTTTTTCTCCACTTTTTCTCCACTTTTTTCTCCACTTTTTTCTCCACTTTTTCTCCTCTTATGCTCCACTTTTTCTCCACTTTTTCTCCACTTTTTCTCCTCTTAATCTCCACTTTTTCTCCACTTTTTCTCCACTTTTTCTCCACTTTTTCTCCACTTTTTTCTCCACTTTTTCTCCACTTTTTCTCCTCTTATGCTCCACTTTTTCTCCACTTTTTCTCCACTTTTTCTCCACTTTTTCTCCACTTTTTCTCCTCTTAATCTCCACTTTTTCTCCTCTTATGCTCCACTTTTTCTCCACGTTTTCTCCACTTTTTTCTCCACTTTTTCTCCTCTTATGCTCCACTTTTTCTCCACTTTTTCTCCACTTTTTCTCCACTTTTTCTCCACTTTTTCTCCTCTTAATCTCCACTTTTTCTCCTCTTATGCTCCACTTTTTCTCCACGTTTTCTCCACTTTTTTCTCCACTTTTTCTCCTCTTATGCTCCACTTTTTCTCCACTTTTTCTCCACTTTTTCTCCACTTTTTCTCCACTTTTTCCTCCACGTTTTCTCCACGTTTTCTCCACTTTTTTCTCCACTTTTTCTCCTCTTATGCTCCACTTTTTCTCCACTTTTTCTCCACTTTTTCTCCTCTTAATCTCCACTTTTTCTCCACTTTTTCTCCATTTTTTCTCCACTTTTACTCCACTTTTTCTCCACTTTTTTCTCCACTTTTTCTCCTCTTATGCTCCACTTTTTCTCCACTTTTTCTCCACTTTTTTCTCCACTTTTTCTCCTCTTATGCTCCACTTTTTCTCCACTTTTTCTCCACTTTTTCTCCACTTTTTCTCCTCTTATGCTCCACTTTTTCTCCACTTTTTCTCCACTTTTTCTCCTCTTAATCTCCACTTTTTCTCCACTTTTTCTCCACTTTTTCTCCACTTTTTCTCCACTTTTTCTCCACTTTTTTCTCCACTTTTTCTCCACTTTTTCTCCTCTTATGTTCCACTTATTCTCCACTTTTTCTCCACTTTTTCTCTACTTTTTCTATGGTCGGTCTACCCATTAGCTCTGCCATGCATAGTGTAGCTCTACACCTACTGCACATGTTACTTTATGATTGACATCTCTTTCGTACCAGAGCTGTCTAAGTCTACTCTGACCCCATATTTGTCATTACTATATTGTCCTTGTACTGTATTATGACATTTGTATCATGTGTTTCATTTCTTGCTGTGTTGCAATTTTTTTGCTGCATCCCAATTGTACCTCTACATTGTTCGAGTTTATGTTATTGTTCTCTCACTCTTATGTGATACTGATTATTGTCATTTTTCATGATTACATGCAGATAAGTCCAATCTGACGAAGGCTCAGGCCGAAACGTCATTTGTAACTTGTTTTGGACAAAAACATATATGCTTATGAAAAAAAAAATTTCTTAATACGGACCAATAAAGAGTGATTTTGCATTACTATCCGTTGTGACTTACTGACTTAGTCTGGGAGATATAGAGTGCCGAGGTTACTCACTAATTTTATCTATTATTACCTCTGAGCACCTATATACCAGTGAGCAGAGCTTCCTCTACAGTAGTTCTCCTGATTAGGCATGCCCTTACCTCATGAGCAGGGCATTGCAGCTTTGGTAGCAACCATTACGACATGGACTCTGCTGCTGTGGACCCGGGGAGAGTGAGTGCAGATTCATTGCACCCACACTCCTCACATGAAGGGTCCGCACTCCTAGAAAATGGGGGATACGTTCCCTGAGTGTCTCCCCCCCCATATTCTAGACGGTCCAGAGTCGTCGTGGGACCCCTTTATTTTTTTTCTTACAATAAATTGGTGAAAGAGGAAATGTTTTGGGGACTGTTTTTTCAAATAAATTTCTTTTGTCGATTTTTTGTTTTTGTTAGTACTGACAGTTTATGATGTTGGGTATCTAATAGACGCCATGACATCACAAACTGCTGGGCTTGATCTCAGGTGACTTTACAGCTAGTATCAACCCGATTTATTACCCCGTTTGCCACTGCACCAGGGCACGGGATGAGCTGGGGTGAAGCGCCAGGATTGGCGCATCTAGTGGATGCGCCACGTCTGGGGTGCCTGCGGCCTGCTATTTTTAGGCTGTGAAGGCCCAATAACTATGGACCTTCCCACCCTGAGAATACCAGACCACAGCTGTCCGCTTTACCTTGGCTGGTGATCCAATTTGGGGGGTCCCCTACTTTTATTGTGTAATTATTAATATTTATAAAATAATTATAAAAAAGAGCCTGAGGGGACCTCCACATTGGATCCCCAACCACGGTAAAGCTGCCAGCTGTGGTTTTCAGGCTACAGCCGTCTGCTTTACCCTAGCTGGCTATCAAAAATGGGGGGACCCAACGTAATTTTTTTTTTTTAACTATTTTTTAAATAGAAAAAATTAATGGGCTTCCCTGTATTTTGATTGCCAACCAAGGTAACGGCAGGCAGATGGGGGTGGCAACCCATAGCTGTCTGCTTTATCTGCGCTGAGAATCAAAAATACTGCGGAGCGCTACGTCATTTTTTTAAAGATTTATTTTTACAGCACTGTGATGTCCAGCAATCAAAATACAGGGAAGCCCATTTTATTTTTAGTTATTTAAATAAATAATTAAAAAAAATATATGTTAGCTCCCACTGCATTTTTTGTATTGCTAGCTAAGGGTAATCCAAGCAGCTACTGGCTGCTAACCCCCACTGCTTGGTGTTACCTTCACTGGCAATGGAAAATCCAGGGAAGCATTTTTTTTTTTTTTGCCAAAAAGCTACAAAAAAAGGACGTGAGCTTCGCCATATTTTTGTATGCTAGCCAGGTATAGCAGGCAGGTGCTGGAAGAGTTGGATACAGCGCCAGAAGATGGCGCTTCTATGAAAATGCCATTTTCTGAGGCGGCTGCAGACTGCAAATCGCAGCAGTGGGGCCCAGAAAGCTCAGGCCAACCTGTGCTGCGGATTCCAATCCCCAGCTGCCTAGTTGTACCTGGCTGGACACAAAAATGGGGCAAAGCCTACGTCATTTGTTTTCTAATTATTTCATGAAATTCATGAAATAATAAAAAAAGGGCTTCCCTTTATTTTTGGTTCCCAGCCGGGTACAAATAGGCAACTGGGGGTTGGGGGCAGCCGTACCTGCCTGCTGTACCTGGCTAGCATACAAAAATATGGCGAAGCCACATAATTTTTTCAGGGGGCAAAAAACTTCTGCATACAGTCCTGGATGGAGTATGCTGAGCCTTGTAGTTCTGCAGCTGCTGTCTGTCTGTATGGAGAAGAGCAGACAGCAGCTGCAGAACTACAAGGCTCAGCATACTCCATCCAGGACTGCATGCAGAAGTTTTTTGCCCACCAAAAAAATGACGTGGGCTTCGCCATATTTTTGTATGCTAGCCAGGTACAGCTGGCAGCCACGGGCTGCCTCCAACCCCCAGTTGCCTATTTGTACCCGGCTGGGAACCAAAAATATAGGGAAGCCCGTTTTTTTTAATTATTTCACTTATTTCATGAAATAATTAAAAAACAAATGACGTGGGCTTCGCCCTATTTTTGTGTCCAGCCGGGTACAACTAGGCAGCTGGGGATTGGAATCCGCAGCACAGGTTAGCCCGAGGTTTGTGGGCGCCTCTGCTGCGGATTTCAGTCCGCAGCCGTCCCAGAAAATGGCGCTCTCATAGAAGCGCCATCATCTGGCGCTGTATCCAACTCTTCCAACAGCCCTGGAGCCGGGTGGCTTGTTGGGTAATCATGAGTTAATACTGGCTTTGTTTTACCAGCCAGTATTAAGCCAGAGATTCTTAATGTCAGGCACGTTTGACCCGGCCATTAAGAATCTCCAATAAAGGGTTAAAAAAAGACACCACACAGAGAAAAAATACTTTAATAGAAATAAATACACAGACACATTAGAGACTCCATCTTTATTACCCCTGTCAGCCCTCCACGATCCTGCTCTTCTGTCTTCTTTCTTTCTAGTGTAGTAGTAGTGACGATTGTAGTGAGGGGCATCACTTGGGGCTGGGGAACCTCCATCCTAACTACAATGCTCACTACAATCGGGAAGCAGCGTGCAGCCTTCACTCCGTGAGTGATCACTGCTGGCTGCTAGCGGTAACAGCGGTAACGCTGACAGACGCGTTACCATAGCAACGGTGCTCCCGGAGCCGCGGTTAGCGGTGACGTCACCGCTAACTGCGTTGCTATGGCAACGGTGATCTCCGTTAATGACCGGCTGTGTCAGCCGGTCCCTAACGGAACGGGGAGTCGACCGTGTGCTAGAGCATGTCGCCGGTACACGGCGATACACATATGTGCACCGTGTACCGGAGAGATGCACTCGCAGGTCCTACATGACGTGTCATAGTCATGTGACCAGTCTGTAGCCAATGAGATAATAGCCACGTGACTGGTCACATGGCTATTTTGACGTCACGATAGGTCCTGCTTCTCTGCTGGCAGTGCAGGTCACCGGGAGGATTCAGCGATCATCGGATGGAATAGCGGCAGGAGACAGAGTGCAGAAGGGATCGCGAGGACCGGTAAGTGTTATGGCAATGTTTATTAACTGTTTGTGTACATTTATAATGCATTTTTATGTGTTTGTGATTGCCTCCCATTATAGCCTATTGGTTCTAGTTCGGTTCGTCGAACGTTCGACGAGCCGAACTCGAGCCAGACCCCCCGTTCGGCGAACCGCCTCGAGCCGAACCGGGACCGGTTCGCTCATCTCTACTTATTACCCCGATTTGCCAAAGCACCAGGGCAAATCGGGAAAAGCCGGGTACAGCCCCAGAACTGTCGCATATAATGTATGCGGCAATTCTGGGCGGCTGCTGACTGATATTGTTAGGGTGGGGGGCTCCCCATAACGTGGAGCTCCCCATCCTGAGAATACCAGCCTTCAGCCGTATGGCTTTATCTGGCTGGCATTAAAATTGGGGGGGACCGCACGCCGTTTTTTTTTAATTATTTATTTATTTATTTTACTGCACAGTATAGACACGCCCACCGGCTGCTGTGATTGGGTGCAGTGAGGCACCTGTCACTCAGTGTGGCGGCGTGTCTCACTGCAACCAATCATAGGCGCCGGTGGGCGGGGAAAGCAGGGAATAGGAGATTGTTTAATGAGCGGCCGGCTTTTTCAAAATAGTAAAAGCCGCCGCAGCAGTGTGAATGCCGTGCAGCGCCGCGCCGGTGATCGGGGAACGGTAAGTATGAGAGAGGGGGGGAAACTGACTGACAGACTGTGAGAGAGGGACAGAGAGACCGACAGAGAGACCGACCGACGGACTCAGGGAGATTGACCGACATACACAGAAATAGAAAGAATAGCCGACATCACTAGAAATAAAAACACCAAACGGACACGGACTATAGGTAGATGCATACGTGTTTACTAACGTGTGTGCACATACCCATAGACTTTCATTGTGTCCACGTGTGCGTGCTCCGTGCAGATAACGGACATGCATCCGTGCAAAACGCAAACACATACGGATCACGGACACGCACACACGGACATAATGAAATAACGCACGTGTGACCACAATCATAGATTAACATTGGTGCACAGTTGGCCGTGTCTCCGGTATATACGGAAACGGACCAAACACGCACGTGTATCACGGACGTGTGAAGGGGGCCTCAGAGTGCATGCACTACACATTTAAGAAACAGACTAGTTATGCACCTTAAGTACATGACAGGAGACCTGCGCAATGTACGCAGGCTCCGAAAAGCAGAGATCAAAAAAGTTGCAGGGCCACAAGCAGAGTGGCAAGTACATCGGCATCACTGCCGAGTGGAGGAAGCAGGACAGTACAGGGATGCTAGCGTTAGAGATAGAGATGAGCAGACCTGTGGAAATTTAGTTTCTGAGGGTTCAGCCGGACTTTAGTTACAGTTTTGTTCTTGAGCTGAACTTCACTGGAAGTCACTGATTGGGCATTTTAGCTCTCTGCCCATATACACACAGCCAATAAAAGAACACCTCAGGGGGAGGTAGAGCAGGTTTTCCTTTTTTTTGGAACACACTACATCTGATAACGATAATTTTAATCCCCGTGTGAGCCATTCAAAACACTACAAGTGACTTGCACTGGGCCTAGCATCGAGCATACCAGAACACAGCGATGCTCGCTTGAGTGGTTTATATATGTTAAGCACCTGAATTCTGACCTTGAACATTGATTTTTTTGTAAAGTCTGTGTTCGGTAGGAAAATTCAGGTCCACTTATCTGTAGTTACAAATACTTTGTGTTTGTTAATCACATAAAAAATCCCAATATAAAACATTTATAGGAGCCACCTAAAAATGCAAATGATACTGCTTTTTACTGTAGAGTGGCATGAAAAAGTTTGGGCACCCCTGGTCAAAATTACTGTTATTGTGAATAGTTAAGAAAAGTAACAATTAAATGATCTCTAAAAGGCATAAAGTGAAGGCTGACCCATTTCCTATGTATTATACACAAAAAAAAATATTATTTTCATATTTTACATTTTAAAAATTACAAAAAAAGAAAATGAACAGATGCAAAAGTTTGGACGCCTTTGGAGATTGATTTGTGTGCTCAGATAACTTTGACCAAGGTTTTAGACCTTAATTAGCCTGTTAGTATATTGGTTTGTTCACTATCATTGTTAGGAAAGGCCAGGTGATGCAAATTTCACAGATTTATTAAAACAAATCAGCCTCCTCTACCCTTGTGCCAAAAACCAGCAGCATGGGCAAAGGCGGATTATAATGAGGGAAATCTGGGCTACCACCCGGGGCCCGAGGCTCCAGGGGGCCCATGCTCCGAACAGTAAATTGCCCCATTATAATCTGCATAAAACATTTTTAAGCTGCTGGGTCATCTGCCCGCCCTGCAGCACATCGGCAGGACGGGGGCCGCCATCAGGGAATTACAAACGTGACTCCTGTAAAGGGCCCCATGAGCAGAAGCCAGGAGGGGGGCAGGGCCACTGACAGCCCGGGCCCCTCCCCTTTCATTCCTCTGCTCACTGGGCCTCATAGAGAGCTGTCCACTCTCTTCCTGCACTGATCTATGTGATCGGAGCAGGACAGGAAATATACAGTGCCTACAAGTAGTATTCAACCCCCTGCAGATTTTGCAGGTTTGATAAGATGCAAATAAGTTAGAGCCTGCAAACTTCAAACAAGAGCAGGATTTATTAACAGATGCATAAATCTTACAAACCAACAAGTTATGTTGCTCAGTTAAATTTTAATACATTTTCAACATAAAAGTGTGGGTCAATTATTATTCAACCCCTAGGTTTAATATTTTGTGGAATAACCCTTGTTTGCAATTACAGCTAATAATCGTCTTTTATAAGACCTGATCAGGCCGGCACAGGTCTCTGGAGTTATCTTGGCCCACTCCTCCATGCAGATCTTCTCCAAGTTATCTAGGTTCTTTGGGTGTCTCATGTGGACTTTAATCTTGAGCTCCTTCCACAAGTTTTCAATTGGGTTAAGGTCAGGAGACTGACTAGGCCACTGCAACACCTTGATTTTTTCCCTCTTGAACCAGGCCTTGGTTTTCTTGGCTGTGTGCTTTGGGTCGTTGTCTTGTTGGAGGATGAAATGACGACCCATCTTAAGATCCTTGATAGAGCGAGCGGAGGTTCTTGGCCAAAATCTCCAGGTAGCCCATGCTATCCATCTTCCCATGGATGCGGACCAGATGGCCAGGCCCCTTGGCTGAGAAAAATCCCCACAGCATGATGCTGCCACCACCATGCTTGACTGTAGGGATGGTATTCTTGGGGTCGTATGCAGTGCCATCCAGTCTCCAAACGTCACATGTGTGGTTGGCACCAAAGATCTCGATCTTGGTCTCATCAGACCAGAGAACCTTGAACCAGTCTGTCTCAGAGTCCTCCAAGTGATCATGAGCAAACTGTAGACGAGCCTTGACATGACGCTTTGAAAGTAAAGGTACCTTACGGGCTCGTCTGGAACGGAGACCATTGCGGTGGATTACATTACTGATGGTATTGACAGAAACCAATGTCCCCACTGCCATGAGATCTTCCCGGAGCTCCTTCCTTGTTGTCCTTGGGTTAGCCTTGACTCTTCGGACAAGCCTGGCCTCGGCACGGGTGGAAACTTTCAAAGGCTGTCCAGGCCGTGGAAGACTAACAGTAGTTCCATAAGCCTTCCACTTCCGGATGATGCTTCCAACAGTGGAAACAGGTAGGCCCAACTCCTTGGAAAGGGTTTTGTACCCCTTGCAAGCCTTGTGACCCTCCACGATCTTGTCTCTGATGGCCTTGGAATGCTCCTTTGTCTTTCCCATGTTGACCAAGTATGAGTGCTGTTCAGAAGTTTGGGGAGGGTCTTAATTAGTCAGAAAAGGCTGGAAAAAGAGATAATTAATCCAAACATGTGAAGCTCATTGTTCTTTGTGCCTGAAATTCTTCTTAATACTTTAGGGAAACCAAACAGAATTCTTGTGGTTTGAGGGGTTGAATAATAAATGACCCTCTGAATAAACGTTTCACAATTTAAAAAAAAAAAATAAAAAAAGAAATAACATTCTTTTTTGCTGCAGTGCATTTCACACTTCCAGGCTGATCTACAGTCCAAATGTCACAATGCCAAGTTAATTCCGAACGTGTAAACCTGCTAAATCTGCAGGGGGTTGAATACTACTTGTAGGCACTGTACTAGAATAGAACTGAGACTGAGAAGGTGAAGGACCTTGTCTGATCACATGACCGGTGACCTGGCAGGTCCTGTTATTCAGTTGCTGCAGCCTCCGTGCAGATCCCAGCATCTGCTCTCCTGCTCTACACTGATCAGGAACTGCAAGATGAGGTAATGTATAGTGTGTGTAAGGAAATGTGCCTGTTGTAGAGCTGTGTGTGTATATGTGCATGTAGTCTGTCTGTCTCTTTCCTTGTCTGTCTCTCTCTCTTTCCTGTCTCTTTCCCTGTATTTGTTTGTCTGTCTTTGTCTGTCTGTCTTTCCCTGGCTGGCTGTCTCTGTCTGTCTTTTTCCCTGGCTGGCTGGCTGTCTCTGTCTATCTGTCTTTTTCCCTGGCTGGCTGTCTCTGTCTGTCTCTTTCCCTGGCTGGCTGTCTATGTCTGTCTGTGTCTTTCCCTGTCTCCCTGTCTCTCCACCGATATCATATTACCTCACACAAGCCTCTTATACTAACAATGTCCTTCGTTGCCTATAGCAACCAATCACAGCTCTTATAAATGACCTGTGGCTCCCAGCCCCAATGACTTTAATGTAAGGAGGTTTTTTAGTGAATAACTGTAAAGCGTGGGGTTAAATTTTCCCCTCCAAACATAGGTAATGACATTCCCTGAGTTACCTGAGGCGTCTGTGCAAAATATCATGATTGTAAATGTGACGGTGTGGATTCCTTTAGTGGACGTACACACACAAACACACACACACACACACAAACACATATACACACACATACATACACACACTCAGCTTTATATATTAGATATACGCATATAGCTGACGATTCTGGGGCTCGTCACTTCGATGACCCGAAAAGCGGTGCATGTAGTGTTTTTAGTGCTGTCAAAATGATGACTAGTGGTTAATGTTTGGTGAGGACTGTTTGCAGAATTGGAGATTCCAAGAGTGATGGTGGACTGTGGAAGGTTCGAGGAAGGATCTCAGCTCACCCGGTAAATGCATTAGCGGTGTCCTTTCTCTGGAGGACGGTGCAGGGAGGTCAGCTCCGTGTAGAAAAAAGTTGTTTCCAGCATCACATCCAAGAAATAAGGTTCAGCACAGTAAAAGAGATGTCCGGCACCACCAAATCACATATAGAACTCCACAATATATGGAAATAGCCCGACCATATAGAAAATATTCCAACCTCTCACCGTAAGGTCACATAAGGCTGGTGCTCAACAAAGGAGATAAGAAATAAGGTTAAAAAACAATTTTATTCCATAACTTGTGCAAATCTAGCAGGACATGTCTAAGGGCGGCTTTGCACACTACGACATCGCAGGTGCGATGTTGGTGGGGTCAAATCGAAAGTGACGCACATCCGGCGTCACTTGCGATGTCGTAGTGTGTAAATGCTAGATGATACGATGAACGAGCGCAAAAACGTTGTTATCATATCATCGTTGCATTCACCGACATTTCCATAATGCCGGTGCCGCGACAGGTACGATGTTGTTCCTCGGCAGCACACATCGCTGTGTATGAAGCCGCAGGAACGAGGAACATCTCCTTACCTGCCGCCGGTGGCTATGCGGAAGGACGGAGGTGGGCGGGATGTTTACATCCTGCTCATCTCCGCTCATCCGCCGCTATTGGCCGCCTGCCGTGTGACGTCGCTATGACGCCGCACGACCCGCCCCCTTCGGAAGGAGGCGGTTCGCCGGCCAGAGCGACGGTCGCAGTGCAAGTGAGTGCATGTGAAGCTGGCGTAGCGATAATTTTCGCTACGCCAGCTATCACACGATATCGTACCTGCTACGAGGGCGGGGACTATCGCGTGCGACATCGCAGCATCGGCTTGCGATGTCGCAACGTGCAAAGCCCGCCTAAGACTAAGAACCTCTTTTAGGTTTGGAACGTGTAAGCCATTGTTTTAGACTTCGTGGATGTCCATCCAACCTAGTGTTGGTTTTAACCTTATGAAACAAAATTCGTTTTTAACCTTATTTCTTGGACATGATGCTAGAAACAAACTTTTTTCTATTGCCAAAGGTGCGAGGGGTAGTGGAGGCGGAGTCTGAATGGGGCCCGAAATTTGTGGCAGTGTGGGGCCCTGAAATTCCTGGTGGCAGCCCTGGGCAGGACGTACTAGCAACATACAGGGTGCGGCCCGGCTGAGGGAGTTCTGCCCACATGTCTGCCAAAGAGGAGCGTCCTCTGTAATGGTGATGGCATTGTTACAGGACACGCTGGAGTCCAGTAGCTGAAGAATGGAGACAGATCGGTGACCTGTTCTGTGGACGTGCCTGCCGACCTGTTCATCAGCAGCAGATAATGGAGGCACACTATGTGAAGGGGGTGGGAATGTAATTTTCTATAAAGTGGTGATGAGGGTGTCTTCTATCAAAGTGTTCTGTGGCATCTGATCTATGTAGTTTCATTCCTCCATTCCCAATCCATACACTGTGTATGTATAGATTGGGAATGGAAGATTGAAACTCCATGGGTGAAACGCCCCAGCACCCTGAGCCCCACTGGCCCTCCCTCCATCTTGGATATTTCCAATGTCTGACTCCATATAGTGTGTGCCCCTCCATCAGGATATTCTGCATGTATCACGATTTATGTAGTGCATATAATGGAGGGGCACACACAGTATGCAGGCCGGGGACATCTGCCGACACCAATCCCATACACCCCATATATATTTTCACTACTACAATAAGGCCGTGTGCACACATTGAGTATTTGGTGAATTTTTTACAATTACGTAGGTAACATAAGTCACCAAATGCTGAACGTGCAGACAATGCATTACAAATAATGAGGTAAAAAACTCACCAAATACTCAATGTGTGCACATGGCCCAAGGAATCGTGCACATGTTCAGTATTAGAGTTTTTGTTACCTTAGTTATTTGTTAAGCTATGTTCACATAGGGCAGTTTTGCAGGTTTTTTTCATTGTTTTTTTTCACTGGTTTAATGCAAATACATGCTAATAATAAGCTGCAGCTTTTGCTCAGATCTTGCTGCAGAAAAAACCCGTGTGAACATAGGCTTAGGCCTTGTGCACATGTTCAGTATTGGTGAGTTTTTTACCTCAGTATCTGTAAGGCCTCGTGCACACGCTGAGAATTTGAGTATTTTACTTCAGTATTTGTTAAACTATGGTCACACATGGAGTTTTTGCTCATTTTTTTCATTATTATTTTTGGGCAATAGTCTTGTTTACAGATTAAAGTTGGACTGTTCAATACTTTAATGCTATAATACTCTGCCTTAGTGGTTTGTTTTTTAAACTGAAGGGTATATTTATTAGTTTAGTGGATGTTTTTTATGTTATAGCTTCGGCAAATATTTTTCAGAAATGATCTATTTCAGGTGTTTGACACATGACATGTCACATGACTCGTCACATGACCTGTGTTTAGGGATGGGGGGGCCCACAGCTCCTGAACAGCCCGGGGCCCTGGTTACCCTTAATCAGCTCCTGGGCATGGGATCTTCTAAGCAGCTGTCTAGTACTCTGAAAATGAAAATAGTGGAGGTCCACAAAGCAGGAGATAGCATACTGTTTTCGACTTGTCCCTTCCTCAGTTCGAAATATAATTAAGAAATGTCAGTTAATAGAAGCAGTTGAGGTCAAAATAAGGTCTGGAAGACCAAGTAAAATTTTTATCGGAGCTGCTTATATGATTGCTAGAGACACAAATCAGAACCCCGGTTTGACTGCAAAAGTTCTTCAGGAAGGTTTAGCAGACTCTAAAGTTGTGGTACATTGTTCTACTTTTCAGAGACACCTGGACAAATATGGCATTCATGGAAGATTCATCAGAAGAAATGCTCTCCTACCTCTTCACCATAAAATTCAATGTTAAAAGTATACAAAAGAACATGTAAACAAGCCTGATGATTTTTGGAAACAAGTCCTGCAAACTGATGAGGTTAAAATAGAACTCTTTAGCCACAACGATCAAAGGTATGTGTGGAGAAAAAAGGGCACAGAATTTCAGGAAAAGAATATCTCGCCAACCATTAAACATGGCGGTGGATCATGCTTTGAAGTTGTGTTGCAGCTAATGGCACAGGGAACATTTCAGGAGTAAAGGAAAGAGGATGGATTCAATGAAATTTCAACAAACTTTTGATGCAAATATAACACCATCTGTAAAAAAAAAAACAAAGTTGAAAAGAGGATGGCTTTTATTAATGGATAATGATTCTAAACACATGACAAAATCCACAATAGATGACTTCAAAAGGTGCAAGCTGAAGATTTTTTAATGGCCCTCACAGTCCCCTGATATGAACATACTGTAATTGAAAATCTGTGGCTAGACCTCAAATGAGCATTGCATGCAAGATGAGCCAAGAATCTTACAGAAGTGGAAGACTTTTCCAAGGAAGAATGGCTGAAAATCCCTCCAAGAATAATTGAAAGACTCTTGGCTGACTACAAAACGTGTTTACAAGCTGTAATACTTGCCAAAGGGGTTCAACTGGGCAGCATCGGACTGGCTTACGTAGAAAATGCCAGTAATGCCAGGCCTGGATTCAGGTACCTGCACTGCACTCCGGAGCTCTCACCTGAGCTCCGGCGTGCAGCCTAGACTGTACTGCAAGCGCCGAGTGATTGATTCCCCGGCGTTTGCGGTTCAGTTGATGACAGCTGCAGACAGGCCAGGTGAGAGCATCGGAGATCAGCCTGGCCTGTCTGCAGCTAACATGAACTGAACAGCAAGCGCCAGGGAATCAATCACTCGGCGCTCGCGGTACAGTCTAGGCTGCACGCCTGAGCTCAGGTGAGAGCTCCGGAGTGCAGTGCAAGTACCTGAATCCAGGCCTGGCATTACTGGAGTTTCCTCCGGTAGCCAGTCCGCCGCTGCTACTGGGTACTAATTGTGAAGGGTGCCCAGACTTTTGCATCAGCCCATTTTCCTTTTTTTCTAATTTAAAAATGTAAAAAATAATATTTTTTTTGTCTCAAAGTCATCTTTAATATTATGCCTTTTAGAGATCATTTCATCTTCAAGTTGGTTAACTGTTCACAATAACAGTAATTTTGACCAGGGGTGCCGAAACTTTTTCATGCCATTGTATTTATTAGAAAATTTAAATGGATTGTTAAAATTGGAAAGCATTGCTGCTTTCGTCTACAAACAGTGCCACACCTGTCTACAGGTAGTGAAGCATTGCAGCTCAGATCCATTCTGTTCATTAGCACTAAACGGTAATACTAGAGATACCCCATGGATAAGTGGGGCTATGTTTTCTGGAAGCAGATATGTTTTTCTACTCCTTAGAATGAATTTCACGGCTTATGATTACTGATGAGTTGCAGTCCACATGAGGTTCTTAGCTTAAATGTTATGGAATTACTAGTGAAACATGTAGGAGCTGCTCAGTGTAAGCTGTTGGAGAACAAGGGGCCTGTAGGTTTGACATAGGGTCTCAGAATTGTCCTTGCTCGCCTCTCCCATTTCAATGTAAAAATTACATTGTATATCAGTTAAGAATTTTATTTTAATGTAAATAATTTGGAAATTATTTGCAAATTTGAAAAAAGTGTTAGGACTTGTCAAAGTTACATTGATACAAAGAGAAATCGAGAGTAGTCACCTGGAAGAAAAGTGGGAAATAAATTAACCTTCTTTTTCAGATGCTGAAGTGTTTTTCCTACTGGGAACACTGAACCTATTCTTCAGAGTCAAGGTAATGCATGCAGACTGATTCTGTTTTACTCCCCCCTCTTTTCCAGTTTTCCGGCAAAGTACAGTCTCACATGTGACAGATTTGGGAGACCCCCTCTTGTCCAGAGGAGGGACAGAGGGAACCCAGGGTGTGTCTGTGCTACAATGTTACAGATGATGTCAGTATTTGCATCCTCTGGCTGGAGTTGCAATGCACTCTGACTATCCAGATCTCCCTCCCTTTTCCACTCTCTTTTTCTCCTCCTCCCTTCTTTCTTTTGCCTTCCTAAATGGATGGGGCTTCTCCTGGATAGGCACAGTTTTCAAGGGTCCAAAAAGACTATCAAAGCTGCTGTAAGTTTCTCCCCCAGCTCTCCACAGTGTGCCTCTCCTGATCTGTCAATCTGCACACTGCAACAGGAGGAGAACAGATTGTTAAACGCCTGGCTGGCTGGAGAAAATCCTGCAAGATCCTTCTCTCGCTTTCTCACTCTGTGATTCTGTAAATGTCCTTCAAACTGATCAAAAAAGAGAACATCTAAAGAAGAATAAAGCCAATCGAGATCTTCATTTACTGGATACTGAATCTGTCTGCTTCTCCTAGCCTAGGATACTATACAAACTCTTCTGCAAACTTTGTCCGATGGATTTTCTGCACATTTATGGGATTGTGTCTTGCTTTTTGACATCTTTCTGCTGGCTAACTGTGGACTCATTAATTTCCAAAGGTAGGATATTAACATTTTTGCATTTAAATTTTTATTTGGCCTAAATCAACAAAAAGTTATGGCCATACTTTTTATTTTAGATTTATCAAATCCCACTAGATTTCTTTGCAAGTGGGTAAATGCAAAGTAAGAACACCTTATACTATGCTAACCGGCTTCAGAAGAAATCAGGATGGCTAAGCTGAACTTACTGAGTATGAAGTGAAACACTTTATTTACTTTGTTAAACACTTCTTTACTTTGTTAAAATTTGACTTCTTCTGTTATTTCTTTTTCTAATCATTTCTATTTATTTTCAATGGCTGTGTGTATAAATCGGTCTATTTAAGTGGTTGCTTGCTACCACTCTTCACTTATAATATGAGTGTAACCTTAGATCCATAGGAAAGCCATGACATTGAATATCCAATTCACTTTTTTTTGTCCTTGTAAATTATTACATAGGTGTGTTTGTTTTGACAGGTGTCAATAAACTTACTCCATGTTGATGGGTCTGCAAGTCAAGGCTTTGCTCATTCCCCCCTGGCGGGGAAAGCGTAATAAGAGTATGCAGCTGGGAAAGCTGTAAAATGTTTCTTAGAATACAGGCGAAGGTCAATATTTAACAGGGGTGTTCAGTTTTTTTGGGAATGTGTTGCAGCGTAGAACCCTTGTTCTAGTTTACAAGGCCCAGTAAGTTTCCAACAAACAAGAGCAACATGTTCCTTCAAACTATGTCAAAGCGAATGCCTTTGGTGCCGAGATTGGACTATAGTTAGAAAATGTGTGGTCCACATGTCAACGAAAGAGAAAGATATGATCGTGAGAACTGACGACTTCTAAAACATAATTTCATCTCTAAATACTAACGAAATTCTTATTTCCTCCCAATAGAACACCTCTCCGGGAAGCTAAATGAATATGGTATGGTTGTCCCATTCAGTACAGATCATCTAGGACATTATATTTCCCACGTGGTGTCAGCAGCAGGAAGTAGGATGACCTTAAAGCACCCTGGGCAGAGGTTTGCCCGAAGTATTCCTGATCCAATAACTCAGTCAGATGATAGGTGCTTGTACTTCAATGTCACAGTCTTTGGCAAGCAGCTACATCTGCGTTTGAAGCCCAATAGAAAGCTAGTTTCCCATCAGGCTACTATTGAGTGGCAGGAGGATTACCAGGAGATTTTTCATGACTCAGTACGTGCCGATTGTGTATATACAGGAGATATCACCGATATGCCTGGTACTACGGTGGCCATCAGCAACTGTGATGGACTGGTAAGTCAACTATTATTATGATTTTGTGTTCCACAACATTTTCTATACATTTCTGGAATATGAAATTAAGGTACTGACAAAAAAACCTGAAAATCTGATAGACCCAAAAATGTTAAAGGCCCTACTAACTAGAACAACAGGTTTGGAAAAAAAAAAACAACAGGTAGGTACTGTGTGTATTTCTCCCTACAAATATTTTTAGACCTCTTTCAGAATACAAATGAACATGTGTTTCAGCATTAACCTAATCTTCTTAAACTTTTTCTATATTTTTAACTTTTCACCAGCAAGTGGATGACAAAAATAAAAGTAAACTTCTTTGATGGATAATTCTAGAATATCATACTACACTAAACAAGTCGAGGGACATAATATGCCTTAGCAGCTAGCTAAGCTTTAACTGCTGTCAGCTCATCTCATGCCAGAAATACATTGGCTTGTTATTTGTATCTTTGGAAGAGTTATGGGGGCTTGCTTGACAAGTCCTATGTATATAACATTCCTGAATTTTCAAGTGCATTTCTGAAAATAGAACACAACTACACAGAGCTACATTCTTCATAGTAGAAGAAAAATGAACATGCAAAAATTTGTATTGTACTTCCACCTGTTTGCCTGGTGGGTATGTCTGAATTTCACATATTGTTCTTAGAAGTTAAATTCTAATCATACGAAGTCTTCAGGAATCTGGGAAGATATGAGGATTTGGGATTCTATTCCAATATTGTTTTCCATATTTACTTACAAGTGCGGTGAATTCATGGGCTGATATTTAGCATGGCTACATTATGTAAATTAGCCATGTGTTGTGTTCTGTTTGAGCAAGGTCTAGAGTTAATGAGAATTTGGACCAGACTCAATTAGCCACATCTCAAAATGCACAGATTTTGTTAATAAACATTAAATAGTCTATAAACTGTATGGTTCACCAAACAACCCACTGTACCAAGCTACCACGTTTTGGCATTCAATTGAAGAGTATGACCAATGGAGCATATGACACCAATTTGCGGATCTTAACTTTTTTTTCTTCATCTTTTGCACCAGGTTGTTGCCAGGCAGTATTATTAGATGATATTATTAGTGATGAGTCAGTGTGCTTGCCACTGCTCATTACTCGATCGAGCATCAGGGTTTTTAGGCGCAAAGCAAGTACCTAATATGATGGAAGTCAATAGGAAACTCGAGCCTTTTTAAACGCCGATGCTTGATCAAGTAACAAGCACGGATGCTCGTCACTTGATATTACGTTCCCACTTCTCAGCCATCTACATTAAGAATAATGAGAAAATAATTCATAACGTTTTGTTTCGTATTCATGCCAGTTAGACAGTTTGTGAGTTTTTCAATAAATATATTTAATAAAAGTGGTATAGGCCATCCAAGTCTATTGGAAGACTGTATAGAGAAAAATCTGACTCATAAAGAAAAGGCCAGTGTTCTGAATATGTTATTACTGCTGCCGTTGTCACTTACATACTGTGCAGAGATTGAGTTTTAGGGTTAAGTTGCTGTTTCTTGTAATGTCAACTGGTATCTTAACCGTTGCTCCAGGGGGTGAGCATGTATTCTCAATGAATCTGACCCAGCTTGCAGACCTGCCTAGTGATGACCTCTGACGGTAGCATGTACAAGCCCTTAACAAGAAGTTAGGATTTTTAATTAACCTGCTGAACCCCTTATAAATTGACAACGTGATTAAAGAGAAGATTAGCCAAATTCCAATTGTCAGAGTATAAAAAGACCAGTCTATCTTAAGGCTACTTCACATGCTGCGACATCACTAGCGATCTCATTAGCGATGTGAAATTCTAGATCGCAAGTGCGATCTGTCGAGATCGCACATGCATAAAATGACCTATGTGCGTTCTCAAAAGATCGCACTTGCTATCTAGAATTTCACATCGCTAATGAGATAGCTAGCGATGTCGCAGCATGTAAAGTAGCCTTTACAGTTTCCCGTTATGAGCACACGTAGTAAATAATGAAAAATAAGGTCTTATTTAAAACTACTACGCCTGACCCGCCCGATTCTTGTTCTGACTAGAGGTCCAGCTGCGCAGTCCCTAAAGGCCCCTGCGCAAACTGAGGCAACCCTAAGTGGATGACCACTCAGAACTTTGCTTCCTAAGCGGCCATCGAGGGTTCCACGTACCTCCTAAAGCATCCATGGAAAGGTGCAGAGTAAAATAAGGAAAAGTTATAATCTGCCAGGAGAAACACAATACAAACAGCCTGTAGTTCCAAGCAGGGTCCACTTCAGAAATACCACCAGCAGGAAATTAAATCCCAGGGAGGTTTTAAATAGTTACTCTTTCTGGGTGATAGGGCAGACTAAATTATATCATAGGAAACACTTGTTGGCAGAAAGGCAATGAACACATAAAGTGTCCACGCGGAGACAAAGTATTCAGGACCAGGGCAGCAACTGAACCTTACTGTGGCTCAGTGGAAGGGGAAATGGACCACAGGACAGGAGGCTGCCATATCAAATCCCAGGCATGACACCCATGCTTCACACTGTATGTTCTTCATGAAAAATATGAAACACTGACAATATGCTGTCAGAATACCTGCCTAAATTCAACTTAGTTGTGCTTTTGTTGTTCTTAGCTTTTATTGAAATGATGATTAAGGGATGATATTATGAAATGCATAGGATGTAGTGAAGTCTGCACTGTATGTTAACTGTGCACATGGGTTTCCAACAAAATATTGAGCCAAAGAAAAAGGATTGTCGACCTTCTTCTGCCAATATAGAATCTATTTATTGTATGTAAAGTAATTGAACTTACAGATATAGTTAATTTATATTTGCACTAATTCTTCTATCTCAAATCTATTCACCCAATGCCAGAACTTCCATATTTTTTCTGATACCAGCGGCGTGCTGCCCATTCTCTCTGCTGGAATGTGACTAGTGATGTGCTTATGTGGACTTGGGTGTCTGGCTCAGTTTATTAGCTAAGCCTGCCTTCTCTGTCTCTGCATCAACTGCGATGGAAAAAAGAACTGGCTTTGCTAATCAACTGCTCCATACAGCCAGCCACTTCAAGCATCTCATTAGTCATGTTCTGATAGTAAGTGGTTGGTGGATAGGAAGACTCTGCTTATTTTGGAATAAATGTAAAAGTGCAGGTTCTGGCACCAGGAAGGCATGAATTCCAATGATCAGCACAGAGTTTATTACCTATTAAAGTGTACTAGTAAGGTTAATTTATTTTTACATTAGAAATACAATAGAACGATGAGTTTCTCGTTAGACACCCTCTATAATATGGCACATAGACTGGCATGCAGGAAAACCTTAAAATCTTGAATTAGAAAAAGTGCTTTGGCTAATGTTCATATGTCTGGGTACAAAACATTTTGAAAAGTTTGGAAACTCTTCTGAATTTTCTGGATTTACACATGAAATTTTTACTGTCGTGTATGGAGACAACGCAGCAATAACTTGGAGGAAATAAACATTGGATAAGTCAGGCTTTTATCTATTAAAAGCAGAACCTCTTATTCATTTGAAAGTGTCCTGGTGAAAAGCTCGTAGGTTGATTCCGGGGGTCATCCAGGGCCAGACATGCTGTTGGCAGCTACTGACTGATGTTTCTGGTACATAAGCATTTAGGGATTTCTTTTAATTTTGTACCATTTCTTTCACACCTATTACAAGATGTATATTTAGGTGTGAAAATAATTATAGATTTTCCACAGACCAATATTGTTAGTAAAATTGTTCCAACTGACGAGCACAGGGACTTTCAAAATGGCCCTGTTAGATGAACCCAAAACATTCTCTCTGACCTCTACCCATTCCATAATCGCTTAAATAAATTTGCACTTGGGTCTAGGAAATTTAAAAGTGATCATACTCGTTAGATAACAGTGAACAACCACTGAATGATCGTCTGGAGAATGATCATAATGCAGATGTAGTCGAACACATATTCATATTTGTTGATACTGGGCCATAGATTGTTGGACGAAAAAATAAAGGACAACTAAGGGCACATTCAGACTTCAGTTTTTCTTGTGCAAGACTAAGGGCACATTCAGACTTCAGTTTTTCTTGTGCAAGTGCTTTCCGTTTTTTTTTTCACGAATTGCATATTTATCAATAATAGCTTATAGACTATTTGATAGGAAAATCTTTAGAAACATCCAACTGATGTTTAAAGGCCCCGCCACACACAACGAGATCGCTAACGAGATCGCTAACGAGATCGTTGCTACGTCACCGTTTCTGTGACGCAGCAGCGATCTCGTTATGTGTGACACCTACCAGCGATCAGGCCCCTGCTGTGAGATCATTAGTCATTGCTGAATGGTTGGGACCATTTTCTTCAAAGGCAATGTCCTGCTGGGCAGGACACATCGCTGTGTTTGACACCTACCAATGACCTCCTTACACAGTCCCAACGCCCGCTGAGATCGTTATACAGGTCGCTGATCATTACTGCATTGTTGGTAAGATCTGACTGTGTGACATCTCACCAGCGACCTTCCAGCGACTTACCAGCGATCCTTATCAGGTCACATTATTTTCGGGATCGCTGGTAAGTCGTTAAATGTGACGGGGGCTAAAGTCTTTGACAAAAAACTCAATCTAACACCTTAATTTATGATTCACTACATGGACAAACTTCACACCTCCACCAGACTGACTCCAGGTCAGTAAAGCTGGGTTCACACTAAGCGACAGCGACAACGACGTCGCTGTTACGTCACCATTTTCGGTGACGTAACAGCGACCTTGTAAGTCGCTGTTATGATCGCTGCTTAGCTGTCAAACACAGCAGAAGCAGCGATCATAACGTCGCTACATGTGCAGAGAGCAGGGAGCCGCGCTTAGCGCTGGCTCCTTGCTCTCCTAGGTACAGTACACATCGGGTTAATTAACCCGATGTGTGCTGCAGCTACATGTCACAGTGCAGAGAGCAGGGAGCCGCGCTTAGTGCTGGCTCCTTGCTCTCCTAGGTACAGTACACATCGGGTTAATTAACTCGATGTGTGCTGCAGCTACATGTCACAGTGCAGAGAGCAGGGAGCCGCGCTTAGCGCTGGCTCCTTGCTCTCCTAGGTACAGTACACATCGGGTTAATTAACCCGATGTGTGCTGCAGCTACATGTCACAGTGCAGAGAGCAGGGAGCCGCGCTTAGCGCTGGCTCCTTGCTCTCCTAGGTACAGTACACATCGGGTTAATTAACCCGATGTGTACTGCAGCTACATGTCACAGTGCAGAGAGCAGGGAGCCGCGCACACTGCTTAGCGCTGGCTCCTTGCTCTCCTAGCTACAGTACACATAGGGTTAATTACCTGATGTGTACTGCAGCCACATGTGCACATAGCAGGAGCCGGCACTGGCAGCAAGAGCGGAGGCTGGTAACGAAGGTAAATATCGGGTAACCAGGGAAAGGTCTTCCCTTGGTTACCCGATGTTTACGCTGGTTACAGCTTACCGCAGCTGCCAGACGCCGGCTCCTGCTCCCTGCTCACTTCATTTCGTCGCTCTCTCGCTGTCACACACAGCGATGTGTGTGTCACAGCGGGAGAGTGACGACCAAAAAATGAAGCTGGACATTCAGCAACGACCGGCGACCTCACAGCAGGGGCCAGGTCGTTGCTGGATGTCACACACAGCGACAGCGACGGGACGTCGCTGCAACGTCACAGAAAATGGTGACGTAGCAGCGACGTCGTTGTCGTTGTCGCTGTGTGTGACACCAGCTTAAAACTTCACTTCTACCACATCTCCATTTGTAACGAAAATCTTAATTTGATTTCCTTGGTTTATCTTTAGGAGGCATCACTTCCATCTTTCTCATGCACAATTGTCCTGTTGTAACATCTTTTATATATTGTGCGTGTGTCTCAGTAATTCATTTGTAAACCTGCCTGACGAAGGAGCCTTTGTGCTCCGAGAAAAACTGGTGAAACTCTGACCAGTCTCTGATGGTAAAAACTGACTCAATTGACACGCCTAACTCCAGGGTCGGAGGTACTCGGAACCGGGCCAGACTAGTCCAGGGATGGCAGCGTGGTGGGGTTCAGCTTTGTGATCCTGGTGGTATCTTATAAATAAAGGGGATGATGATTATATTTACAGTGGAATAAAGTTTGTGACGCCACCTGTGGTTTTGCGGCTATGTGGGCCGTCGCTGTGCTATGTGTTTCCCGGAGCAGGTGGTAATGGCGCAGCTGAAGTATTATTGCTCCCCACAGGTGAAGCGGGACCCCTGGACCTTTGGAAAAGGATCGAGATTTCACACTCAGGGAGACAGCTTACCACACAAGTCTTGATATCGGTCTCTTCAAGGCCACTGAGATGTGGCTCACCATTTTCAGGCAAACACAATCTGTAGTGAGAGCAGGACCTTGGATAGCAATAACTGTCACACACACCAGGTCTTTCTTTCTGTACCTTTACTGATATTAGCAGGGTTATCTCCAGGGTACAGTCCGGGTGGTCAGGTGGCAGTTGGGATTTCCATATCTGTGAGTTATGAGGCCTCCTTATTGCTGTGTGTCTGTTTAAGTCCTGGGCTGTTTCAAACCTGGCCCTGAACTCTCCTGTGTCTCTCACTTGTATAGCAGGCGTAATGAACTGTTCTGCTGGGCACCACTAACTCTGCTGCGGTCCCTAGCTCTGTTGATGGCGGTGCTACAAGTGCTTCTGTGCTGGGAGACTGAAGTCCCCGTCGCCTTCCGGTCTTTTCTGCTGGGCCTGACTGAACCCATGCAGACTCGGTCTCCGGTGTCGGGGTTGCTTCTTCTGGGGTGTACCGAACTGGTCACTTCACCCCTTCTCTGTCTCGCCTTGCCTCCGACCCTCACTCAGGATCCCTCACACTGCTAGGCTTTTTCCCCTGGTACTCGACCAACACAGCACCGTTTTCAGGTTGCTTCCTCTGTCAGTCATGCACTGGACCCGACCGGTTTCAACTGCCTTTCTCAGCCCCCAGCATTTGAATTTCTAGGAGACTTTAACTGACATCAGCCAGTATGCCTGACGTCAGTTAAGTAGAGCTCCCCCTTCAGGCCTGGGGTAGAAAGTGTTGTATGTGAGTACTTCCAATGTGGAAATTCCTTACTGCACCAACCAGATATTACTGTGGCTACATAACCGCAGGGTGCCACACAATCACCAACTCTGATGGCACACTGATGTTTGAATCACCCCTTACTCAAATTTAGACAATAATAATCTATAATTAATAGTGGTGTATACTGATTAAAGAGGGCCCATGGGCAAGAACAGTACATGGGACAACTGACAGACTCAGACAGTATATGGCCCCCGTGTCAAAAAAGTACATGGGCCCAGAATAGGACACAGACAGTAGATGTTCCCTGCAACTGAATAGTACATGAGTCCTGGGGTGGACTCAGACAGTAGAGGGCCTCTGTGGCAGAACAATACATGGGCCTGAGAGTGGAGACAGACAGAAGAGGGGTCCTGTGGCAGAAGAGTACATGGACCCAGGAGAGGACACAGACAATAGAGAGCCACTGTGGCAGAACAGAACGTAGGCCCAGGAGAGGACACAGACAGTAGAGGGCCTCTGTGGCAGACGTGTACATGGGCCCAGGGTGGACTCTGACAGTAGAGGGATCCTGTGCAAGAACAATACATGAGTTCAGGGGTGGACTCAGACAGTAGAGGGCCCCTGTAGCAGAACAGTACATGGGCCGGGGATGGACTCTGACAGTAGAGGGCCCCTGTGGCAGAACAGTATATGGGCCCAGGAGAGGACACAAAAAGTAGAGGGCCCCTGTGGCAGAACAGTACATGAGCATAGAAGATAACACAGACAGTAAAGGGCCCCTGTGGCTCAACAGTACATAGGCAAAGAGGTGGACTCAGTCTGTAGAGGGTCCCTGTAACAGAAGAATATATAAACCCCTTTCAGTTCAACAGCTTATCATAATTCACATTTACACCTGCTTTGGAGGAGCTAGTGGGCCCTTGTGTCCGCCCCTGGTGATGAATGACAAATATTTATTATTTGAAGAGTTCTTTTTGATCAACTAAAATCTAATGTCTATGCGCACCTCTAAGCTGGTCACACAATAGATTGGAGAATTGTTGAATAACTGTCATTTGATTGACAACTATCTCACTCCACTCCCCTATGCAAAGGAGTGCTGTTTTTTATTTTAGATTCACTGCAAGAATCAACAGGCTGTGGCTTATCTCCCAGATAATCAAATGGATTGGGCCAGTGAATTTTAACTGCCCAATTCTTATGTGCCCTGACATAATCTTCAGGGAAACATTCGGGCTTTCCCTCACACACACTGAATGTTTGGCCTATTTCTGAGAATTGGAATGACTTGTATCTACACAATATGGGGGTCTTATGTTACACCCCTGGGCATTATCTTAGGTTTAAATCATCGAAGCAGTCAAACATCACAGAAGGTTCAACTAAATAAATATACACATAATGTTTTAAATTTTGATTGTACACAGTTGGAAAAACTTTATAATGCATCCATCCTACTATTAGGGCATAAAAGCAGTTTGATCATGGTCGGGGGTATTTTTAAAATCCTGAACTGTGTCGTTGACCAATATACTAAATAAGTAGTCTAAAGGGTTGTTTCCTTTTATCTATAGTAGTATAACGTTACTGCCATGCATAAGGCTAGTGACTAAGCGGTTAATAGTTTGTCACGTCTAGTGTGAAAGAACTTAACTGGTCAGTACAGTCCTGACCTCAACACTAAAGACTTTTGGGATTAATTGGAATCTTGACTGGGAGCCAAGTTTTATCACATAACATCAGGCCCAGACCATCAATAAAACTCTTGTTGGTGAATGGCCACTAATTCTGGCAGGCAAGTTAAAAAAAATCTAGTGAAAAGTGTTCCTGAGTAATCAAAAGCCGTTATAGTAGCATAGGGGCACCAAATTTATATGTATGCCCATATAATTGCATTGAGATATTAACAATTATTGGATACAATGGATATAATGGTGAATGCATACAATATGTGTCCGTCGTTGGAGCCCTATGCTGTCATGTTTTGGTAAGGCACTGTGCAAAAACCCCTAAGTTTGTCATCACCCCCCCCTGATTATAAAAAGCCATAATACATCTATGCGTATTATTCTACTGGTATTCAGTATAGATTTGTTTTAGGTACATGGCAGGAAGAGTTGATTTTTTTTCAATTGCTATTGCAGACATCGAAAACTAATTGGAATTTGACTGGGTCTAAGGTTGAGGTTTAATAGCAGTACATTTCGAATGTTTGATAATGAATGTTTGATATATATACAATTTTTTTTAAGAAATATAATTGCAATTATTAACAATACAATGATTATGTTTATGGGAAATAGTGCATTTATTAAACCAATCAAATTGACAGAGACTCTGTTATCCAGTTGGATTCAACAGAAAGTGAGTGTCACGATTCCTATATGCAGAACATTCTGAATTGTTCTGTCATGCTCTCCTGCAGAGCTGATACAGTATATGTTGCTTATGTTGCAGAGTGTCTTGCAGGTTGAATGCTCTGCTGGTTGTTTTGCAGCCCTGCGTTTCATGCTGGTCCTGAGAGATGCTCTCGCAGATGCTTCTCGTTCCTGGTGATTGTGCTGCCTCATTAGGGAGCGTACTAGCTCAGGACACCGCCAATCGTACTTCCTGTTTACAGTTGTGCTGTTGGCTCCTGTGGTGCTGAGTGTTCAGACCTTGGTCACTTGACTCCGGACTGTTGTTTACTGTTGTTTCTGCCTGTCCTCCCCTGATTCTGTTGTTACTTCCCTGCTTCTGACCTTGGACTTCCTCCTGACCACGTCCCCTCCTGCTTCTTGTATTTTGTACGTACTCTCCTGGAACCCTGACCTTCGGCTTGTATCTTGACTTTGTCTCTGTCGTCCCCCCCGTGTACTGTCTTGACCTCCTAGTTTATGCTCTCGGCCTGACTGCCTCTCCATTTACTGCATGAAAGTAGTGTCTAGCACTACCTAGTGACAGACATCACAGTGCGGCTGTTGGCGTTCCTCAGCTCTGTAAAACTGTTAAGTTGACTACCTGTCTGTGTGTTAAGGCCGTGATACACAGTAGATGGCTGTTAGCCAAAAGATGCCACAGCTGACTGTGCAGCTGACAGCCATCTCAACTTCCTCTTCAGTACACAGGAGCGCTCAATGGGCTAAACACTCCTGTGTTCTCCAAGAGAGCGCCCGACGGGTATATCTGGTGGTGGCTTATGTCCGGGAGAACAATGCAATTGGTAATCGAAAATCAGACATGCCAGATCGACATTCACCTTGAGGTGATCTAGGACTCCCATACACATTCGACTATCAGCCAATCTTGTTGATTTTGGTGGGTTCAGCCAACATTTGCCTGATGTGTATGGGGGCAAGGAATATTCACCATCAGCTATAACATGAAGTTGATATTACCTTATTAGAATGGCACCTATGGGTGGGATATTTTATGCAGCAAGAAACAGTTTTAAGGAGGGGATTTTTCAAAGAGCCAAGATGTGGTAGTTGGATAACTGAGTCGGGTCATCCTAAATACATCAGGTCCTGTGTGGGTGTTCTCAGTATGCAGTGGTTAGTAAATATCAAAACTGGTCCAAAGAAAGAAAATCAGTGAACTATTGAAAGGGTCATTGGGAATCAGAGCTTATGTATGCTTGAAAGATGCTTAGGTAATCCGGTCCAATTGGGTTTCCTGGTCCAATCCCAGGAAAGACCTGTTGTAGATATTGCTGAGAAAGCTAATACTGGCTATTATAGACAAGTGCATATGTGATTAAATAAAAAAAGGTAAGTCAAATTGCCCATACTGATTCCCTTCCTAAATGCACCTATGATAGCCATTAGAAAATCAAAACTTGGACATAGAGGAGTGAAATGTTTGTGCGGAAGAAATATTCCAAGGAATGGTCAAGCTGATAGATCGTCTTTAGATCCTGGAATTCATGTAGATATTACGTTGACTAATACCACCAACCTTAAAGGGAGTCTGTTACCCCCAAATTAAATCTAAACTAAGTAAACCGTTATATAGGGGACTTAGTCCCTATAAAAATCATATAAGCATTATATACTTCATTGCTGTAATTCGTTTTAAAATACTAATTTTATTTCATAGGCAAATGAGAGGGGTTTGTTCTACTCATGGCGTGGCCAAGAGGTCAATGCACCTTTACCCTACCTTAGTTTACATACTGTGTGTCATGATGACTATGGGGATAGCAGGAAACTGTGTTTCCTAAGCTCACCCTCAGGCTAGGGGGCCCAGTGCTATCCCTAAAGCTGGGTTTACACACTGCAACATCGCAAACGACATCGCTGTAACGTCACCGGTTTTGTGACGTTACAGCGACCTCCCCAGCGACATTGCAGTGTGTGAAACCTATCAGCGACCTGGCCCCTGCTGTGAAGTTGTAATCGCTACAAATCGTTCAGGACCATTCCTAGGTCCTTTGTTTCCCGCTGTGCAGCATGCATCGCTAGAAAGTTTCAGTGTGTAAAGGGGACTTTACAGCGACTCCGCGGCTCTGTCTGTGTAGCGTCCTGATTAGCGGTCACCTGTGAAGGATTCACTGGTGACCGCTAATCCCCCGAGTGACTGAAGTGTCCCCCCTCTCTCATACTCACCGATTCCCGGCGCTGCACGGCGTTCACACTGCTCCAGCGGCTTTTCCTTTTTTGAAAAAGCTGGCCGCCCATTAAACAATCTCGTATTCCCTGCTTTCCCCGCCCACCGGCGCCTATGATTGGTTGCAGTGAGACACGCCCCCACGCTGAGTGACAGGTGTCACAATGCACCCAATCACAGCAGCCGGTGGGCGTGTCTATACTGTGCATTGAAATAAATAATTAAATAATTAAAAAAAACTGTGTGCGGTCCCCCCCAATTTTAAAACCAGCCAGATAAAGCCATACGGCTGCAGGCTGGTATTCTCAGGATGGGGAGCCCCACGTTATGGGGAGCCCCCCAGCCTAACAATATCAGTCAGCAGCCGCCCAGAATTGCTGCATACATTATATGCGACAGTTCTGGGACTGTACCCGGCTCTTCCCGATTTGCCCTGGTGCGTTGGCAAATCGGGGTAATAAGGAGTTAATGGCAGCCCATAGCTGCCAATAAGTCCTAGATTAATCATGTCAGGCGTCTATGAGACACCCTCCATGATTAATCTGTAAATTACAGTTAAAAAACACACACCCGAAAAATCCTTTATTAGAAATAAAAAACACTAACAAATTCCCTCATTACCAATTTATTACCCACAACAAAGCCCTCCATGTCCGGCGTAATCCACGGTCCTCCAGCGTCGCATCCAGCTCTGCTGCATGCAGGTGACAGGAGCAGCAGAAGACACAGCCGCTCCTGTCACGGCTAGGTTGAGATCGCAGGTTGGATCGCTAGAAAGTCTCAGTGTGTAATCCCAGCTTAAGTCTCCGGGATACCCTTAAAGGTGAGTATGCCTGAGTTTCCTTCCTGGCCTTGCTCTTGAGCAGCCCTGATCGGATGCCCCCTCCCTCAGGAGTGACCGGGACAGGAGTGAGAGTAAACACACAAAAATAGACAGATAGGGGAAACAAAAACTGTCACACAGCACACACAGAGATATAAGACAATAAAAGATAAGAAGGAAAAGCATATGTGATTGGCTTCCTCACAACAAGGGATGAAAGGAGCCTATCAAGCCGTCTAGCAGAAGTTAACTCCTGCTAGCTTAACTATGCCTGAGCACACAGCAGGTCGACACCCGAGTTTGCCTGTGTTGATCAGATACACCAGAAAAATTATTTGGCGGAGTGTTAGAATCTGCAATGTGAACAGAGCCAACCAATTGCTGTCAATCAGAGACAGGGGAATTGCTCAATATACAAAATTGACCATACGTAATATGGTACTAATATCGCTAGCATGCGTTCCCACCCCCATCGGTTGTGCGACACGGGCAAATCGCTGCCCGTGTCGCACAGCATCGGCCGGACCCGTCACACATACTTACCTTCCCTGCGACGTCGCTGTGACCGGCGAACCGCCTCCTTTCTAAGGGGGCGATCCGTGTGGCGTCACAGCGATGTCACTGAGTGGCCGCCCAATAGAAGCGGAGGGGCGGAGATGAGCGGGACGTAACATCCCACCCACCTCCTTCCTTCCGCATTGGGGCCAGCGGCAGGTAAGGAGAGGTTCCTCGTTCCTGCGGCGTCACACGGAGCGATGTGTGCTGCTGCAAGAGCAACAAACTACTTCGTACCTGCAGCTCCAACGATATTCGAGAATGGACCCCCATGTCACCGATGAGCGATTTTGCATGTTTTTGCGACGATGCAAAATCGCTCATAGGTGTCACACGCAACGGCATCGCTAATGCGGCCGGATGTGCGTCACAAATTCCGTGACCCCAACGACTTCGCATTAGCGATGTCGTAGCGTGTAAAGCCCCCTTTAGGCCCGGGTTTACCAACGCCCTCTTATATATAAGACGTGTTTTAATTGTATTTGCAGCGATAAAATACATATACATAGTTTTTATAGGGGCTAAGTCCCTTAGATAACTTTAATTAGTTTAATTTGTGTTGTAGGGGTAACACGCTCCTTAAAATGTGTTACAGATTAAGATCAGTGTTTCCTAAGAGCAGTAACCTTTTCAGGAGGATACTTACCTTGCTGCTGCACAAAACTTGTTCAAGAATGGTTTGAAGACCATGACAAAAAGATCAAGGTGTTGACTTGACTTCCAAAATCCACAGATTTCAGTCTGTTAAGCTTTCCCATTACATCTGTCACTGTGGGATATTCTGGGAAAACTAGTCTGATACATGAAGGCCCCACCTCTCATTTTACACGACTTTCAGACTTTCAGAGGTCTTGTGTAGTCAGTGCCCTGATGGGTCAAAACAGTTTAGGCAACACAAGGAGAAGTCATTGCACAGCATATTTTAAGCCACTGCTATGTATTCATAGCAGAAACAGCAGCACTTCTCTATGTGAGTCATCATTATATGTATGTTGTAACTTTTTATGGACTTTAACATCAAGTGCAAGTTTATTTTATTTATGACTCAGCTGAGCACAAAAGCAAAGCAATTATTTGTACAAATTCTCCATATTGTTTTGTCTAAACCCCATAAAAAGGGGTTTTTATTATTTGCCTGGGTATGTGAGTGTAGCTGACCATAATACACATTAAATTAATGTCGAATAAAGACAATAATTTGGGCAAGGCCAGCAGACTAGCTAAAATATATGGGGGCCCTCAACTCAGCCCAGACAGATAGTGCTGGAAGATAAAATAATTGGGGACACTAAATTTTAACATTCAATTCTTTTATCCCCAATGAAGATAAATTGCTACCAGAGTTGTCTGGCTGCGACTAATTACCCTATTCCCATCCCGAGTATAGCTGTATTCTTACTGTTTTTTAAAGGTTTTTGTCTATGAACAAAGATCTTAGAATAATAATAAGATTCATAATGGATGTTTTAAAAAAAAAAATAATGTTCCTGCGCTGAGATAATCTAATAAATGTTCCCCTGCTATGTACTGTGCAATGGTCGTGTGGACCGTACAGGGACAAGCTCTGATCACATCTCCTCGACAGACGAGGAAGTAAAAAAATATACAAACATTACAACATGGAATCGCAAATAATTCTTTCCTTGAGATAAAATATTTTTTTTAAAAAATAGGCAGGGAAATGTTTTACCTCACAAAAAGAATCAGCTTTGATCCTATGCTGTAATGTCTTTATACACAGGCAAAAGAATGATTTCAGGAATACAAACTCAAGTAGTCTTAATGAAAATAAACAAACCAACTTGTCAGTTTGCAAAGCAGTTCAAATCTTTATAAAATATGGATATAATAATTTGCTCCTTATTTTGAGATTCAATTTGCCAGGTCAATAAATGTGTCGAAGTCTCAAATGAACCTGCACATTTCCAGTAATGGCTAAAAATTGGATTTGTTACTGTTTGAGGTTTCCATCCAGCCTGACTATATAGTGTTTCCTATCTTTTGTGAAGTGAGCTCTAACTAGTTATACTAATTTCTTTAAGTCCATTTAACTTGACATTTTGATCCACACAAGTTCCTAGTCAAAGATGAGTAGGCTTACAAATGCTTCATTAAGAATATGGAAGCTTGAATGTAAAATAATGGAGTCTGGGGCATCTTGTGAAATAAAATGCAAGGTAGTCTAGAAACTAATGCTGCCCGCTGCAAAGTACAATTGTTTTATTTTGTTTAAGTGATATCTATGGAAAAACAACTTATTTTTTGGACTCATGAGCATATATTTCTTGCATAGGCACAATGGTACTCTAGATGGTAATATCGTTGTGATGCAGCAGTAGTTTTAATCAAATGGAAAAGAATAGATATACAGTCATATGGAAAAGTTTGGGCACCCCTATTAATGTTAACCTTTTTTCGTTATAACAATTTGGGGTTTTGCAACAGCTATTTCAGTTTCATATATCTAATAACTGATGGACTGAGTAATATTTCTGGATTGAAATGAGGTTTATTGTACTAACAGAAAAAGTGCAATCCGCATTTAAACAAAATTTGACCGGTGCAAAAGTATGGGCACCTCAACATAAAAGTGACATTAATATTTTGTAGATCCTCCTTTTGCCAAAATAACAGCCTCTAGTCGCTTCCTGTAGCTTTTAATGAGTTCCTGGATCCTGGATGAAGGTATATTTGACCATTCCTATTTACAAAACAATTCCAGTTCAGTTAAGTTTGATGGTCGCTGAGCATGGACAGCACGCTTCAAATCATCCCACAGATTTTCAATGATATTCAGGTCTGGGGACTGGGATGGCCATTCCAGAACATTGTAATTGTTCCTCTGCATGAATGCCTGAGTAGATTTGGAGCGGTGCTTTGGATCATTGTCTTGCTGAAATATCCATCCCCTGCATAACTTCAACTTCGTCACTGATTCTTGCACATTATTGTCAAGAATCTGCTGATACTGAGTTGAATCCATGCGACCCTCAACTTTAACAAGATTCCCGGTGCCGGCATTGGCCACACAGCCCCAAAGCATGATGGAACCTCCACCAAGTTTTACTGTGGGTAGCAAGTGCTTTTCTTGGAATGCCGTGTTTTTTTGCCTCCATGCATAATACCTTTTTGTATGACCAAACAACTCAATCTTTGTTTCATCAGTCCACAGGACCTTCTTCCAAAATTTAACTGGCTTGTCCAAATGTGCTTTTGCATACCTCAGGCGACTCTGTTTGTGGTGTGCTTGCAGAAACGGCTTCTTTCGCATCACTCTCCCATACAGCTTCTCCTTGTGCAACGTGCGCTGTATTGTTGACCGATGCACATTGACACCATCTGCAGCAAGATGAAGCTGCAGGTCTTTAGAGGTGGTCTGTGGATTGTCCTTGACTGTTCTCACCATTCTTCTTCTCTGCCTTTCTGATATTTTTCTTAGCTTGACACTTCTGGGCTTAACAAGAACTGTACCTGTGTTCTTCCATTTCCTTACTATGTTCCTCACAGTGGAAACTTAAATATCTGAGACAACTTTTTGTATCCTTCCCCTGAACAACTATCTTGAATAATCCTTGTTTTCAGATCATTTGAGAGCTGTTTTGAGGAGCCCATGATGCCACTCCTCATAGGAGATTCAAATAGGAGAACAACTTGCAAGTGGCCACCTTAAATACCTTTTCTCATGATTGGATACACCTGCCTATGAAGTTCAAAGCTTAATGAGGTTACAAAACCAATTTAGTGCTTTAGTAAGTCAGTAAAAAGTAGTTAGGAGTGTTCAAATCAAGAAATTGATAAGGGTGCCCATACTTTTGCACCGTCAAATTTTGTTTAAATGTGGATTGCACATTTTCTGTTAGTACAATAAACCTCATTTCAATCCAGAGATATTACTCAGTCCATCAGTTATTAGATATATGAAACCCAAATTGTTATAAAGAAAAAAGGTTAACATTAATAGGGGTGCCCAAACTTTTTCATATGACTGTAACTATGCACCCAACATCTAAGGTAGACAATGTTGTTACTTTGCAGAGTGAACCTATCTTGGCGCAATGGTTGCAGTCACAACTGGGCACTGGTGCCAAGAGGGTGAAGGGGTGGGTTTGGAGAGCTAATGAACCCATTGAGACATTTTATATTGAGATATTTGAGAAGACCATGTACATTAAAGACCTGGGGGCCAAGTTGAAATTTTTGCATTGGGTACCCATAAGCTTTATTACTTTGTCCTCTCACTATGAGCAACCTTATTAAGAAGGTAAATTTAAAGCAGGTGGAGAAAGAACATTCCATATATTTCCTATGAATGTGTAAGGTACCAAAGGGCGGTAGTTGTAAATGAGCTGGGACTGCAATATAACAATCTCTACAGTTAAGTCATTTCCCTGACTAAATGTGTGGGATGTGTTGCACTCATTTGCTGACCACCGCCTTCAGTTTCCTCCACCTTCAGAAGATCCGCACACATGAATCAGGCGACACTTGTTTTATACAAAATAACTTTACTTGACGAAATGTTATCATCCACCTGATACACGTAACAAAGGGCACATTTCTTTCTACAGTTCATTTCCAAGTTACAGTACACTTGAAGGCTTATCTTCTGTTCTTCGTAAACTGCATCTGCGCTAACTGCTCCTATCAGTTGCCAGGTTTCTCAACTCCAGATCCGCAATACCTTCAGAGTCCTTTCTTGTAGCACTATGTCTGTACTTCTCCCAAGGAATGGGTTCAAGTGCCTGATATAGGCCCCTGTACTCAACCTGGTGCCACAGACATTTCAGGGAAATCTTCCTGTAGCGAACTAGCCCAACTCTGTCTTGCTCAGAATGAAGTACCTTCACCAGCACTATCCAGCCTTCAGTCTACTGCTCCTTCAGGAAGAACCTTTTCTCTTCCTCCACTAACCCCTCCCACATAGGCTAAACCTACCTTTACCACTTGTGCCCCTGCACTATGTTTCAGACAGAGCTACCTTGTAAAACATCCTAAATTACGGTATTTTACCTTCTACATAACACAACCTACACTGCTATATCTACATAGCATTCTTATACCTAAACATTATGCAGGAAAAATTCACCTTACATTGTACTGGGTACATCACATTGTGACAGTGTGATCAGTGTCTTCAGGGGCAGGAACACGGCCACCTCCTTATATATGCAATAGGTAGTGGAGAAATGGTGTGCACTCGGTGTTGATACAAGGTACCAGTTGAACTGAGAATTATCCCATTAGTCAATAAAGAGTAAATCAACCACACTCCATTGCTGTAAATGCTTTACAGGAGAATAATTTATTTATGTAAAAAGCACAGAATCAGTGGATGATCATGTGTAAATCAAGGTGACCGTTTGGAGATAAGCATAGTGGTATTTCACTGGCGGCATCCCCTTTTTCCGGTAGGGGGTAGCAAAAAAAAAAAAAGGGGTTGCCACCGGTGATGTACCACTACTCTTATCCGCAAATGGTCACCTTTGTTCTCACATAATCATCCACTGATTCTGTACTTGTTACAAACAATAATAACTTATCCTGTTAAGCATTTTAAGCAATGGAGTGTGGTTGATTTATTTTTCATTACCTATGTATGCAGAGAGATGACTATTAATGGCAGCATTGAAGCACAAATGATGTCCAGTTTTCCCCTGTAGCTTTTATTATAGAATGTTTTACGCTTGGTTTCCGATCTAATAGCAATACATCCCATAAATCCTACCATCACATATTTGCTATTGTCATTCAGTTCACCATCTTATCTCTGAACACACATAACTTTATGATTAATCATATATAATCCAGTGCTGAGGTCACGTATCTGGAACTGGATGATGTAGACGTGACAATGATGATCCAGAAAAGACAGAAGAGGAGACAGTCCTACACCTGAAAACTGATTCATGAGAAATAACTCTTCTGCATAAAGGAATCAATATAGTTAGATGTCTCACTGACTGAGACTTCAGCCTATATAAAGCTATATTATATACCTACAGAGAAATGAATTTTCTAACGGTCATATGTTGCATTGATATTTGTGCCTGTATAGGAGGCCAATGATCATTTTTAGACTGAGTACCATTCTCTGATTATTTTTAGACTGAGTTGAGTATCATTTTCTGATTATTTTTAGACTGAGTACCATTTTCTGCCTACTGTAGCAGCCCTTTAATGTAAGGTATTTGCATTATAAGTTACCCCTAAAATATTCTGAAGACTTTTATTTTTATGATAAATAATATTCTAAAAATCATTTTAGAAGCTAGTTTTGTTAAGGATTTAATCTATTACATGAGGTTCTCAAAAAGATCCAACCTTATAGCTTTTTTGCACTCTTGGGTTTATCAAATAATTGCTGTTTTAGCATTTTGTGAAATGACAACAACAGAACTGAGATTGTGGAATAGAGCTTAACTTGATAATACATATGAGATTGTATGCACCCAAACATTTGTCTAGTGGACAGCTACAAAATCTATACAGACTAGACAATTAACATACAGAAACAGCAAAGTGTGCATGTTTATTCCAATAAGGAGCTGAGGAATAAGCTGTCATTGTTGCTAGCGATTATCTCATGGGGAACAAGGATCAGGTACACTCGCCCACAGGGGAAACGGTGAATCCCTTGGTGGGCCATTGTGCAAGAGTGTTCAAATAGGCCCCTATCAACATACAAGAGCAGTGTTTGGCACAGTATACTTGTTGCATTATATACAAGTAGAGGCAGAGGACAGAATCTCATCATTTAGCAAAATATCCATTTTATTATTACATTAAAAATAGGCTATATAAGGAAACGGAAAAGACAAAAGGCGCTAATAGGGTACTAACGTTAAAGAACGTTTATAGAGAACATCCGATGTGCTCATCTGATACAGTTGTGAAATAGTCACAACTGTTATTGAAGGCATATAAGTTATGGCTGTAGCAGGTACCACAAGGAGGCTAGTGTTAAACGATCAAATAGAAGTGGACTCCCATGCTGTCATAAGAAGGTGGTCAGCAGGACTGATTAAAATGAGATTTTATAAATAAACCAGTACTGCTGACCATCTTCTTACGACAGCATGAGAGTCCACTTCTATTTGATCCTTTGAAATTAAAAATAGGTTGAAAGAAATGACACAAAGGAGCATTATCAGACCACTCAGTGTAGGCGCCCCCCAAACCCTACCTTCTCAACACTGCACTTCCCCACCAATTATCAGCTTTTTGCTGTTGCTTATATGGAATATCTAGGACTGATATTGATGGACAATTTTAGGAATAAAAATCAATATCAGATTGGATGAGTCTCACATCGACACACCCACTGACTAGCTGTTAAGATGTCCTGAGGTGGTCAAAAATACCCAGTCTATTGAGCCAGAACAGAATTGTGTAATGGGCGTTCTCAGGCTGAAGTGAATAGTGCCTTAATTTCTGTACATAAGAACCTCCACAACACAGTATATGTTCCTGTTGTGTTCTAGCTCTGTTCACTTTCTGCCGCTATGGGACCTGGTAACAGCGTAGCAGTTGTATGATTAAAAGTGCTGTTTACTTGCGATTTTCAATCAATTTTAAACTGCTAAATTTGATGGTAAAACTACATGCAAGCATGGTCACCTTTCCATTGAAACATATGGAAAATGTGCCCATTGGGATTTGCATAGACCAAGTAATATTTGCATGTATCTCAAGACTGGCCTCATAATCAATATTATTGGTAGGTTATCGGCACTTCAGTCCACCAATGGCCAGGCATGTTGAAATACTAGCTCAATCCTTTTTTCTCTCAACAGCAAACACTGGGGGAGAGTCAGGCTTTAACCATACACCTCACATGATAATTCAATTCTGCTCCAACATGTGGCCTTTCAACTAGTGTAAAATCAATTGTCTTGCATACTTCTCCATCACTTAGTTGCGTTAACCTGACCATAACAAAGAGAGGAGAATATGAGTAGAAATGAGTGCTAGATAGGTAAAATTAGCGAGTCTTAAGTTACATTCTTACAGTTATAACATGATGTATTTTCCTTTTTTTTATGACATACTGACCAAAGTTTACATGCTAGGAGGCATACATGTATCCTAGGATGGAGCCTCATTCTCAGTATCCCCTCCATGAGTGGAGAGCTGCTATCAAACAATGGCTCTCCCATTAGGAAACCTGGCCCTGTTGGACATTCATTTCAATGTCTGATATGTCTACAGCTTCCCTTTATATATAGCTGGGGAAACATAATTATTAAGCATTTGTCTCATTACTATAAATGGGTAAAATTGCAAATTGTTTGTTAAAACAAGAAACTTTGCAATTTACTTGCTACTAAAAATCCCCGCAGTGCTGAAAAATGAGGGGGCTATAGGCCTGATTCATCAAGACCAGCGTTGTCCACACCAGTGTTGATGTGGAGATGGACTGGAGTCAGAAGCTCATGATTCAAGAAAAGGCGCACACCTCTTCACGAATCAGGTCCATCAGACGAGTGCCACATACCTCTGTGTGGGCCTCTGCACAAATCCTAATTCAGTCCCTGCACAAGTAAAATTTGTAGAGTAGCAAACTTTGTCATGAATTTCATGAGCAGCCATCGCTACGTCCTTATCCAACCAGAGCTCTGTCTACTTTGTCGGAGCTGGGCGAATACACCAAAAGTCACTAAAATTTTAGAGTAGCCTCGAGTTATACCAAAGTATTCTGTTCAAAGCTTTTTATTCCAGAATACTTCCGTAAAAGCATTAATTATGCCTTTATGGCTTATTGCCTAGATCATTGGCCATTGTAGCTTATCAGTGGTAACCAGTCACCTAGTCAAGAATGTAGAGATGAGGTTGACCAGATTTGCTGCTTGTGCCAATGTGCTTCTCCGATTTTACAGGGGCAAAACTGGCTCTGCTTGCATCAACGAAACATGCACAGTTTGAGCCAAGTGAGCAACAATGCCACTGTCAACCAATCTGAGGTGCTACTGATTGAGAATATCACACAAACCCTTTAAAAGACTTATACACATTCAGAAACTGTCAACTAATAGTTTTTCTCCCAAAACATCCATACACATACACACTCACTTAACCTGAGCATGCATGTGTTTTTAATTGAGAGTCAGGAGGCAACCAAGACCATAAGAAAGTTGTCCACTTACACTAAATAGGCACATCTAGTAGATTTTGCTTGTAATTTTGCTCTTTGATGTGATAGGTGTGTGAGTGTGACCCAAAATAGTCATATCCACCTAAGTGTCACATAACATATGAGATATATGTTACACTTGCCATTTGTTCTTAAGTAGGTTCTTTTTTTTTTACTTACTCAACTTTTATCTGTCTTCTCAGATGCTTTTCTATGCAAAGGAGAGGGGAGAGATAGATTCAGCAGGCATTCTAGTGGTATAAAAAGAAGATCACCCCTGCCACTGTAGTGTTGGGGAAAGTAATAAGGTAACATTTAATTTCTGTTTTTAACATAATGTTAACTAGTTTTTGAAAGTGCATTTTTTTTTAACATAGGTGATATGACTTATTCAATATTTGGGTTTGAGGGTTTAGAAAAACATTTTAACTAAATTTAATATAATATATAAGGAAAAACAAATTACATTTCAAATTATATTTATTTCAATTTTTGGTCATTGTTTTGTCTATCAGCAGTGGAGGCCCCACAGAGATTTCATATTATATTCATCAATGTCATAAGATAATTCAAGCTATTTTTACCACATATACAAAAATATTAAACCACATTTAGATGTAAAATAAGACACCTTTATATGATACCTTTATATATTCCATGGCTTGCTGCATTCATGTAATTTGTATGCAAATTAAGCATTAAAGAGGTTCTCCCACAATCAAAGTTCATTTTAATCAATAAATCTTGGAATAATAATAATTTCCACATACCGTATATTCTTTTGTGTCCTCCCCTGCCCAGAAGATGTGGTATGACCAGACCATGTTCGTGTATGATCAGTCATTACACAGCAGGGGCACATGTATAAGATTTAAAGATGGGTGAACCTGCAGATATTCGGGGTCGGCAGGTCCAACCGGATTTTTAAAAGAAAACCCGGCTCTAGACCGGATATAATCCTGAAAATCCGCCCAGATGCTGATCCCCATATAAGTTTATTGGGACCCAAATATTGTGCTTATAACGGTGGTAAAAAGAGCTAGGGGGATTAGAGCAGGAGCGTTATACTTACCGAGTCTCCCACAAGGCTATAGCACTAATTACGGGGCTACTCATCATTACTCTCATACATATTCACTGTTCCCCCACTCACCGACAGTCCTAGTGTCTGATTGGTTGCAGTCAGATCATACCCCCACCCTGTGTGACAGCGTGTGTGATTGCTTGGAATCACAAATGCTGTCTGTGTCTTTATAGTGGTGTAATACTAAATAAATAAAAAAATTGGTGTACTGTTCCCCCATATAATGATACCCAGCACAGAAAAAGCATATGCCTATAGACTGTAGCCCCCAGCCGTGTGCTTATCTTGGTTGTGTATCAAAATAAAACGGACCATATGTGGATTTTTTATTATTATTTAAATAAATAATTAATTAAGAAACCCGTCATGTGGTCCCTCCAATTTTGATACCTAGCCATGATAAAGCCGACAGCTAGGGGCTGGTATTCTCAGGCTGGGCAGGTCTATGGTTTGAAATCTGGTGCAGACATTTTAGCACCAAATTTGCATCTCCTGGCAGAAAACCGCACCAACACGGCATCAAAATTGTATTTGTGCGGGTATTTTTTCAAAATATGCAGATTTGGTGCTGAAATTTATACACCATATTCCTGCACCAAATCTGCATTCCCTGTCAAAACATTGCATCAATACCACATGAAAACTGCATTGTGTTTTGATGCGTTTTTTAGCCAGAACATGCAAATTTGGTGTAGGAATATGGTGTATAAATTTCAGCATCAACTTTACATTTCTTAGCAAAAAAACTCAGTTTTCTGGCAGGAGATTCAGGTCTTATTGAACTCAGTTCACCTGAGGTGAGGTCACTGAGTTCAATGAGGTCAGTTAACCTGCTGTCACAGGTGGGGCACCGTGGGAACCTCCAGCTGTCACTGCTCATAAACTCAGTGATGTCACCGCTCAGAGCTGCGGCTAAGTCAGTCTCTGCATGCAGTCACAACAGGCAGTCATGTTGAGTGCCCGTGCACTGCGACTGCAGGATGTAGCACAGCTGGGATCATTGTGGTATCTCCTGTGAATTAAGTCAGACTTGGATGTTTTAGAGGTTAATAAAGGGATGAAAAGGGTGAGTTTTTTGTATTTTATTTCAAATAAAGGATTTTTTTGTTTGTTTGTGTGTATTTCATTTCACTTACAGATTAGTAATGGAGGGGTTTCATAGATGCCTCTTATTATTAATCTAATGCTTAGTGGCAGCTGTGAGCTGTCATTAACCCCTTATATTACCCTGATTACCACTGGACCAGGTCATTCAGAATGAGTCTGGTAAAGGACCGGGATTGTCACATCTAATGGATTCAACAATTCTGGGTGGTTGCAGGCTGCTATTTTTAGGCTGGGGGGGCTAATAACCATGGGTTTTCCCAGTCTGAGAATACCAACCCCCAGCTGACGGCTTTATCATAGCTGGGTATCAGAATTGGGGTGCACCGCAAGTCGGTTTTTAATATTATTTATTTAAATAATAATAAAAAAGGGGTCCCTTTTATTTTGATAAGCCCACAGCTGGGGGCTGCAGCCTATAGCCGTATGCTTTATTTGTGCTGGGTATCACAATATGGGGAGACCCTACACCATTTCTTTTAATTTATTTAATTTTACACCACCATAGAGATGCAGACAGCATGTGTGATTACAAGGAATCCTTTGTAGTTTACAGTTTGCAAGGATGCATGAGCTTATCTGTAGTATGCTAACTAATCCCATCTCCATCTATGCCATTGACTCAGGGATGCCTGACACAGATTGCACATGATATAAGATGGAGAGTAGGACCCCTTCATTTTGAAGTAATTTCCTATTATGCCCTGGAGGGCCTTCCTACTCCTATTGTACTGGGTTCGTGAGACATAATCCTGTTGTGGATTGGGGAAATTACTGTCTTGGTAATTGCCTGAACACTTCTCTCTCTGGGGTCTATACAGAGACCTTACCTGCATTATTGTCTGGTTTTGAGGATGTATTTTTGGAAAGGGGATGTCAGGATTTGCCTCCCCTTCATGTATATGACTGTCAGAAAAAAACAAGAAAATAATAGTAATTTCCGGTATGACGATTGCGTTCCGAGATGCAAGCCTGGCATTATGGGTAACGCTCGATTCCTGTGTGACGTCACGCAGGCCCGCCTCGGAGACAGCTCACGCTAATGACGGAAGTATTCTAAATCATACGGACGGGTAAGTTTACGGAGGCAGTACATTAGTATCTGGGGCTAAAAGAGGCTATTTAAGTAAGGTGGTTTAATGCATGGTGAGACATTGCATCTGCCACCATCCTTGAGAAGACCTCAATTTTGAGGCTACCTGTGACTCCACCAGTCATTATACCCGGACGTCCATTGTGTGCTCGGAGAACATAGTACATCTCCTGATGAACCCCCAGACACCCTGAGGAAGAAACACGTTGGGATGGGACGAGTGATGAGTATTGAAATTAATATCTGCAGTGTGCTGTTATAGATGTATCATAGGCTATAACTGATGTCTATTATGCATGAGGTATGACTAGTGGGATGGGTAGTCTACTGGTATTGGAATGTCATTCTTCTTAACCAGAGTTATATATATATCTTGTGTATGATCTGCTGACTTTTTCCGGTAGTTATAGTATACATCCCTGCAATAAACCAGCATGCTATGATTATTGACCTAAGATTTAGGACATTTAAGTGACCTGCACACTGCACTTTACACGATTGTGGTGATGGTGGTAGTTTATTGTGGATTTGAGGGTCAGTGAGGGACAGCCGTCGAGGAGCGGGGGCTCCCAGTATTAGGGTGTTTACACTCCGCTGGTAGGTAGGGGGAAGTTTAACATGGAGAGTATTAGCCCACCCCTGCTTAAGTACAATCATTCTGGAATATCCTCGAGTGGCGCACATGTCCATACCTCACCGATTATCCACATTTTAGTGGCTATTTTTCTGTGTGCACTGTATTGACAGTTTTTAAGAGATGACTGAATAAAGGTTTATTTTTAATAGGGAATTTATTTATGGTTTTTTGTGTATATGACTGTGCCATTAATCTGCTTCCTGGAGCAAAACTACCCAAGTCCAGAATGTATAATCTTATAATCTTTCTGGCCCAGAGAGACAAGCAATGAAAGATTACATTGCTGAGAGTCTGAAGAAGGGACATATCAGAACCTCCTCTTTGCTTGTGGCAGAAGGGTTCGTCTTCGTTAAGAAGAAGGATGAGGATCTCCACTCTTGTTTGGATTTTTGGGAATTAAATTAGATTACTGTCCGTGACCCATATCCTCTTCCTATGATTCTGGATCTATTCTATTCGACCAGATTGTGGGAGCTAAATGGTTATTCAAGTTGTTCTTAGGGGGGTTTATAGTCTGGTTAGACTCACATTAGAGAAGGGGATGAATGGAAAATGACTTTCAATACACCTGAGGAGCACTTCGAAAGTGTAGTCATGCCATTTGGCCTCACTAATGCCTCTGCCATTTTCCATCATTTTGTGAATGATATTTTACACCATTTGGAGGGCAGGTTTGTGGAGGTTTAGTTGGAAGATATCTTGATTTCCTCACCCAACATGGAGACACATCAGGTACATGTTAAACAAATATTACAGATTTTAAGAGATAACAAACTATATGCCAAAATAGGAGAAGTGTGTTTTCACTGTCCAAGAGGCGCAATGTTTGGAGTACTTGTTGTCAGCTTCGGGTTTACGGATGGATTTAGAGATGGTTCGTGCAATACTTGACTGGGATCATCTGGAGAACCTGAAGGTATAACAGCACTTCCTAGGGTTTACCAATTTTAACCGAAAATTTGTTTAGAATTATTCGGTAATTGAAAAGCCTCTCACTGACATGACAAAAAAAAGGTTGGATTTCTCAAAATGGTCGGACTTTGCCCAGCAGGATTTTTTCTCTTTAAAGAGATGTTTTTTTTCCACAGCACCTATACTCATTCAGCCTGATGTTCCACAGTATTTTTTGTCATAGAAGTTGATGCATCGGAGGTGGGGGTTGGGACTGAGTTGTCACAAGGTACTTCTCCTGGTAAATAGCGTCCATGTGCTTTCATTTCCAAGAAATTGTCTTCAGCTGAGAGAAGCTATGATTTTGGCAATAGAGAACTTTTGGTGCTTAAGTTAGCTTTCTAGTAATGGCGTCATTGGCTGGAGGGGTAGTGCATCCCATCTTTAATCACAGACCATAAAAACCTATCATATCTCGAGTCTGCCAAATGTCTCAATCCTAGGCAGGCTAGATGGTCTTTATTTTTTAACAGATTTAATGTAACTGTCACTTACCATCCAGGAATTAAAAACACTAAAGCAGATGCATTATCCCGGAGATTCCCTGGTGATAGTGATCATGTGAACCATGTACCCATTTTGCAAAAGGGAGTGGTCATCTCAGTCTTGTGCCCAGACCTAGAGGGGGGGGTGTTGGAGACTCTGGGGGACACCCTGTGGTAGGAAAGTTATTCGTGCCATTTAATTTCTGCTGCAAAATAAATGGGGAACATCTCAATACTGTATTTACGGGTCATTCAGTTAGTAACGCAACCTGAGACCTCCTTTATCATCATTTTGGTGACAGAGGTTGCATCAGGATATGGCTGACCATGTGTCTGCTTGCAGTATTTGCTCATGTTCTAAAGTAATGCATACTCATCTGTCGGGATATCTCTTGCCATTGGCTATCCCTAATAGACCATGGATGAATATATCCATGGATTTCATTACTGACCTACTTTTGTTTCAGGAAAGACTGTGGTTTTTCATAGTTGTGGATAGGTTCAATAAGATGGTACATTTCATCACATTATCGGCACTTCCTAATGCCAAGACTCTGGCTCAGGTGTTCATCAATGAGATCGTGTAGCTTTAGGGTTTTCCTTCTCATGTGGAATCAGATCGGGAAACCCAGTTTGTTTCCAAATTTTGGGAGGCATTTTGTTTGCGACTGGGGGTGCAGTTATCTTTCTCTTGTGGCTTATATCCTCAGTCGAATGATCAGACCGAGCGCATAAATCAAAATTTGAAAACTTACCTTAGGTGCTTTGTCTCCAAATAGCAAAAGGATTGGGCATCTTACCATTGGCCACATTCGCGTTAAACAATTGTTACCAGGAGTCTACTGCAAGTCACCATTCTTTGGTGCATACGGTATTCACCCACAATTTGGTACCTTTGGTGGTAGATGGGCCTTGGGAGTCCCTGAGGAGGAGTATTTTGCCTCATCACTCTCTTCTGTATGGCAAGGAGATCAAAGTATTTTGAAGCTGATGGGAGATACATACAGATGTATGGCTGACAAAAAATGCTTGACAGGTCTGGACCTAAATGTGAATGACTATGTGTGGTTGTCTACCAGGAATATTAAGTTGAAGACTACTTCCTGGAAGCTGTGACCTAGGTTTATTGGTCCTTATAAAGTAACAGCCATCATTAACCCAGTATTATTTCTTTTGGAGTTACCTCTGGCTCTTCAAATCCACAATATGCCCCACAGGCAGTGCTCAAAAAAGTATGTGGTACCTTTGGAACCGCCCCCTTGCTGCTGGCCCATCCCAATGGTTGATGGCAATTTAGAGTGTCAAATAGTTAAGATTGTTGATTCTTGTTTTTATGTCATGCCTTTCAATACTTGGTGCACTGAAGGAGTTATGGTCCAGAAAAAAGGATGTGAGTTCCAGCATTGGATGTGAACGTCATAAGGTTGGTTCATTTATTTCATGCTTCCCATCTGAATAAATCTGGTCCTAAGTGTCCGGAGACCACTCGTAGATGGGGGAGTACTGTCACGGCTGTGTCATGCTTGACAGACAGTCCCGTAGTTTCCGGCTGTAGAAGGTTGCAGTGTTTGGCTACACAAGCTGCTCTCTGACTTTCCTTTTTTTCCCTGCTTGTTATTTATCCCTTTCTCTTTAGGACCCTTTGGATTTCCTCACTTTTCCAGCTGTTAATCTTCAGCACTTTCCTTTGTGTCTTTAAATACCCGCATTCCCCCTTAGGGTACCGTCACACTTTAGCGACGCAGCAGTGATCCCACCAGCGATCTGACCTGTCAGGATCGCTGCTGCGTCGCTACATGGTCGCTGGTGAGCTGTCAAACAGGCAGATCTCACCAGCGACCAGTGACCAGCCCCCAGCCAGCAGCGACGTGCAAGCGACGCTGCGCTTGCACGGAGCCGGCGTCTGGAAGCTGCGGACACTGATAACTAAGGTAAACATCGGGTATGATTACCCGATGTTTACCTTAGTTACCAGCGCACACCGCTTCGCTTAGCGTGTGCAGGGAGCAGGAGCCGGCACTGGCAGCGTGAGAGCTGCGGAGGCTGGTAACGAAGGTAAATATCGGGTAACCACCTTGGTAACCCGATGTTTACCCTGGTTACAGCTTACCGCAGGCTGTCAGACGCCGGCTCCTGCTCCCTTCACATTCAGGATTGTTGCTCTCTCGCTGTCACACACAGCGATATATGCTTATCAGCGGGAGAGCAACAATAAAAAAACGAACCAGAGCAGCGATCTCACAGCAGGGGCCAGATCGCTGCTCAGTGTCACACACAGCGAGATCGCTAATGAGGTCACAAAAAACGTGACTCAGCAGCGATCTCAGTAGCGATCTCGCTGTGTGTGAAGTACCCCTTACTCTGTGCTGGTGATAGGTTTAATACCCTTAACAAGTCTTCAGTCCAAGCAGTTGGCTTATACTCATCTGGAGAAACTTTGTTGTTGTTGCAATTCCTCTCCCTAGTCATCTGAAGATAAGTTATTCATTTACTTTTCCCTGTGTGTACAGAATTTCCTGTGTGTTTCTTTAGAGCTTAGTGGGATTGACTAAGCACTCATCTCATCTGTTCCTTACCTAGGACCTATATCAGGGTCATCCAGAGTAAGGTGTCTGGCTTGGTGCACAGGTACGGATCCTATCTAAGGTGGTGATGGAACCCAGAGTCCAGCGGTAGGTTTGGTCAGGGGTTACCATCTCCCCCTTCCGTAGACACAGTGTTTCCCTGTACTTAGCTTGACACCTATAGGTAAGATCTGCTAACGAACTTCATTAAGTGGCGCTCATAATTATGGACTAGAACTACCCATGTATTACATAGAAAAATATTTTTCTATTTTGCTGGCAGTGGTTTTCCTCATCTGTTTGACAGAGATGTTGGGAGGGTGTAATTTTTTATTGACTGTTTGACGAAAGCAGTGAGTGGTGTATGGATCAATATACCCAAGCATAATGGATAAATGAGGCTGCCAATGTATTGCTGAATACCTGTGCCATTTTTTGGGGGGGTTTGGTTGGAAAACTGGTCTTAGCACCAGGACTCCCACTAGTCAAAACATCTGGCATGTCAGTATGACATGCTAAAAGTTTTTTTACTGATACCTTTTTTTCTGAATCTACACTTTGTCATTGTCTGCAAGACAGTTACATTGGAGCAAAATGTAGGTGAGTAGGGTTACATTCAACTAAAAAGATACTGCAACTGTGACAGGAAAGACATAAAAGTCAGAACCAGTTGTATTTTTTGTGACTTGCTTGTCAAGGTTGTGGTATTTTAGGCAATGTAACCCCATTCACTTGCATTTGGCTGCAATGCAGCAGTAGTATACAACAATCTTTGGCAATGTAACCTGCCTTGCAGCCAAAGTCACCATGTAGCCTCAGTTTTAAAGGTAACCTATCAGCAGGTTTTCCCAATATCAGCTAAAGCCACCACCTTTCACTGGTCTATTACCAGTCTATCAAGATGTGTATAATACCTCAAAGTCACTTACATATCTAAATAAATATATTTTTATAAATCTCCAATGTCATATGCTAACACTGCAGAATGAAGATTTTACTTCCTGAACACTTTTGGGTGTATCTAATGTAATTTAAGCTGCTAATTATGAAAATCACCTTGAAATTCTCCAGTCATGTACCATTTTTCTGCCATCTTTTGTTTGAGCAATTTTTCTTTTTTTTTTCATATTTTCAGGCTGCCCATGTATTGTCCACAATATATAATAATAATAATAATTAATAATAATTTTATTCATTTATATAGCGCTATTAATTCCACAGCGCTTTACATATGTGCTTTATATATGTGCTGTTATAGAATTCATGGGCCAGCAAACGCATTAATTCTTTGCATTTCATTGAAGTTGCAAAACTTCAGTGGAATTGTTACAGACTAAGCACACCTACATGCAGAAACTTGTAGAAATGTGTAAAATTTGCTTGCAAATATTCTACAAGTTATTTCAAATCTAAGCAGCTATAAACTACTATAGTACAATCTGATATCACTAAATTGTCTCGTCAGTCGCTTAGGGGTGCTTCACACACAGCGAGCTCGCTGCCGAGATCGCTGCTGAGTCACGCTTTTTGTGACGCAGCAGTGACCTCATTAGCGATCTCGCTGTGTGTGACACTGAGCAGCGATCTGGCCCCTGCTGTGAGATCGCTGCTCGTTACACACAGCCCTGGTTCGTTTTCTTCAAAGGCGCTCTCCCACTGTGACACACAGATCGCTGTGTGTGACAGTGAGAGAGCGACAAATGAAGCGAGCAGGGAGCAGGAGCCGGCGTCTGGCAACTGCGGTAAGCTGTAACCAAGATAAACATCGGGTAACCAAGGTGGTTACCCGATATTTACCTTAGTTACCAGCCTCCGCAGCTCTCACGCTGCCTGTGCTGCCGGCTCCGGCTCTCTGCACATGTAGCTGCTGTACACATCGGGTTAATTAACCCGATGTGTACTGTAGCTAGGAGAGCAAGGAGCCAGCGCTAAGCAGTGTGCGCGGCTCCCTGCTCTCTGCACATGTAGCTGCATTACACATCGGGTTAATTAACCCGATATGTACTGTAGCTAGGAGAGCAAGGATAAGCGGTGTGCGCTGGTAACTAATGTAAACATCGGGTAGCCATACCGGATGTTTACCTTAGTTACCAGTGTCCACAGCTTCCAGACGCCGGCTCCGTGCAAGTGCAGCGTCGCTTGCACGTCGCTGCTGGCTGGGGGCTGGTCACTGGTCGCTGGTGTGATCTGCCTGTTTGACAGCTCACCAGCGACCATGTAGCGATGCAGCAGCGATCCTGACCAGGTGAGATTGCTGGTCGGATCGCTGCTGCATCGCTAAAGTGTGACGGTACCCTTAACCTTCTGTTGAGACAGTACACGCTTAAGCCTCAAAGACCCCCTGAAAGCTCTTATCATGAAAGCCTATGAGCTGTACTTTGGATGCAAGATTGGTGATCAAGACAAATTTTGGACTCTTTACATCTGTTCTGCAAGATGTGCTGTTGATCTTGATAGAGATTGGCTTAGAGGTTCTCGCAAGTCAATGCCGTTTGCTGTCCCAAAGATATGGTGGAAATGGAAAGACTTTTTGACCGACTGTTACTTCTGTCTAACCAATGTCTTTGGTTTCCCTGCTAAGAAAAAAAAAGCCATTGAATATCCAAATCTGCTTTCAGCTATGAGACCAGTGCCCTATGATGACACTCTTCGAGTACCACAACCACCAGAGACATGGATCCTAGAAGAGGCATCCAATGAAGATGTTGCAGTGCATGGATCAGAGACGGGGAACAACTCTGATTCAGACGTTGAGCCATGTATATCTGATGAGCCTCACCTTATAACACAGCTAGAATTGAATGACCTTGTCCGTAACTTACGTTTGTCAAAGGCAAATGCAAAATTACTGGCTAGAAGACTTTAGGAAAGGTATTTGCTGTCACCAGGTACAAACGTTATTGTCTTTCAAAGCCGCCAAGATGACTTAACACAGTTTTTTTTAACAGGTTGACAACCTGTGTTTCTGAACTGACATCGATAGGTTGTTTTGCAGCTTTGGGCTGTAAGTATAAGCTGAAACAGTGGCGTCTCTTTATTCACTCATCAGTGTTAAGCCTCAAGTCTGTCATGTTACAAATAGTAATGTTCATCTTTCAATACCTTTTGGCACACATGAAAGAAACATATGAGAACATGGAAGTGTTGTTGAAACACATCAAGTAGAGCAACTACAACTCGAACATCTGTGGAGATTTAAAAGTAGTGGCACTATTGCTTGGATTGCAGCTCTGATATACCAACTACTGCTGTTTCATTTGCGAATGGGACAGCCGTGATAAGCAGTCACATTACAGTAGAAGGACGTGGCCAATACGTGACAGTTGACTCCCAGGCAGAAAAATGTTGCACATAAAGCACTTGTAGACCCAGCAAAGATATTTCTGTCTCCACTTCACATAAAACTCTGGCCGATTAAAAATTTTGTGAAAGCAATCAACATGGAAGCAGAAGGTTTTCATTATTTGAGACAAAGGTTTACAACAATATCCAATGACAAGATTAAGGATGGAGTTTTTGTTAGTCCACAAATACGAAACATCATGGATGACAAGCACATCGAAGAGCTTTTGGTGGGGCCTGAGAAAATCGCTTGGAAATCATTCAAGAATGTTTTCAAGAACTTCCTTGGCAACTATCAAGCACAAAACTACATCAAATTGGTCAACAATCTTCTTTAAGCTTACAAAGCAATGAAGTGCAACATGACATTGAAAATTCATTTTCTGCATTTACATTTGGAATTCCTCCTTTAAAATCTTGGTGCAGTCAGTGACGAACCTGGCGAATGGTTTCACCAAGACACTGCCACGATTGAAAGCCCTTATCAAGGCTACTGGAATCCATCAATGCTATCTGACTATCGCTGGACACTAATATGGGACGCACCGGACGTTACGTGCAAACGAAAATCAACAGTAAACATTTTTGGTTCAGTTGAATTAATGCTGTGGGTAACATGTTTCTCAAAATTTGCTACAGATTATCAGAAATTATATTTCTGCTTATCTGAAATGGGTTTATCATAATCCTCTCAAATTTCTTAGCAATCAAAGCTTTCTAAAAAATTTGTCCAGTTTAATCAGCATGGACTGTCCCAAAGGGCATCGGGGATCTAGGGTATGCACCTCCTCTATTGTCATAAATGCTATCCACGTTCTTGATTGATATGGCTGATGCTTACAACATCATCCACATATCTCTGTGAATCGTGCACCCGTAAAATACAAGTTTCAAGCCTGAGCGGGAACACTTAATAGGGCAGAGCAAAGTTCTGTCATGCGCATGCACTGGCACTTACTTTACTTCTGGTTAATAGGCACTGGTGCATTACAGAACTTTGCTCTGCCTTTAGCAGGTGCAGTTGCAAGATTTGCAGGGATCAATGAAATATATAGCACATGATATCAAGGCAGATAGATTCTGATAAAGGAGATACAGACCCTAATCCTCTCATACCGATCAGACCGGACTATGCTGTTTAGCACAGCACAAGAGACCTATTCAAGGTATGTTTGTAGACTATCGTGGAGGAGTTTTGGGCTTATATATAGATTGCTGGACTGCCATAATAGAC